>NC_056500.1:29930025-29964668 GCF_014905685.2 Nematolebias whitei
GAAGACTTAAGGGTTGAAGAGGAAGTATCAATCTTAACCCTAACAATAAAAACTAGAAAAGACTTTTACATTTATGTGTTTTGTTGGATTATTGTTTTAACCTGCATCATCCAGCTCATATTAAACCAGGAATGCACTTTCCAAAGACCTATCATTAATTAAAACAAAAGAAAATGTCTATATACCACTTTTAATGCCAGAGTTTTAAACCAAGAATGACGTGTGTTAATGATTAAGATGACGCCATTTTGATATTATGCAATATTAAATGGACGGTACTTATAAAGCGTCTTTCTATCTGATCAAGATACTCAAAGCTCTTTGCATTACAATCTGTGCCCTCATTTATTCATTCATACCGCACTCTACTAGATCTTTACAAAGACTAATCAGTGCTTTATCAGATTCATGCAGCAATGGGGCAAACATCAGAAGCAATGAGGGGTTCAGTGGACGCTTCAACATGTGACAGCTGGTGGAATCGAACCCCCAGCTCTCGCACTGGAGGACGACTGCTCTAACCGCTCAGCCACAGCCGCCCCATATTACAGTATGTGACGCTCAGAGTATGTGCTGTAAAATACTTATCTACTACCCCATCAAATTTGACCTCAATATGTGCTAAACTCAACAAGTTACAGTATTTGTGTGTTAATTAAAATGACTGGCTCCAAAGAGAATCAGCTGTGCAGCCGATGATTACTTTAGGAGTTTATTTAAAGTTTGGCCTGTTGTTCTAGAGATGTTTTGCTAACAGAAAACCAGAGTTGGCTCTAAATAGTTGAATGCAAAACTATGGCTCAGATGATATTGAGGGTCGGTCTCAGTTTCTACCACACAAAATGTTTTAGGTGAATACCTATAAACTTGACCATTTTAAGGTCAGTTAGTTGTGGACGTCATCATGTATGGGATTGACACCGAAAGTTAAACTGGAAATGTGTTTTCAGTTATTAATTTTGGCCAGTTTGGTTAAATTCTGTCCAGTGGTTTATGAGAGGTAAGACAGACACAAGCAGACACCTTTGCCAAACTCAGGAGACATGACAGTTGTTGCTTTGTCTTAAACCATGCACAATCCCGAAGACTTCTTTATCAATGTGTTATTCAAATTACCTTCTCCGTTTTGCCAATTAAGACAGAAATTACGTAGGTTTGGAGCACCACCTCTCATTTAAAATAATAAATTGGCTGTAAACATGTAATCGAATAATATTTTGATAGTATTTGAATGTTTAAAATGTATAAAATGTCTCATGAAAGGATTAATAATCTGGTTTATTATAAGTGTAATTGGCGGAGCTGTCCTTGGTGCTGAAAGTGACTTTTTGACGTTTTGGGCCAAAACAAACTTCACGATGTTCTCTGAGATTTGCCTCGATTTCATTCACAACAATGCACACATCTAAACCAAGTTTAAAACATTTACAAAAGTTGGATGAAAAGAGGTCTCTTTGTTCAGACAAACACTGAGTCTAAAAAAAAAAAGTGTTCGTGAAGGCATCTGTCCGCACCTGAAGTCGCTGTATGGGTGGATGATCCAGTTCCCCGCTGACTTCACGCGCTCCTGTTCCTTCTCCACCGCCTTCTGGCTGCCGAACATGCGCAGGGAGAACTTATTGACTCCCGGCTGAAGCATGGAGCTGAACTGCCTCTGCATGTAGGTCTGGTTCCCCCTGGAGTCCCCATCGTCCGGAACTATCTGAGAGCCGTCCTCCGCTTTGCTGAAAGCGACTGAAGTTCTAGACTGTGGACCTGAAAGCTGCCCTTTACCTGCCGGGGCGCTGGAGAAGGAGACTCTGGAGTCCTTTTTCTCCATAGCTGCGCTGGTCCTCACTTCGCTCCCGGGCCCCTGAGTCAGGGGCCCCGCCGAGAGGCCAGAGACGTCCCCGCTCACAGCCGGCCCCCTTACGTCTTCACTCTCCCTGGCTCCATCCGCCTGCCTCTCCTGCCTTGAGATGAGAGAAGACAGGCTCCCCGAGCTGGTCGGATCCCTCCTACAGTCCCCGTTCTTGTTGCAGATCATTTCGACTGGCCCTTGAGAAGCTGTGTCCCCTCTGGTCCGGTGCTCTGACTCTGCAGCATCCCCCTGGCTCAACAGAGGCGCGGAGCCCTCGCTTGAAAAGAGCCAAAGCTCGTTGTTGTTGGAGTTTTTGCGCGCAGCAGCGAACGCGACTCCGCCTCCGAGCGTAAAAAAGCCCTTCATCCTGATCCCCCTGCCGCTCCCACCACCACCATCATCATCATCACAGGGGTCCTCGCTTCCAGTCAAACTGGTTGATAGAAGAGGTTGCAGGAATTTGGGCTCCTCCTCGCCATCCTCAGCCTCATCCATCGCACCTCAAACCGTGGCGGTTTCAAATCGACAACAGCCCTTTACTTGCCCTCCTCATCACTTCAGGTACCACAGAGCAACGTTGCCATGGCTGCAAAGCGCCTGCTGTTGTGTGTTTAATATAGAGAGATGGCAGCATTACCCTTGGGCTCCAGCCACTCTCAGGTAGGTTACATTAAGAATTAAATGAGCAGGCAGAAAGGAAGGCAAGTTGCTATCCACACCCTTGCAGAGGCAACAAAGAGGGAGGAGGAAGGGAGGGGGGGGGGGGGGGGCAATATAAGCGCACTAACACGTCCTGCTTTGAAACAGTAATTACCTGAAGAAAAGTCAAAAACAGAGTAAAGATGAAGAAAGCTCACAATTCAAGTTGAACTTCTTTTTCTACCCACTGTGAACAAAGTAACCAGTAACTATTTTACCTACGCTTTCTACACTACATGGCTGTGATGTGTTCAGGAACCAGCCTGTTGCTGAGCTGAAGCTACTCTCGTCTCCAGGCGCAGGGATTATTCTGGTCAAATGGCTCTATCTAGTGAAAAAATATGGAAATTGCAGTTTGAAGACCAATACACGTGACTTGTAACTTGGACCCCAAAACACCCATACCTCAATAATAATAAAAGCCTATTTGAAATGACATTGGGAATTTGTGCTTTAGCAGGTTATTTCCATTTTGTTGTAAAACCCAACAAACATTTCTGCTTGATTTTTAAGTTTAAGTGTTCTACAAGTTTTCTACAAGTCTGTTTTCTACATTCATCTTAGCTGTTTTTTGTTACTTTTCTTTTTACTTTTTTTTTTTTTTTTGCCATCCTACTTGTTAAAAATAAAAAGTATGACTTTTTATAACTGTTTATTGTTGGCGCTGTTGTCCATTGTTGTCATCTTTCTTTGTTGAAATCAGGTCTCTCTTGTAAATGAGTCCTCGAGGCTCAATGAGATTTACCTGTATAAATAAAGGTTGAATGAATGATCATTTTTAAATTGTAGAAACGTACAGCAACAAAAGTAAATGCCTTTAAAAATAAAGACAGACACGTTAGAGAAAAAATAAGAAAGATGGAGATTTAAAATGTTCACTTTTTATATTCATTCGTTTTAAAGCATTGGGCTGCAATATAGTTTTATTTCTATTTCAACTTATTTTGTCTTGTGGCGAGGCTGACACATTGTCCAGTTTTAAGACTGGGCTTAAAACTTTCCTTTTTGATAAATCGTACAGGGATGGCTTGTTATGCTGCCTTAAGCTTACACTACTGGAGGACAAACTGACCTCATTTCCTTAAATTATTTGTTAAAATTGAATAGTTTTCATTTGATACTATTTCTATCTTAACATGTGATTCTTGACCTGCCATTGTGTATCTGTTCCTCTCAAACCCAGCCGGTCGAAGTAGATGGTCACTTGTCCCGAGCCTGGTTCTGCTAAAGGTTTCTTCCTCACGAGGGAGTTTTTCCTTTCCACTGTCGCCTTCAGGCTTGCTCAAGATGAGCGTTCTGAGATGGAGTTAAACTTAAAAGCAGTTTCTGTTCAGTGCCCTGAGACGACTTTGTGACTTGGCGCTATATAAACTGAATTGAATCATTTTACTACAGGTAGTTTTATAAATATGGACACAAATAAATTTGAACACTTTAATTTTCTTTTGTAACGTATTTTGGATTTTCTAAAAACATAATGCATACAACACAACTTATGTATTTTAAAAGGTATGGTAAATGGACTATACTTATGGCACCTTTCCATCTCAAGATCTTCACACTATAATCTCATTTACCCATTCATACTCTGCTATATCAATATCTAATCAGTTCTCAGAGGAGATGACAGCAGAGGGTGGGCCCCGGAAACATCTTACCACCAGCAAACTGGGTTTTTTCCTCTATGCAAGTGTGCTGCTTGTGGGACTCCGTGTCTCATTGGATGAAATTCTTTGAAGGACACGCTGGTGAAGATCCTCAGTCATCCAGGACATGGTAAATTCAAAAATGTTCAAGACAAAAACAAGTGGACTTTATTTGTAACAGAAGTTTTGCTTCTACCTGAGGAGCTTTCTCAATTCAAAGAGCAGTGTGTGGGGTTCAGGTCATAAAGCTGAGATGATACATACCTGTATGTAGATTGACAATCACACCACAGTAGGGCTTTAAGGTCTTTGTTCATCGTAATTCACAGAGGAGGCCCCTCTGTTCCCGATAGGTGTGAAACTGGCTGGGTATCAGTCCTACAGCTGCATTAGACACGTTTCTGAAAGTTGAAATCTGAGACCTCCTCCTCTGTTAAGAGATGGTTTCCTTCTTTTTACATAGATTTATCTTTGAAGGATGAAACATCTCAGCAAAAAATAAACCATCCAGATGACCTGACTGGACTTGTGTGATTTATACCTGGATTATTGGGCATGAATTTTGAAGTAACATTAGTTCTTCTAAAAATGAACGCAGACCACTAAAGAACAAAACCATCCGTTTTGGGCTGATTTTCAGTAACTCTTCACACTTCATGCTTTTAGGACGTCACTGCTCTTCTGATATGAACTACTCAAAACTTGGCAGAACTTCACATGAAAAATCTGACCATCCTTTAAAACCTAGGCTGAAAGGGGCACCAGTTCCACATTTTACTGTGACCAAGTAACAGACAGCAAATTATTGTACTTTTAAAAAGTATCTTTTGGAAATTAATTCCAACAGCAAAGCATTTGAGTAGGATTTATTTACTTAAATTCTACAAAGAAAGGACTAGTCACTTTTTACTAAAAATACATGATCAAAGAAAAACCATTTGTCGATATACCTTTATTTCAGTTTGTGCAAGTTGTACATGAGATGGTTTTCCATATTTGTAAGAATAAAAAAGCGTACAACCATTTTACACAACACTGACCTGGTCTTTAAATTTTACAACTCTAAAGTGTAACATTTAATCACAACACTACTTGGGTTAAATAGAATATATGGCTTTTGAATTATCTACAGTGAATAAACCAAACAGCTGTTGAGACACTGGACACAAGTGTTTCAGGTGAGACCATGAGGGATAAAAAAAAAAATTAAAATCCAATGCATATTTTTATTCCAGAAGTTTTAGACGTTCACCTGAATATAGTTGTAATCCATGGATGAAACAGTTGCAGTTCTTTCACTTGGTCCGAAGGAATCCACTGAATGTAAATATCATTAAAAAATAAAAATACTCGTAAATAAAATAAAATAAAAAATCTTCCATGAATAACCCCCCCCCCCAACTAAAGACTAAGAAAACTTGGACATTCTTAGCATTTTATTTAATGTCAGCTTTTTATCTTTTATTGGGATAAACCAAATCCAAAAAAGATGAGAAATGGGATTTAAGGCAAAATGCACTGAAATTCAGATTGCTCAGTAGATCTGAACTTCAATGTGCCCTCCCAATATGGCAGGGATTTATAAAGATCAAAAGCATTCCACATCCTGGAAACAAAGCTTGTGCCATTTTACAAGAAGCCATCTCACACAGGATTAAAAAAAAAAAAAAAAAAAAAAAAACTACGGTACTATTGACAACTGAGATCAGTGCGAGGAACATCAGCAAAAAACAGAAGATCATAGACTAAGCAATCTGCAGTAAACCATTCTAATGATTTTACAGCAACACACACTTTTGGCTAGAACATCTTAGAAACTCATGCAATATGATCTCAAGCAGAATTTTTTTTCTTTCCCCTCCGCACCGTGATCCTGGCTGTGTGATGTGAAGAACATAGCATTGAAAGAGGAAATTTTATTTTTCCTAAAACATTTACACCCAAGCACAAAAAAGGAACTTCAAATTGCAGGGTGCGCAGTAATATTGAGCCACATGACAGCTGAATCCTGGAGTGCCCACTGAATATCCATCTAGGAATAATAAAAAATTAAATCAAATTTCACACAGACACACGTCGATAATACATTTTAGTCCAGTCAAAACACGAGTCAGTTTTATCAACTTCGTTCTTAAAGAACCATTTCACTTATCACATTAAAACAGTACAACACAATAATAAACGGCATCTGTTCAGTTCAAAGAGTACGATGACTTTAATCATACCCTCAGTTAATAGTTAACATTTTCTCTTACACACATTAAGTAAATTGCTGTGTTGCCATCATTTTATGTCAACATAATGGCAACATTAGTTCTCTGCGTTTAACCCATCGCACCTGAGATACACCCAGGTGGAGCAGTGGGCAGCTATGCAAGCACCTGGGGAGCAATTAGAGATTAGGTGTCTTGCTCAGAGACACCACGACATGCGAGAAAGGCTGGGAGTCAAACTGTGACTTTCTGGTCTCAAGTCGGCTACCTCTACCTCATCTCCAACCCATTTATCAATATTGCATTGATAGCTCAGTATTCAGATGTGTTGATATGCAAGGACTACTTGTAGTATAATGTACACAAAATGCACACAACCCCTCAAATAATTGATAAAACAAAAATATATGCCAACATCCTTAAACTTTCAGGCATGAAAAGTAAACGTACACATCAGATGTAATTACCAATATACTTTTCCATTAGTATGCAATATATAATATTTGGTAAATGGACTGTACTTATATCACCTTTCTACCATTCACACAGCACTCTACTAGATCTATACAAAGAATAATTAGTGCTTTTTCACATTCATACACTGATGGGACACAGAGACAATGAGGGGTTCAGTGTCTTGCCCAGGGACACTTCAACAAGTGACTGCTGGTGGAATCGAACCCCCAACTCTCCTATTGGACGACTGCGCTAAACACTCAGCCACAGCTGCCCAAATATACGTACCATACCATTTATGTTCCAATTGTACTAAAATATACAAAATCACAACATCTTACTCCATATTTGTGTTCATTCTTTCTCCCTGTAACTTGTGAACAATCTTTTAGTTTTTAATTTGAGGTTTGTACATGGGTTTTTAATCGATTTGTAGTCCGCTCCACAGTTTAACACCAATAATTGTATTGATTTCCACACACCTTCAGCTTTTAGTTTGAATTCCTTTGCCTCACATTCTTGTCCTTGTGGTTGGCGGTGGAGTTGCTCTTCCTGAAAGACAACATGAGCGCTGACAACGGGCTAAAATGACAAAACGTACAAAAACTGTTGACCATACTTACAGAGGAGCAGATCCTGAGTCATCATCTGTAAGAAAAGAGAAGAGTTCATCACAGATCAATGGGAGTACATGTTCAATGTGAGCACAATGAGATTATGATCAAATTACAAACAGACGTGTCCACCAGGCACTGTTGGACAAACTTCTAGAAGATACATTTGTTTAAAATCCAAACCCAACATTGTGTTCTTGAAAATAAAATTGTTACCAGCTGGTTGACAATTTTAATGCTTTGCTACAAAATTTAAAAAGTACCACTCGTAAATATTTTAATACACCGTCAACCTTAAGCATCACAAAGGCTCATGCAATACAAGCAAAATACAAAGAACACACTCCAACGGCTGTATTAACAAACATAAGTTAAAATGGCAGCTAACAGACATCCTGACAATGTAATGTGGCAGAATTCACACCTGAGAAAGAGCATGTTTTCACAAGAGAACGCAAAAAAAGGTAAATTTCCTTTGAGGCCAAGTGATGAATGAGAAATGGCATGTCGACCCTGAGAAGTGAGTTGCCTGACATTTTTCATGCATAAGCTACAAGATGCAGAAAGCATGCAAACGCTGAAATCCTTCACCTACCCCATGTCAAACCATGACACTAACTTGCGTGCCTCAGACTCTTTCAATGGCTCAAAACAATGATTTTAAGCGCCAGAACGTGAAAGTGAATAACTGAAGCTTGCTTTGTATTAACATTCAGCGCCAGTGAAAGAGTGACCAAATCTTTGAGCACATTTCTCTTAGAAGTGGTTACTATGAAAGCAGTTCATTCAGACTCCCATAGCTTTTCTAGGCCGTCATCTCAGCTCAACCACTTCAGTCTGACATGCAGTTTTGTTCACTTACCAAAATGCAAAATCAGCAGCGAACAGAGAAGTCATAAATGTAAATAAAGAAAGTAAAAATATATATTGTTCTATAAGATTGTTTACACAGTAGTGGAAGCCAACTCATGAGCTACATTTCTAAAAATGTAAATAATGCCAAAACCTCTACCACCACCAGTTTTAAGCTGTACACATGCAGCTAGTCGTTTCAGCTCTCTGTAAAGGACAAACTTTGCCATAAATGTTTCAAACTTTGTACTGAATGATAGCCTGATAGGAGGTGTTGATCTTTGGGTAGAGGGTAGAACAATGTAAATCTCCCCAGAATTTATTTTAATGTGGAGGAAAATAAATTAACATAAAAATACTGACAATATGCAATAATGTAGAAGATACATACCGTCGTTGACCTCATCAGGCTTTCTCCTCTTCTCGTAGATAAAGATGATTGTCACAAGGATGATGACCTCAGCCACGATGCCAAGGAAGGGCCAGAGAGCAGCCAAGCGGCTGCGGACACGCAGGTGGATCTTGTCACTGACTGTGCCAAGTTCATTGGTTCCAGAGCAAATGTAGTCTCCAATATCATTCTCAATGCTCAGCTCATTGATGGACAGTATGGTCTTGTTGGGGGTGCTCTTGATCTCATATCGGTCACCAGTGCCGTTGAGAATAGGCTGAAGCAAAAGATGAACTTAAGTATGACAAAGTCAATGAATTTTCTTAAGTCAGTGAAATGTTATTTTAAAAAATATTCTATATTGCCATCACACCGTTGTTTTGCCGTCCTTCTCTTTGACCCAGACCCAGTCAGTAGGGAGAGGATGACCATGAGCCACACAGGTCAGCACACCTTTGTCCATCTCATTGCCATGCTCAGAGTGCTTGTAAGCACCAACATGGGGAAGAGCTTCAAAGAAAAACAACATTTGCATAAATTAGTTTTCATAAAATGAAGACACTGACAAGTTCGAAAAGTGCTTCAAAGAAATGTGTAATTTTGCCAACTTACTTTTAACTTCTATCGTCTTTGTCACTTGTGGCTCAGTCATAAAAACACATTTATATTGTCCACCATTGTGATAGGTGATTTTTTCCAAACTGAAGAAGAGAAACAATGAGAAATCAGTGTGCCACTTTTTGTTAGGAACATTTCTCTCTTTAGGACCAAAGCAGCTACTAGCAACAACAGACTAGTTGCCAGAGCTGAAGCTACTTTCATGATGGTGATTAGTTTTTCTACTTCGCCAAGTAGAAAATCCATAACAGAGAACCATTTCTGCTCAAGAGCTGCAGGGTAAAACTAAAGCTGCTTGTCTGCATAAATATTTCAGGTTTCCTCCCCCTTCAATTACAATCCCACTTTTGTTCAGTGCTACTCTCCTGTACAGAGCCACTGTTCCCATCTAATGGGGATTTAAGGTCAGGCAAAGAGAGAACATTGCAAAAGGGCTCCGAGCGCTGCTGCAAAGACTGAGTAAATTTGTATGCCTGCACAGTTCATCTCCCTGTGAATCAAGAGCAGTGAGTGGCACCCATAACTTAGCTGGTAAGAGAGGCAGACTGGGAGGAAGGAATCCAAAAATAAAAACAAGGCAGAATGCAAGTGTGAAGACAGAAGACAATGTAAACGTAAAATTGCTACAAATACAGTGTCCACACATAACTGCAAGACATAGGACACCATTAACACCATTAACTCTTGAATAAATCAATGTCTTACCGGTAAACCGTGTAAGCAGCAGTGCTATCAGACCTGGATTCATCAATGGGTTTTTCATTGTGTGTCCAGTAGGAGCCCTTGATGGGAAGGTTAGGGTTGGTCAAGTTGCAGCTGAGAACAGCTGTTGTCTGGTTGCTGACCTCAGAAGGTTCAGTAATAATTATGGGGACTTGAGAGAAGAAAAAAAAGTTTTGTTATTAAAATAAATAAAAGCACAAGACTAAATGTCAAAACCCATTACTATTACAATTAAAATCTTAACACTCAACATGTCTTTGGGAAAGTCATTGACTTGATAATACACAGAAGGTGAAAAGAGCTCCCCACATGAGGAATCCTTGTTCCACAAAGAGAATGAAGGGAATAGAGGGCAATACACACAACACGGCTACAGGTCCTTTGATAAATTCATGCAGAGGAAGCAACAACTAGGGGACAAAGCCCGTTGGCAGTTTACGCTGACAGTCACACTAAAGTAATTATGTAATTCTTCAGAAAACAAGACATAATACTGGGCCACAAGGCAGAAAGATGCCTCATGGCAGACCATGTTTAATAATTAGTTGCCATCTTGTGCCTATACTTCAGGCTGTGAACGTCAGGAATGACTTCAAGTGAAAACGAAAGGGGTATTTACAGTGTTAGTATTAAGGATAACGTGAAGTCTATAAAGCGCCAGTGCCAATACAGTAATCTGACACCCCTTTGTTTTATTTTTAAATGAGAATTTTTATTAATTTTATGCTAGTTGTATTCTTACAGAAGCCATTTGCAAAGATCAAGCCTTATGACCAGTATTAGTCGCAATAAAATGTATAATGGTAACTAAATGCACAGGGGAAAAAGGCATCAGATTAAAACATTTTTAATCAGGTGATCAAGGATTAGGGAGCAGCCAGACTATGTTTTACAACCAGGATTACCTCTGATTTTCAGGGAAAAAGTTGGGGCGTGGGGGGCACTAGATGAAGTGGGATGGAAGAGGGAACTGGACCAGGAAACCAGGAGCTAAATGTCCAAGACTTCACTAATGAGGCAACAGTCATCTACTTTGAACTGGAGTCTCCTCCTCTTCTGCAACTCACTTTCAATCACAATAATGTTTGCTTGTGAACGGATCCACTTGATTTTGGGAGTCTTCGTCAGATCATTGCGGTCAGGGTCGTTTGATGCACGGCACTCGTATGTACCTGTGTCGTCCAGGCTGAGACTGGTGAGGTGAATGGTGCTCGTGGCATGTTCTATGTATGTGGCATTCATTTTAACACAGTCATTTCGTGCCCCATCAAACAGCTGGGTGAAAGTCTCATTGGACTCTTCACCTTTTATAAACCACCACTGCACTTCAGGGATGGGGTTCCCTATCACTTCACAGTGCAGCTCAGCACTGTCATTGATCAATTTCATCTTAGAGAGGGGGGATTTAATAAAACCAGCTGAGCACAATTAATCAACCCAGCAAATGGTTTTCAAAAAATTAATTTAGCAAGAAACCAGGTGATTGCATGAAATGGTGATAAAATGCAATGGAGGAAAGAAAAAGAAATGAAGTAAACAGAAAAGAGAAAGAAAAAAGTTAAATGAAATATGACAGCAAGCACAAAAAAAATAGACCAGAGTTAACATTTTTAATTAATGGCTTCATTTTGAAAAATGTTATGGTCAGACGTATCGTGTTAAACAAAAATAAAAATCACACATGCACACACAGAGACGAATGGGAATGGCCATAAGCAGATTTGCAACATTAAAAGCAGATTCGCATCATCGATGGAAGTAGCATTCCTTAAACTAATGCATAAATAGTTGACTTGAATGTTAAAGTTTTTAAATGGATTTCAAATCAGTTTAAAAACTCTGGAACCTGCCTTCGTGACAACTGTGCAAAGAATTTAATTACTTTGATTTTTGCTTAAAACAAAAGGGAAAAAAAATAAAATACATAAATAAATCTTAACATATTTTGCCATATATCAGAGCAAGCAAACTCTTGAATAGTCTTGTATTTTTCAGATTTGTAAATTAGACATTCTCCATTTATTTAAAATTTAATTAATTCAGTTTATAGATGGATAAATTACAGGTTTATTTCAAAACATTGACAGCTGGCATTTCTTTCAGTCAACTGTTAGGGCTGAAAAAAACAAAACAAAAAAACCCATGTCTTTGACATAATTTCCTCAAACTATAACAATCCATGTGTACTTCTTAAAACCATTAGCTCTGTTCTTAATGCCCCACAATCAGCCAGCCCGGAGAACTCGACTGAAGTGTGAGAACTTCCTGTACATTTTTCCCTTTTTCTCTCTCCCTCTCTCAAAAAGGTTGCAAGCATTAGAGTTCTCATAAGCCCTACTTCTTATGACCCCCTTCATCTCTATCACACACATTGCTGTTTTCAGTTTGAGCTCATCACTGCCTTTTTTTTTTTTTTTTTTTTAAGAGATCACTAGTTTTATGAAGTCTGTTGGATCCCCAAATAATCACATTCCACCTCCTCTTTTTAAAGAGGTTTTTCCACACCTTACATGTCCAAAATTATAAATGGCAGCTTGGAAAAAAAATGGACAGGTACCAGCGAGTTTTAAACATGCAGTTGTGACACCTCCGATTAAAAATTTTGGTCTCGACTCCACAGATGTGTCAAAATTTAGGCCAATTTCAAAACCGTCCTTCGTATCAAAGATCTTAGAGAAATTTGTTTACAGCCAATTAACATTCTACTGAAAAGTGCAACCTTCTTGAACCATTTCAATCTAGTTTTCAAACTTGCCACAGTACCGAGTCAACACTGTTGAAAGTTTTTAAAATGACATTCTCTTAGCCACAGACTCTGGTCACCGTAGTTTTAATGCTGTTGGACCAAACTGCTGCCTTCGACAGTGAACCATCAGATCCTCCCGTCTCATCTGGAGAACTGGGCGGGCATTCAGGGTCCTGCTCTACAGTGGTTTAGATCCTATTTAACAGAGGCTTTTGTGTGAATGTTGGAGCTGTTGAGTCCTCTGTAGCACCTCAGGGACCTAAACTTGGCCCCCTTCTGTTTTCCCTTTATTTACTCCCTTTGGGATATATTCTCTGGAAACATGGTGTTGCTTTTAATTTTTATGCTGATGACAGCTAAATTTATGTTCCATTAAAAACAAGAAACAGTACTCTGTGAACCAACTCTTGGAATGCGAACCACCTCCTGGAACGTATTGCAGAAGTCAGAGCATGGATGTCACAGAATTTTTTTACATTTCAATTATCAAAAAAGACCAAGATCTTGTTGTTTAAGCCCAGTGATGCTGAGCAGAGTCCTTGAACATAGCATCTGACTGAGACAGCAACTAATCTGAATCTGAGGCTGGACAAAGATTTTAAACTAGCAGATGCACAAATCGTCTAGACTACTGTAATGCAATTTATGTCAAGCTAAGCCAGTCAATATTGATTAAACTTCAACTAGTTCAGAATGCTGCTGCTCGCCTTTTAACTGGTACCAAAAAGAGCACGTCACCCCTGTTTTAGAATCACTACATTGGCTCCCAGCTCATTTCTGGATTAATTTTAAGGTTAGTTTATTTGTTTTCAAACGTGTTCAGGGTCTTGCCCCACAGTATCTGTCCGACCTGCTCCAATCTTTGTTTCACGCTCTTAGGTCAGCAGATCCACTGCTGTTGGTCATTCCAAAGTCTTAACAGGAGAGGTGACAAGAGCATTTTCAGTCACAGCCCCTAAACTGTGGAATGAGCTGCCTTTCCATGTCAGACAGCTGACTCACTTTCCGTTTTGAAATCTTTTCTGAAAACACTTTTTTTTTTTTCTCTTTGGTTTTTAACTCCCGATTGAAAAGTTGGTTTTAAGGTTTAATTTATTTTTTTTACTGTTTGCCGTTTTATGATTTTAACGGTTCATTACTTTTATGGTTTCAGTTGATTTTAGTTTTTTATGCTTGCTTGTGTTAACTGTGTTGTTTTTAACTGCTTTATAAATAAAGTTGTATTGCATTATGTTACAACATCCACATTTTTTTTTTTTTTTTACATCCTCAAGACAGATTTCAAAGTTTATGAAGTTTATTGACTTGCATTAATTTCTGTATCCGTTGGCCTATATTTAGATAAATACTGTCAGTTATTACAAAAAAGAAAGAAAAAAAAAAAAAAAGGACCATATATCAGGTAAGGATTGTTTTCGTACAAGAACATAGCTTGTCGTCACTGGTGGAGTAGAAATAATGAAAACTACTGCTTCCCGTTTTCCTTTGTACAGGGAGCAATGACAGCAAAAATAAATTTATATGATCAAAGGTTGTAACCTTTGATCATATAAATTTATTTTTATGGTCTTGTCAGCATGCATTCAACGTTGAGGGGAAAAAAACATAAATCATGGCTAGAAAATGACACCTAAATTTCTTGTAGTCAATGCTAGGCACAAAAATCTACTGTGCTCTTAATTACACTACATCAAACTACACAATTCTAGTGGCTGTTGGCAAAAAGCTTGGGCTTTCCCTTCCTGTCCAAAGACAGAAAGCAAAATAAAAAAAAAATATTCTAACAAATTAAAAATGCAGAATGAATAAAAAGCTATTAAAAAAAAAAAAAACGCAACAGATGCTGCAAAGATGGAAATGTATAAAGTAAAGACGTACAATAAAAAGAAAATGTACAAATTTGATCTTTGTTGTGCCAGGATTGCCCAGTCACAATTAATCTAGGTTAACAGTAGATATTTTTAGATCATTGTCCTGTTGTTTAATGACTGCTATAGACACAGATTCACTGAATAAGCCACACGAAAATGCGTTTCATTTTATCAGCCAAGTTATATGCAAAAGTAAGACATTTATTGAACATTGTGTGAGAAAACCTAGTCTGACAATTAAAAAAAGCTGGCAACTGTAGGGGACATTGGGACTTGAATCTGCTCAGATTAGAAAAATGTATAATTTTCTGAAGAACCAACTGATCCAAGAGACAACTGCTCTAAGATGTAACCTCTTGTTCTATTTCATATAGGCTTCGCCCTTTAAGGCTGTCGCTTAGTGGGTTTCATCCAGTCATGCGAAGCATCACACTGAAAAATTTAGTCCACGCCCGCCTGCTGTGTGGGCCCCACCCGGTCCGTATAAATTATGTTAAGAGCGGGAAATCGGCTCCCATTTTTTTCTTCAGCGAGCTAATAAGCACGGTCAGAAGAACGAAAAAGGAAAGTTGTGTAGATGACCAACCTTGTTAAGAATGCTTGGCCCATCACGTCGACCTCCGGTCGTCCCAGTGAGCTCTCCTTCCCGAGGAGAAGCTGACAAGCAGTCTTGTTTCAAGGCAAGCACCGAGGAGTATTTCTCAGTGACAGGTCGCTACACGCTGGACAACGCCATCTTGTAATTTTCCTCTTATCGCCGACCCTCGGAGCAAATCGGATGGTTCCTCCAGAACAGGCCAAGTCAGCTGCAGCCCCCCGCTACTCATTCCCTCCTGGAGAGCGTAGTGTCGGTGGAGGGGGGCTGAGCGAATGCTCACCTCATCCCACCTCATTTCGCATTGGCGATCACACTGCTCCCATCCGACGGCGCCCTCTGGGGTTGCCCGGCGTAACCCAGGAGGCTGCTGACATTAAGGGACCCTTTTTTACGTCCCGCGCCTTTCCCGCCAGTTCGGATGATCCGGCGGGAAGGTTTTTTCTAGGCTCCATTCCGGCTCACCGTCCTGATCCATCTGGCCTCGGTTTCCCAACAGAACGTCCTAAGGGACAAGGCTACAGACGGCTTTTCCTAGTAGATTGGGGGGGGGGGGGGGGGGGTCGGTCCCCACAGTCCGCGCCCATCTCCAGAGCAGAGGAGTTTTCACCGAGCGGAAATTCCCTCAGTGCCCCCTGGAGCCGAGCCTGACGGAAGCTTTTTTTCTCGGAGCAAAATGTCCAGGTGGACCAGCGTCCCGCGCCTCCGGTTAGCGTAACCCAGACGGTGACACCGCTCTCCAACTGAGCTCACCAGCATGCGTTCCAGACGGCCGCAGCAAACAACACGGTTACGCTGTTGGCGTACACGTTCAGAGGCGGGAGGAGACATACGCTCCCTCTGCAGGGCAGCTGACGTCATCCCCAACCGGTGAGCCTTTATTGCGGTCTGCCGGCCTGCATCGCAGCCGGAGAACGAGGTCCCAGAGGTTATCCTGGCTCGTCACTCCATCTTCCTCTCAGGGGAGCTGCAGAAGTTTTTTGTTGGAAGGCCTTCATCAACGAGAGATCATTTCAAGATGCTCCACGGCTGCACAACGCCTCCCCAGCTCTGCTATGCCAGTCCCTCCCGTCAGATGTCCCGGGCATCTGGAAGTTCAACTTTTCCCGGACTCCGCCAACAGGGGGCCTTCTAGGACAACAAACCACAGAGCTCAGGGGAAGATGACCAGGTGTCGGTTTGCTGGATGTGTGTAGATGACACGATGTGGAATAAACATCATTTTATGATGAAGTGTCTTTTAGCCAGGCTGTCAGCTCGGATGATCTGACAGCGGCCCTGTCACACACTTGTCACGAATGAGCCTTTTAAGGTCGTTTCATTCACTGCCGGCAATGCCAACACACGCTTCCGCGGCACGAGCAGCCTTCACCTATAAGGCGCTGCGTTATAAAAAAGTGCACGCAGCTCTCAGCTCCCGCCGTTCACGTCAACGTGAGACCGCGGTACGAGCCCAGTAACGTATCTCGCTCTCGGCAGGAGCGGCACGCATTTTCACTGCAGTGGTGTCAAACGCGCGCTCCCGCGGCAGAGTCAACAGTTTCACAAGCCTCACAGTGGCTCGGCTCCTTCATCCTCGAAGGTTTTCTGAATCAACACTGCAGCTCGTGGAATCACTCAAGCTCACATGATTCACAGCCAAGAATGAACATATTCTGTAGAACGAGCCCAGTGGTAACCTCACCCCACTGATGCCGCGCGCTGCTTCCTGACCGCACCAGCGTCAAACGCGCGCTCCCGCGGCAATCCTCGCTTAAGACGTCGCGCGCACACACACACACACACACACACACACGACTCTTCAGGGCACGTCGGCTCATACGTGCACCCACTCCCCGAGCGTTTACACGGAGCAGCGGCACACAACGTGAGCACAGCACAGATGAGCCGCATGCCGCAGCATCAGCAAACGCACAACGATTTGCATGCTCGGGGGCGCGCATTTTTTCTTTCAGCGCGCACCAGCTCACATCAGCATGCTTTTGAGCCCACAGCATAAACGCGTGCCCGCTTTATAACTTTATTAACGAGTGGCAATGAGCGCGCACTCCAGACGGATAGGCGAACTGTTTTCATCAGGGGATTCACGTCTAAACCCCGGTACGGAGGAACTCTAGTGACGTTTTCTGTCATTTCTAAAACAGATCTCGTCCCCTCTCGCAGAAGCTCAGTAAATTCTGATTAATGTAATTTCCAGAGTCTCAGAAGGAGAGGAAAACACAGGGTTCCTCTCTCATCACTCCCTGGTCCCAACGAACCGGAAAGATGAGATTTATCCTAGATTTGTCAATTTTGAACTGTGAGAAACAACATTCCATTAATGTGCCGAGCCGCTCCACAGCCGCCGCACAGAGCAGGGAGGAGAATTGTGCTTTATCTGGACATCTGCTGCTGCTGAGCAGTTTGTACAGACAGGTGGCAGCAGTGCAACTCACGTGAAACCGGTAGAGTGATATCAGCTGTTTTCCGTCAGCAGACCTACGTCACATGTCAGACTTCACAGAGGCTCATACATTTAATGAGCTGTGGGGGCGCTGTGGTTCTCCACACAGCAGCTCATTTAAATGTTTTTGGAGTGTCTCACAGGGTTTTGAATGTGATTCAACACTTTGCCTCTATGCTGCGGAATCATCAGGGTTTTGATTCACACAGACAGCAAGTGACTGTTGCATACATAACTGGCAAGAGATGCATGCACTCAACCCATGTGCCACAATGTGAGACAGATGCTGTGTGGGGCACACCCAATCTGCTCTCCATCGGAGTAGGGTACATCTCCTGTGTTCTGAACAGGGGACGGATGTGATGTCCAAAGACGGTCTTTTGCGGCACGGGGACCTTCCATCCAGAGCTGATGGCTCAGAAGCGGCAGAAATCCTGCGAGCGGCTGTGGACCTGTTGCAACAGGAGAGAACGCTCAATGTCAACTATAATTATCATGGAGCCCACGGGACGATCCACCGCTAAGGGTGGACGCGTTTGCTCACAGCCTGTGGTTGTAATGCTTCTTCACCTCCCTCACTCCCTCTGATATCACGGTTTTCTGAACCGAGCTCAGGAGGAGGGACTGACAGCTCTTTTGTCCCAAGTGCGTGAACGCATCATGGTCCCCAGTCCTATGACACTTGTTATCGGGGCGCTCGTGGAACCTGCTGTAGAGGGAGGACGCTCTCCTCCAGGCGGAGGAGCGATCAGGAGTTAATCAGAATAGACCAGCACCTTTGGTCTGGCGGCTGTGCGGATCTTTTTTGAGGGGAAGGATCTTTCTCAAGATGTAGTGCATACGATTCAGGATTCAGGTGCTGCAACCACCACAGCGCTGTTCACATCAAGTGGTCAGTTTTTCAGCGCTGCTGTACAGAGAAAAGTGTAGAGGCCATTTCATGTCCACTAGGTGGTGTGCTGTCCTTTCTGCAGCAGCTGATGGACAGAGATCTGGCGTTCAGCTCGAGTAAAACGGTCACTGCGGCCATCTCTTCCTGTCACAATATTTTTGAGACAGAATTAAGCTCGTCTCTTAAAACAGCCCTGCTGCTGACTTTAACATACGCTGAGAGGGTGAGAGATTATCTGCCCTCTCTGTCGCTCCGTCATCGTGTCTTGGAACTCAGACTGACGGCAGCTCAGCTGATCTAAGACCGAATCCAGTTTTTATGCCTAAAACATCACGAGCTTTTTAAATTAAGTGATATCGTTGGAGGGGTTTTTCCACTTCTCCCCCCTCCAACAATCAGAAGAAGAAGCATCTTTCCATCTTCTCTGCCCGGTGCGGGCGTTGACGTGTTGCATAGCACACACAGCTGCAACGCGTCAAACTTAACAGTTGTTTGTGCATTATAGAGATGCATCTGCAGGTCGCCCGTTACCCACCCAGCGCCTGTCACACTGGTTGTGTGAGGCCATTTCTGAAGCCTACAGAGCATCAGATTTAGAGCCTCCTGTCAACCTCAGGGCGCACTCGACCAGAGGTATCGCATCTTCGACTGATTTGCATAATGGTATGACAATGCAGGATATTTGCACTGCGGCCATGTGGTCAACACCCTGCTCATTTATTCACTTTTATCTACGTGATGCGACGGCTCGTTCAATGACACATTCTGTCCTTAGTGTTTTACAGAATGAATATTGTCGTTTCATGGAACTCAGTTTAACTCACATCTGTCTGCATGCATTAAAGTGTGAGATGTTATCAGTCACAAGCTGTAACTGTTATTTGGTTCTATGGTCATTGATCAGTTCATGACTATTGTTACCAATTAGTTCATTCGATTATAATCAGTTAATTTGTTATTAATCTGTTCATACTGTTCAGCCATGAATCACTTGTTTCATGGCCCCCCCTTCTCAACATCTTTCATCCCAGTCTAAAGTTTCCGGGGCGTTCATGCATTCAGAACGCATAGATACACAACATGTGTCTGTGCATGGTACACATAATTACACAATGCGTAATTACGTACATGGGGAGTTGAGTGACAAGACGTTTTTTGGGCAAGCTTCCGCTTCATACAGTGTTCGAATGGACCCAGTGAGGCGAGGACCACATCTGCTTCGCCCTTAACCCACTAAGCGACAGCCGAAAAGGGCGAAGCCTATATGAAATAGAACGTTGGTTACGTATTGTAACCCCAGATTCTATGAGTATAGGCGTAGCCCTTTAAGCGTTGGGCCTCACTGGCTCCTAAGTGGCTGAAGAAAAAGCTATTTGGGAGCCGATTACCCGCTCTTAACGCAACGTGGGGCCCACACAGCAGGTGGGCGTGGACTAAATTTTTCAGTGTAATGCTTCGCATGACGGGATGAAACCCACCAAAGTGACAGCCGTAAAGGGCTACGCCTATACTCATAGAATCTGGGGTTACAGTACGTAACCAACGTTTCTTGACAATGCAGGATTGTTTGGCCAGTCCAGAGCACAACAACATGTTGTCCAGCAGCAGTTAGCTTCTGCTAACTGAGAACTTTCACAAATCTGTTAATTCCACCTTAATGTTCCAAGTTTTGCACACATCACTAGCATTGACATACCTGAACAGCAGAAAAAAAAAGGAAAAAAAAAAGAAGGGGGGGGGGGGGTACTACTATAGTTGTCAATAAAAACTTTAATCTCTGCTTATCATGCAACTTTCCTCACTTAAGGTCACCTTCATAGTAATGTTTTACGGTCCTTCAAATTTAGCCCAGGTCTTTTACAAAGTCTTTTGACATTTAATTTACTACCTATAACCTTCTGCTCTATAAGTGAATAAGACGTGTGCCTGAAGTTCTTTCAAAGATCAAGTGTCCTAAAGTCAGAATTTGACATTTAAACAGAGGTCAGTGGCAACAAAAACAATACAGCTGTAGAGGACCAAGTTAGAAAGATGACCCTACAGTTTAAAATACTTGCAAAACAGGCATGTCAAGAGATTTGCATAAAGTCAGCTTTCTGCATTTAGTTAATCTGCTGGTTAAAGACAAACAAATTAGAAATATGAATACATAGAAAAAGGTTTAAATGATTCAACACATTGTATTTCAAAAAGGTTTAATGTCTCAGGTCACATTTGAGACTTTAATGTGTACCGGTACTTACAATTTGAAAAAATTTGAAAAAATTTGAATTTTACAATTTTTTTGAATTACAATTTGAAAAAACAAAATGAGTGCTTAGTGTATATTTAGTTGATGTTTTTCTTAGTTCATATCTTAGATGTTATTACTGTTTTTTCTTATACATTATTGTTGGATGTAACTGGGACCCCGTGTACATAATTTCACTCCACCACATGTACCACATGAGGTGCGAATGACAATAAAGAAACTCTGACTCTGACTCTGAATTTACACAAGACCCAAAAAAAATAAATAAATAAATAAAAAACCCTAACCTCCTAAAATAGAGAATGGAAAAAAAATTGTATCATTGAAACACTACGAGAACTATCACACTAATGTTATATGATTAAGTGGGCTGAAAAAAGGTCAATCAATCAGTGTTTTCCTAATATGGAAACAATAAAGAACTGTATTTGTAATCATTCAGCTGTGATTCACCAACACAGATTTTGTCTTCCATTCGCATCAAATGCTCTTGCTTTAAGGGCAGGCTTTTATCACACAAAATAATTAAAGAGAATGTTAAGCAGCTTAACTCTCAGTGCATTGGGTGGGTAGGTGGGGGTTCCCACTTTCACATTTAAATGCATCGTTTTTATGTCTATATTCTGATTTACCACATTTTGTATATTGCTTTGCGTGTTGTCTGTTTTGTCTGTACAGCACTTTGGTTGGCCTTGTCACTGCTTTAAGTGCTCTATAAATAAAGTGGTATGGCATTTACCCCTTTTACCATTTTCACAGGCACATTTTGTTTAGGAAAAATGCTCAAGTTATGATTCATTAAACCAACTAGCTTTATTGTTGACCTCTGAGGTTCGTGAGTAGAAGTTAAACCTGTAGGGAAATCTAAATTTATACTCAATTTGCCCCTCGTCATCACCTTAGGATAAAATTAGTTCACCATTTGTACCAACTTTCTGCATGTTAATATGCCAATAGGCCAGAAGGAAGCCAAAGACAAAATTTAAAGATTGACATAAAATAAGCAGAAGTTACAAAAGCAGCCGGAATGGGTAAGGAATTGACCTATAAAAAATGTGATTTAATTACAACAGCCAAGCTCAAGATGTAATCTGCAGAAATAGCCTCCATAATATTAAACACACGCACAAAAAAACTAATAGTTTTGAACGTTTCAGACCAGAAGGCACGTGCGCAATGGAATTTCACCCTCACGTGACCAAGATTTGAAGAGTTTAAGGGTCATTTTGTAGTTGGTCGATGGGCCGATGAACAAATGAAGAGGATTGTTAGTGCAAAACAGCAAACCATTAATTGGTACTGTACATATACTTAAAAAACAAACATTAAAAAGGCTCCATTTAATTTAAATTTATTCAAAGCTAAATAAATGTTCACCCGAAAACGAGACCTCTTCTCCACAATAATACCACCAGCAATCAGTATGGGACAAAATGTGAGTAGCCTGTGTTACGCAACATTAGCAACAAATCTCTGTTTCAAGTCACAGCGTTTAAACTGTACTCCAAAAGGCTGCCGGGGGGTCAATTAACTGGGATCTTCCGACAACTAAAACGATGCAGATCCAGTTAAATACGTTTATACGTTACGCAAATTCCGAGTGAATTTTAACCGGTGCTACAAGAATGAGCTTGTAACGTAACGTACGTACGCGTAAATTAACATAAAGCTCAACAGAGCGACATAGAACCAAATAATGCTTAATAAGACACAAGTCTCACGTTGAAATAATGTCAAACGACACCGAAAAGCGCTTAGAAATAAAATTACCGGTATCTATCTCGTGACTAATTCTGTTCACGCGCGTCACAAGGCGCTTAGAACGAAGATTGATTTGTGAAGCACAAAATGTTTCGCTAGCAATAGCCTGTGGCCTCAATGACATTACACAATGTCATTCTTCCTAGTAGCAAACACACACAAGAAAAGGTTGTGCTTTTTGTCGCCGCTCTTGAAATACTTAAAACGTTGAAAGCCGCTGTATGATAAAGCAAAACACTCGTCCTCCGAGCAAAGTCAACATTTTCATCCAACATGGCTGACAGGCGTTCTTACCTGTGGTCGCATCGGCTCGAAAATAGCTCAACAGCAGAGCCGTTAAAGCCCACAGTAACTTCATAACTGCTTGTTTTACTGAAGTAGCACAACCTAAGCTTTAGTTTAAATTTATCTTCTATCCTTTACAACCTTTCACCACAGAAACACGCCGTGCTACACGAAGACAGCGAACCAACCGGCCGTCTTTCCTCTTATACGCACACGCCCTTCACAGCACGTACACATGACGTATGATCTGTGGGCGGGGCTTGCGTCTGAGGAAGTTGCGGTTTTTTTACACAACAAACGAGCGCCACATAAACATAATTTTGACGCTACAAAAATCTTATATTCTCACTCTAAAAACAAGGTGGTAATCTTAGTGATTGTGCAAATATTTCATATGTTGTTCATGTTCAATAAATGAAAATTTTAGACAGTCCAAGTTGAAACAAGTATACTTTTCACCCAGGCTGAAGTTTGTCAGTGCCAGAATTTCAAGAGAAATATTTGTGTTAGCACAAGACTCTTGTTTGATAAACATAAATCCAGGAAAACTAAGGGTTTATTTAAAACAAGACACAATTTGGAGAAATTTGAGACAAAACTGAAATTTACTTTTTTTGTCCTCCACACCACCCAAGCATTAAAAAAAAAGTTAAATTAATCCATGTCAAAGTTTTGAGACTGCAATGTGAAGATATGTTTAATGCTTGGCACCTTAATGCAATCCTGGTTATTAGAACAGATTTATCAGAAGAAAAAGTTAAAAACATGCTAAATACATTTTAACAAAGCAATCCATGACAAGATGGAAGTCATAATTGGTTTAATTGAAACCTTTTAGCAAATTTATTTGAAATTGTCTCAGTATACTTAGTATGGAAACATTTTATTTGGATTGCAGACCAACTATAAAATCCACTCGTCAACAAATATCGCAGCAGGTAATTAGATCTGTCTGCATTGTATCCCTGAACCTGTAAGAACTGAAGTTTTAATGAGTCTCTCATACTTTTATTTTATGGTGCATAGTTTAATGGCACAAAATCAGTTATTCTGAGGAAAAATAATTCAATATGAATGAACAATTTCATATTGTAAAGTCATCATAAATTAAAAGCATTAATTTGTATGTATCCATCAATGTTTTGTGTCCAACAATCCCTTCAGATTAAAGCCTTCGAACTTAAAACCCCAGGAGACGAGAGGTACAATACAGAGGAAATACACACTTATGGCTAAACAATAGAAGAAAGAGAATTGTACTCAGCTTATTGATATTTATCAGGCAAGTGCAGCCAGCAGTTAAAGGTTACATACAATGTTTACTGTTCACAGGCCTTTGGACCTGGCATTGCTTTGAAAGTACAAAATTATCTCAAAGCCTCATTATGTGTTGAAAACAAGTCCAAGTGTTTGCTGAAGGTTATTGTTCCCTGATTGTTCCAAGAGTGCAAGGCATGAAGGAAACAAAACATGTTCTAAATCAAATATCCACTTGCAATGAAAATATCGCAGACTGAAAACATTTTTTTTTTAAATACATGGTGAAATAAAACAAGTTTGTAAGACTTTTTACAATAAAACAATTCTTGATTAGTTGTAAGATTTAGCATTTAAAAGATGAGCAAACGGGAGAATGAAGCAACGAAACCGAGTGTAGCATACAAACCTTTTATATATCATTTGCTTCACAATTTGTTTTCTGGTTTATAATGATCATGAAAATTGTTTTTTTAATTCAACTGGTAAAAATCAGAATACATGAATGCCTCGGTTTTGGCTTGAAGATATAATTCACAGAAATCCTTAGATGTGTACCATATTTTTCAGACTATAAGGCACACTTAAAATCCTTTACTTTTCTCAAAAATCAACAGTGAGCCTTATAATCCCGTGCACCTTATGTATTAATTCTGGTTGTGCTTACCGACCTCGAACAGATTTTATGTGGTACAACTGAACAATGTTGAGAGTTCAACATTTTTCAGTCGGGTCATCTGGACAGTTTCTTTTTTTTGCTGAAACATTTCATCTTCGATCCAGAAGGCTTCATCAGTGAAGGAAACACAACACAAAACTGATTCTTCCCCCAACAGCTTACTCCAAAGTGGAACAAACCAGTTATGTTGGTGCTGAGATGGTCTTTTTGGCACGCCGCCTCCTCCATTGCCGGCCCTCTTCCTTGTTGACAGTCATGTCAAATGTTGAGTTATTGTGAATGAGTTGAATAAAGTTTCTGTTTTGTTTTGCTTAATGCGCCTTAGTCGGAAAAATACGGTAATCCAGGAGTGATTATATGGTTTATTCAAACAATATACTGCTATTTAATTAATCATTTTAAGTGAAAACAATGGTACCTGATCCATGTCAGGTAATCTTAAATCAGACAGAAAATATTAGGTAAAAATAATTAATATATAAATCAAAATTTATTTGAAGACAGACTCATTTATAAATTTTGGTGAGCACATTAGCCATACACGCTAGCACACTTAGCCACTGACAGACAAATTCTGAATGTTAAAAATATGCAATTAATTTGCTTTTGACAAAAGTATGTCATCTTAAGTCATTCAAGTCTCAGGTTAAAATTAAATTCAATTTAAAAATTGGCAATTGTCTTGATGATCATAACCTTCTACCTTTGGATTATTTTATTTTCTATTCTTGTATGAAGTGCTTTAATCAAGTTGAGCTTTTTGATGTTTCCACGCCTTTCCGCATCCTTCCTGCCAGAAGCTTCCTCCCTTCCATTGTTCACAGTCCTTATGAAGGTGGTGGGGGGGACACGATGGGCAGAAATACACGAACACATGTATCGCTTACCCCCTGAACTGGGCCTGAGTGATCCTGGTGAGACACTCAGGCCTCCGCCCTACCACAGGGACGGACTGAAGGTCGCTGCTCTGAAGCGCAGCAGCCTAGGAGCTACAAACAGCTCACGAGGTGATGGGGACCGCTGCCCTTTCTACGAGTGCTCTGTAGAGTTCTCATTGCTATTTGAACCTGAGGACTGAGGGGTTGAGGAGGAAGATGACGACGAAGAGGAGGTAAAGTTCATCCCTGATAGTTCTGGAGGGTTTGTTGCTGTGTTCTGTCCACTCAAGCTTTTCCTGCATACTGGGCAAGTGTCATGCTGGAGACAATAAACAAAAGGTTATTTTAGTGTCATTGCTGATGTTTACCCATCACTCCTGGTTTCAAACTACTAATCAATATTTACAGTAAGCACAATAAAAGAAGAATAAAAAAACAATAGCTGAATGTGACGGTGTGTCTACCTACCTGTTCCAGCCAGGGGACTATGCAATCATTGTGAAACATGTGATTGCACGGGAGCTGCCTCACGTTTTCACCAACACTGTAATCTTCTTTACACACTGGGCATTCCAGCGCCGAGGCTGAAAGGGTGAGTTACAAAACAACGGTCAATCACAGCACCTACATACGACTGGTCAAGTAGTTTTAGCTCTTTTTTTTTTATTTTAAACCAACAACAAATAAAGCATTATGACAAATTACCATTATTGACAACTACGTATTATCAACACAACAGTGAATTCTTTAAGATTTGAAAGATTTAAAACATTACTATAATAAAGGAGAACTCAGCAGATACCTGAAGAAAACAGCTGACCAAGCCAATAGAATTAGCAATAAATTTGGATGCAATAGGTCTGTCGCAATAAACAATAAATCAATTAATCGTATCAGCTTTATCGCTTCTTCACGTCTCTTTCTACTGAAGACATTGGATGACAAAAAGCTCAACTCCTGTGCTCTTCACTGACCTCTCTCTCTCTCTTTAAAATCTGCTTTAACCATCCAAAAATCATGTTTTCGGATTGTTAAAAGCAGATAAGCTGAGAAGTTAAGCTACGAGCTAAGCTAACAGGCTGACTGCGGTAAAAAAAAACCTCCATCTTGTCGAAGCTCCAAAATTCATGATTGAAACCGATGCCTTTGTGTAAAAAAGTTTTTCTCTGCAACAAGAAGCTGAGAATTTGTTTACTGATTTTTTTTTAATTAAAAGCTTTGTGTGAAAAAAATGCTATGCTAACGATCTCAAACCACACCGAGCGTCCACCATTTTGGGAACCAAAGAGAGACTGCCCATGGCACTGCTATTATTCTTAAAGAGACACGCTGCTCGCTCCCTCACTATCCATCCTTCGGTTCAAACAGTCTTATACTGCCATCCTGTGGTCAAAAAAAGGTACTACGTGCAAAACAAATTAACCATTTCTTTTTAATTTTACAACTACTAATTATTATTAATATTATAATTACTAATTATTGTCATATTTCAAACAATATTATCATTTATCGCAATGATTAAGTAAAATTTGTTATTGTGATGGGCCTAGGATGCAAAGCAATAGAGGATAACTCTTTCAGTTAACTAAATTTACAAATAATGTTTCAAGGCATTTCTTTTTCTTTGAGATTTATGTGAAGCTGCCTTTTGTCAAGTGTGCACCAAATTTTTACCAACCTTTCATGTCAAATTGATTGGCAGCTACTGTTTTGTCTTTAATACTTGAATTTATTAATTTGTTCATTGCCACTTAATTATTGTTAAATGTTATGATGCATTCCAAAGTTCATGGTTCTTGAATTGGTTTACATTAATCAGCTTCTTCTCAATAATACTTATTTTTTAATTGCCTTTCACGTCTGCAAAACAAAAATCTTTAGGTGAATTTTTGTTGCTTTCATTGCGCTGATATAAAGAAAGTGATGTGACATGAATTTTACACTTAAGATAGAAGAAAAAAATGTCAGCAATAAAACAGTGATCTTTTTTTTTTTTTTTTTTACTTACCAACATGTTCATCTGTAATTTGTACTGTAGGGAGGTTTTTTATTTTATCCCTATCAGCAGGTGGGGGTCCTGTGTTTTCAAACTGGTTTAATAACTAAACGCAGTCGTGGGGAAAGAAAGTGTTAGAAAATAAATCAGTGTTTAAATTGCTTGAATAACATCAAAGCATGTTTAATTTTATTGACTTTATTTTTTTAATGTCCTGTTTTAGAGATTACCTGAGTTATAATAGCATCAAGTCCATTAGCACCCCAGGCATAGTCCATTGGGTTTGAATGAAGAGCACCCCTTTGAAATGATGAGGGCATTAGAATAAAATATTATTAGCTTTATTTAACCAGGCAAGTCTTATTGAGATAAAAGAACAAAAGAAGAACTTCTGTTGTTTAAGCTCGATAGAAGAGACTTACCATGAACCAACACCAATATTTGGCATTGCAGTTGGTACAATTATTCCATTCACAAGCTGCTGAATGATTCTACAACATGAGAACACACAAGGAACTTGTGTCAGTGATGGAAAAAGAGTCGGGAAGATTCTTTTTTAAATCTAGTCAAATAACTGATGTTGTACCCCTCTAAAGTGGGAACTCCATCATGCCTTCCCGCTTGCCGCCTGGAACCATGTCGACTTCTGGGCTGCCTGGCGCTGTATCTTTGCCGGGATGCAGTGTCCCTTTCCCACCGATTTTCAGCATCCCGATTGTCGCCTGTTCCAAGTCCAGTCCCAAAGTCAAAGCTGTCATCAAGAACTCTGAGGGAAAACTGACCATAGCCCGAGCGGTACGTAAATAAATGCGGGTCCACATTCTGGTAGACAAACAACAACAACAACAAAAGACAAGAAAATGAAGAGAAAAAATATGCAATTTTTGTTTATCTACATAAAAAAATTACTAAAAGCCAATATAATACTTTTAGAATATTAAAAAGCCTTGCTCATTATTAATTCAGATTTATTTTCCAGAGGGATCTTACATAGAGCATTTCCTTTTTAGTGAGAAAAGTTAAATACAAAGCTTAAAGTTGTACTTATTCCAAAACACGCCAGAGACTACACTAGAAAATGCATTACAATCTGCTACAAAAGCAGAAATAAAAAAGGCCATGACAGCTTCACAACAGTGTACATAACAGAGCCATGGACATGCAGAAGAAAAGTTTGTGTACAAATCAAGTTTAGAAACCTCAAACGGTTGTTGGTTCTGGGGCCCACTGGAGATGGTGGGCATGGACCCATTGCCAGCACTAAATAAAAGACAAATAGTTGATAAAGTTACAAACGAGTTTTGTAACATTTAAAGCTTTCCTGGTTTCAAATATTTGGATCAGAATATTTTGCTGTTAATTCACCTCTTAAAGCTACACAAAGGCCTGTCACGATAACAAATTTTGCTGGGCGATTAATTGTCTCAGAAATTACTGCAATAAACGATAATATTGTTCGAAATTTGACAATAAGTAGTAATTACTGTCAAACAAAGTTTTTTCCCCCCTAAGGTCAGCCTGTTAGCTTAGCTCGTAGCTTAGCTTCTCAGCTTAGCTACTTTTAATGATCCAAAAACGCAATTTCCGACGGTAAAAATGGATTTTAAAGAGAAAAGAGAAAGAGAGGTGTCAGTGAAGAACACCGGAGTTGAGACTTTTTTCATCCAATGTCTTCAGCAGAAAGAGAGACACACAAAGAAACAATAAAGCCGATAAAAGAAAATGAGGTCGATAATTTTCATTCATCATGCGATTAATTGATTTATTGATTATTGCGACAGGCCTAGCTACACCTTTCATTTTCTGATCTACATGTAAAATGCAGTGCACGTGATCGCAGTTTAAACAGACCCTCATTGCAACCTAACACTTGATTCAAACTAAATGTAAACGTTTAAAGCCAACTCCCAGAAATCTGGGACAAAAACATCAACTACATGTCATTCTTCATGTCATCTTCTGGACAAGTATCTGAACTAAAAAAAACAATTAGACAAGAACAATGATAGCAATAAATGCATCATTACAGTCACAGCAACAATACCTTTAAATTCAGTTTGCACTTTGAACTCACCTCCTTTCTTCCAGCAGCTCTTCGATGAACCCTGATTCACATCTGGGGCACATATAGTCCTGCAAACAAACAGAAGCACAAACTGAAGCAGAAGATTAAACTTTGAACTTTGGGCACATGTTAGAATTACCCTTCTGCTTAACTCGTTCTAATAATAGGAGAGGCCAAGCAGTGAGATTACTGAAGCCAGATTATATAAGTGAGTCACTGTAATGAGTGTAAAATGCAGGCTGGCTGCTGATTAAAACTATTACACATGAAGACAGCAAAAACAAATATGGAAAATATATTTTAAGTTTATAGAAATTAATCAAAAAATTGTTTTAGCTAAATAGAAGAGCCACATATTTAAATGACTCCTGCCTTTCAAAAGAATGTTGTTTTTTTGTCATTATGTCTAAAATCCCTGCAGACCAGTAGTCCTCACATGGTAACAGCAGCATTCCCTTAACTTAACAGCTCAGTGACAGCAAAACTGCACAGTGCCCCCAGAAAAACATTTTAGGAATGTCACAAAGAAGACCACAAACGATGCCGTGTTCAGCTGTCATCCAAACTGTCCAGATACCGATCTGATGGGATCCACAGTATTTTCATCCCTTTTTTGAGAATACAGTTTCCCAACAAAGAACATGTTGTGTTAGCAGACAGTGCTCAGTCTGTTGGAAATGGTTTCTTGCTGCTATTTTACTGCAGAGCAAAAGCCTCCCCTTAATGGGCAACTCAAAATATGTGGATTAACTTAGTTTAAGTTAAATAAAATTTAAACAATGTTACGTATATTTAAGTTTATAATATAAACGTTAGGTTACTTGTATTTTATAGTACATGATACTGGAACAGGAGGCAAGCATGTCTCTGAAGAGATTGTACTTTTTTTTTTTTTTTCTCTTTCAACCCAGAAAACAATTTTTCTAAACGATTCGATTCTTCTTAGATGCCGTTTCATTGTGCCTTGTAGGTCTCATACGCATACCATGATGAAGGCATGTAGAGAGATTTAGATGTCTATATGTTCAAGTTAACAAAAAAGGTTACCTACAAACAAGTTACAAAGTAATCCTAGTGATAAGTAAAGTTGTGAGGTTATGATGATTTCTTCAAAGACACTTAACAATAAAAAAAAAACTTTAAACTTTTTAATTAAAAAGTGTTTTAAATACTGTAAGTGGAGATGTTCTGAGCTGATCAAGAAGCAGATCAGAGTCCTGATTAAAGCTTTTTTCAATGATCAGTATCAAAGACGATCACTCTCCACTCCCGATCTCTGTTACTGATCTATGGTTTTATATAATATCGAATCTATGGTTTTATATTGGTTGTGTTGTAACATTGCTGCTGTAAAATCATGTGATGTGCAGTGTGTCTGATGTATGGAAGTACCATACTTTAAAATTAAATGAGAACAGTTCAGTTGCATTGGTTGCATTTTGGATATTTCTTGTGGCGATAACAATAGAACTTAGAAACTTAAAATGCAAACATTTGGCTGAGTACATGGAGTAAATCTAGCAAAGTCTTAAAGTGAGCACCACATTTTAAAGAAAACGTTAAGGGGAGAGACAGGTTTCCACAGAAGCAACCTTAATGACCCCATACATCTCTGTAGATTAGAGCAGATGTCAAATAGCTTATAGCAACCTGTCAATCAACAACCTATTGATTACAACAGTTAGGGTCAGACCACACTGTAGGTTGTGAAAGAGTAAGTTGTCAAAGCAAACTAAAAAGTAATTATTAGGCATAGTTTGCCGTAAGTGTTGTGGGAGACTAAAACCAGATGTAATTAATGAAAAAAAAAAAGTATAATGATAGTTAAGGATGTTTATGTTGTCATGATGCCTTTGCATTGGTTCATCAGTGATGCATGTATACTTCAGCAATATATAGCTTTCCAGTCTTTCCATTATAATCCAGTGGATCAGAAGCTGCAAAAGTTGGAAAACATTTATCAACCTTAGGGCTTTTAAAAGTGTGGGATGCACATCTCCTATGGGGTGCCAGAGTTTGTCGTCAGGGAGAAAAATGAAATAGATGGTTAGTATTGTACAGATAACTAGTGTGACAGTACTTGGTATCATTATTATTAATACTTGGATTGATCTGCTCACCCCACCCACCTCACTGATGTAAGTCAGATGAAATGTGATGACCATTCAGACCGCAGTCGCTTTGAAAAGCATCAGACTGACATGTATTTGACATGTGTTTTGTACCACATATGAAAAAGACCTGGATCTAATTTGAAATAGATAAATAAAAAAAAACAAAATACATCGGACTTGTCACGTTCAGACCGTATTGAAAAAAATTGAATTTGGAGCACATTGTCAACAGTGTGGACGTATCCTAAAAGTTTGCCATATATTTGCACGGACACAATAAACCTTGTTTAATGTAATGTTTTATTCTCATCTACAATAAATGATGTATAGCTGCAGTAGCTCTTGCAAACTACTGGACAGATCACACGTCGTTCACAAAAGTGCTGTCTTAAACTAAATGAATAAACATTAACACAAGGTCAGAATGGAGTTTTCTTCTATACAAGTGCAAAAATAAAAGTTAAGAGAAGGCGGTGTTCACCATAACAATAATTTATTTCATTCGAAAATCATGCTGTGAACCAGCTGCTGTGACTGCAAGTGATAGCTAGCACAGTCCACAGCCACAGAATAGTATAAACACTACGACAAACTTTGTTGTAAATTACGTAATGTAATGTATGATGTAGCTCTAAATTTAGTAACTGCGCAGCTTGTTTAAATGCTGATAGATCCTGACTAAGATAATAAGATAACCGGGCGACGTGACAAACGACAGGGACTGACAGCTAACACTGCTAGCATGCTAACGATTGTCTCGCATTTGCAATAAAATATAAAAAAGTAAAAACAAAATCTGTTGTGTTTTTCTCAGCTCAAGTTTCCTCTTTAAAAAAATACTTGATTACTTACGGGAAGCCGAGGACTAATCTCTGCTGAGCATCTGTGACAGAAGAACCGGCGGGGGCATGGGGGAGCTCCAGCCATCTTTAGCCTCTAACAAGAAGGAGGAAGAACTACGGAGAGACATAAAGGACAAAAGTGACAGAAAAGAAAAGCCGACCAAGTAAGCGAAATGACCATAAAACATTTGATTAAAAAAATATATATAATTTGGATAATTTTTTTGTTTGTTTGTTTGTTTGTTTAACTAGAATCCATGAATATCCAACAAAAAAAAAACATTTTGGTAAATTTAGCGTGCCATATAAAACGGAATTAAATAAACTAATGGAACAGATAAAACAAAAAGTGTACAAAATGTAAGAAGTAAATTAAAAAATAATAATAATAATGATCTTTCCCGAAAGCAGCAGAAGCAACAGCAACAACAACAACAAAAAAGTGATAACAAAAACATGAAAAGTACTCACAATGACACATAAATAATACCATATGTTGCTCTCAGAAGTTTTGTTTTTATCTTAAAATGTGCTTTATGTAATAAATGCACTATTTTATATTTTGTTTAAAACACAAAGTAAATATCCTGATGCATGATCAACATTCAAAAATAAAGTAAATACCAAGTTACAAGCAAGGAGAAAAATATTTAAATTCTCTGAATTCAAAACTCAAAATTCCCCTGGCACAATACTGCCACATGATTCATTGATTGTTAGTTTGGTGTTTTTGTTTGTTTGTTTGTTGTGGCCAGTGGTTGATATTTGTTTGTTTTGTAAAGAGAAAAAAAAACATGAAATGTCAGTCAAATAAATCAGTTTATCAATAAATAAAGATATTAAGGCAAATACCGCACAGAACTGAAGAGTAAAGAGATTTATCTCTAATGTCTCAACAACAGGTTTTTTTAGTGAACATGAAAAGTACAGGTTTATAAAGGTTACAGTATACAGGTTAACTCGATTACACCCTCCCTTTTTACAAAAAAAAAAAAAGAGATGTATTTCCTCAATCTGGCATAAAAATATTTAATTTTGTACATTAGTGTTGTGTTTTTAAGCTTTCACTAGATTTCTATCAACCAGCGTATGAGCCCAGAAGCATTTTCAACCACTTTAAAGTTGTGTAGCATCAGTTTTGGAACAGCTGCTACACAACTGAACATTTGACAGGAATCTTTCCACCAAGAACCAAAGACTGAATTCTGTGTTAAAGAACATGAATATATTTACTCAACACATTATAAGAAAAGGCAAATAAGTGCAATTAACTAAATTTTATTTAACTCAGCCTGCAATAATGAATAAAAACAAAACTAAACCTAAAAGATCCTGATGCATGCTCAATAATCCAGGTAGAAAAATCTAAAAAAGTTAAATCTGGTCCTCTGGACATTCAAAAACAAAACAACAACAAAAAAGTAGAAATGTTTTGTCTTTCATCCGAAAGACTTCCTCAGTCTGAGGTGCTGTATTCAGCTCAGTCTTATAAATAGTACCTTCTCAGAGTGGATCAACCAGTTTTGCTGCTGACAACCAAAACCATCACATACAGAACACCATGGACTTTGTGGACAAGGTGAGGGATGTCATCATGGAGACTGATGAAACAATGGTCTCTTTTGATGTCACATCACTCTTTACGTGCATTCCTGTTGATGATGCAGTAGAGGTGGTCAGTTTAAAATTAAAATCAGACACCACTCTGAGCAGCAGGACCACGCTTTCCACAGAACAACTGTGTCAACTCTAGAAACTGTGCCTGCAGTCAACCTACTTCACTATGGGGAGCAATATTATAGGCAGAAACATGGGTGTGCTATGGGGTCTCCAGTTTCTCCTATTGTTGCCAACCTGTACATGGAGGAGGTAGAAAAGAGAGCCTTGACGTCCTTTTCAGGGACACCACCAAGTCA
>NC_056500.1:29965068-29988217 GCF_014905685.2 Nematolebias whitei
GACTGGTTCATCCCAAAGATCCAGTCCCCCGGCACAAACAGAGTAATATTGTGTATGCTGTTCAGTGTCAGGAGGGCTGTGATCAGTCTTACATCGGGGAAACTAAACAGCCACTGGCCAAAAGGATGGCCCAGCACAGAAGATCAACATCATCAGGCCAGGACTCTGCGGTCTACACTCATCTCCAGGCCAGCGGTCACTCTTTCAGGGATGAAGATGTTCACATCCTGGACAGAGAGGAACGATGGTTTGAGAGAGTGAGAGGAGTAAAGGAGACCATCTTTGTGAAAAGAAATCGTCCATCGTTAAACAGGGGTGGAGGTCTCCGGGTTCAACTGTCCCCCTCTTACAATGCTGTTATTGCTAGTATCACTCAGCCCTCTGTGAATAGTAAACAGCCATCAGTGTGCTAATGATCCGTTGTTAGGCTGATGGTCCTTCTTGAGCATGTGATCAGCTGGTTTTGGTTGTCAGCAGCAAAACTGGTTGATCCACTCTGAGAAGGTGCTATTTAAGAGACTGAGCTGAAAACAGCACCTCAGACTGAGGAAGTCTCTCGGATGAGAGACGAAACGTTTCTACATTTTTTGTTGTTTTGCTTTGTTTTGTTTCTTTGAATGTCCAGAGGACCAGACGTAATTTTTTTTAGATAAACCTAAAACACAATAGAAAACTTGAAAATATACAATAAATAAACTTCTGTATAAAAATGTAACATAATATTGTAAACAGCAACATCAATAAAGCAACAACAGACTATTTCTTTTCTCTAAATTTCACATTCAGGGGCGGCACGGCGGCGCAGTTGGTAGAGCTGCCACCTCTCAGCGAAAAGGTCGCCCTGGTTCAAGTCTGGGAGTCTTTCTGGATGGAGTTTGCATGATCTCTCCGTGCATGCATGGCTTTTCGCCAGGTACTCTGGTTTCCTCCCACAGTCCAAAAACATACATGTTTTTGGCTGATTGGTAACTCTAAATTGTCTCTAGGTGTGAGTGAGCGAGTGAATGGTTGTTTGTCTCGTTTGTCTCTATGTGTCCCTGTGATGGACTGGAGACCTGTCCAGGGTGTCCCCCACCTCTCCCACAGTGACTGTTGGATATGGGCACTATGACCCCCCATGACCCAAAAAGAAAGAAGCAGGTAAAAGTCAAGTGATGGATGGATGATTTAACTTACAGAATAGTGCCACATGGTGGTGTTGTTGTGCATTCGTTGTTTCATCAGCGTTTCTGTGGTCACTCTTGAGTTTTGTTTGTTGTGTAAGGAAGGAAAAACAGGAAATCTCAGTCAAATTATCATTTGCTGTGAGTTCAGTGTCAGTAGGTCAACAAATCAGGATATTAAACCTAACACCTCGCAGAACTAAAAAGTGTTTATAGATCCATAACCAACAACTATGTCTCACCAGTGTTTATAATAAATCAATAAATAATTGTATATCATGGTTGTTTTGTTTTTTGTAAAAGGAAAAAAAACACAAAAGTTAGTCAAATGAATCAGTATGTCAATAAATAAAGACCTTAAGGCAAATACTTTACAGAAATGATTTATACCATACCATACCAATTTATTTATAAAGCACTTTAAACAGTGACAAAGCACACCAAAGTGCTGTACAGGGACAAACAGAACAAGCACATAGCAACAGATTACATAACAGGACGGCAAAAACGTAGAAACCAACAAAAACAGTAATGGATAACAACAACAACTGCAACATGACCAACACATGTGTTTGTGTGCAACACAGTGTGATGCACACAAACTCAGCACAGATCACACCGTGCTGAAAGCCAGGGAATAAAAGTGTGTTTTTAAGCGAGATTTAAAAACTGTGAGGGAGGGGGCCTGTCTAACGAGCAGAGGTAACTCATTCCAAAGTCTTGGGCCTGCTACAGAGAAGGCCCAGTCACCTCTGCGCTTGAGACGGATTTATGTTTAGTGGCTCACCGACAGTGTTTTTAGCAAACTCCTTTTCTTTGCAGGTTAACTCCACTGGACTCTCCCACTTTCACCAAATGGAGATGTGTTTCTGTAATCTGGCATCATGCAAGATTTATTTGTGTACTTTGTGTTTTGCTGGATTCCTGTCAAACACAATGTTAGCCCGACAGACATCCTGTAACCACTTTTAAGCTGTGTAGATCTGTTTTAGAACAAGACATCTTGTCAAAAGAGAGTTTGGATTTTGTCCCTAAGCATTTGACAGAAATTATTTTGATTAAGAGTGAACCCTGAGCAATAAACTGAGAATAAAAAGCTTTTCACATGGGAAATACTGCCCCATTTTACATGAATACAACCAATTTCTTGTTGGCGCCGGTCTGGTGGCCTTGAGACAGCAGTGAAGGACTCAGAGATCACTTGGTTACACAAGAAATAAAAGAAAAAATAATTAGATTTTAGTTTCTTTTCAGGTTCAGTTCTTTCAAAGTTGTATATGAAGTTTTTTTTATTTTGTAATCTTTTCCTTTGTGTCCTCATTGAAATGATTCTAGCAGCAGTTTGACATAGAAAGTTCAGGAACTGCTATCTTTTAGTGTATTGTTGTACACAAAAATCATAAAATAAAGTTTACGGCTTTAAATATATAGACATATATATTTAATAGTTTATTTTGAGTTTCTTCAGTACCTTATAAAAATGCTGCACAGAGTCTAAAGACAGACCAATTTTTAGGTAATATATTTTTGCAGATACAATGGTTGAAGCAAAAACATTATTTTCAAATCACGCTCTGTGAGGTTAACTTATAGTTTTAGATTTAATTATTTTCATTGTTAGTATGAGCAGCACTTAAGCTAACATGCATGTTTTTAAACTGTAAGAGAACGTTATATAAGAACATACAAAGAAAAAGTTGTATCAAAAGTTTAATTTTTAAACTAAGGACCATCGTTTCGTGAGGAAACAGTGCTAACCACCGCATCGATGGTGTGTGCTTTTTTTTTCTTTCTTTTAAATTTTCTCATTTGCACTTTTGTCATTTTATTTTCTATCTAGATGGAACTGAAAAAGAGTTCATCAAACTCAGAAAGAGGTTGTGCATTTTTGTCCCTAATGTTTTTTGTTTTTTTTTACTTTGTGTTTCAGTCAATAGCATCAATGATTTTCAAATAAAAAAAAGGGTACAGAGAAAATAAGGAGAAAAAAATAAACTCACAATGTTAATGCAAAACTTTAAATGTCTCTAATAAAATTTGGCAAATTATTTCGTATAATTCTTTTTAAACACTGAAAGTAAGTTTGACTTTTTCAAAGACACATATAGAAAACAGTGGTGTAATGTATGGAAATAAAATGAAGTTGCTTTCCTGTAACACATAATATACCTCGTTTCATGTTTAATAGGCTGGTTGTATCTGCACAACAAAGCTTACAGTGTAACCTAGTTAGGGTCTTGTGTGCTCCTATTGCTAGTGTTGTGTCTGATCTGGCCATGTGGGAGCTGGAAAGATGCGTTTATCCCATGGGCTGAGATTAGAGAGGCTCTGATAGCACTGAGGTTTGCTATGTCTGCCTGGCTGAGGTAAGCTTTTGTTTTCCTGTGCCCTGTGCGTCATTGCCACTGCTGTTGAATGCCCATTGTAGCAATGATGTCTGGGGGAGTGAGTGACTGACGGTCAGAGGGAGGTCATGTCAACTGCAGAAAACTGAGACACTTTTCAATTTAGATGGTTTAATTCAAAATTTTAATGAATATGCTACATATGATGACCAATAATAGCTTTATTCTACAAATGAACAGCACTTGATAATAAGTACATAAGTACAAATGGGTATTTCTTATTTTAAATTCAAGACGTGAAAAGTAGCACCGTTAAAATAACCTTTACAATGTGTATGTGTGCACGTCAACATTCATATGCAAAGCATCGTATTATGCAATATCTTCAGCTTTTGCAACCTTATTTTTGTTCATCACTGTTGAAAAGGAGCAAAGTTGCAGCCAAGGCAGCAGACAGATATGCTGCAAGGGACATGGCTGCTTTTGTCACTCCACAAAGTCTTTCCAGACACTCCATCAAGCATTGCCTCACAGCATCCCTCCAGGCCCCATTTCACACACAAACACACACACACGGACGCACACTCAGCAATAACAGCCGCCTGCTGGAACTTCCTGGGCCTCTTAGTCATGCATCACTTGTTTTCAGTCCCACTCATGGAAGTCTTTCACCCTCCAGACACACTTTGTCTGGGGCCGTGTGTCACAAAACCTGTGCATCAGACCCACACTATCACATGTGTGAGATCCCCTGCATAAGCAGTGGGAAGTCTTGGGAAAATCAACACAAGTGATGGTCAAAACTGCCTTTAAGAAAATAAACCAAACATATCCATGGACCTGTATGTATGTGAATCCCTGCAGGTATCTCTGCAGTGAGATGTTTTTCCATTCGACTTGTGTTCCAAATTCCCATTCTATAGTGGGACATAAATGTTTTGGATTACATCACCAAGCAGCTAACAAAATATAGATGTTGCTAGATGAACACATGCGTACAATTATCAACCTGAGTTCATCCACCTTTATTGTAGTCACAACAGATGTTTCAGCAGAGTTTATCTGCGTTTATTGACTCAATGTTTCACCAGATCATAGTAATCTTTGTGATCAGTGATATGATTTTTTTTTAAGGTTTTGTTTTTATTTCAGGGCTAAAACGTCAATTTTGTGAATGTTAATGTGAGCACCAGAAAACCACTCCTGTGCAGGAGTTTCATGAGATGAAACACCATAAGATGAAAACAGGTTGAAAACAGAGGACAGGCAGTTCGTCCAACAGTCTTGGCTTGTTCTTGTTTACAGCACTCAGCTGGAACAATAAGTTTACTAGACAGGACTTCTGCAGTGGATCTAATCAAAGATCTTTTTCAATTGCTTCTTCAAGTTTGTTATCATGTTTTCCTTAAAATTTTGGCTAAAATCACTGCCTAGTTTGAATAGCAATAGAGTTTCAGTGCAAATAAAAGGCAAACATTTTAATTTGGAAGCACATTACCGTGTTAGAAGAAATCTGACTAAACAGATACAAAACATCTGAGAATTACATTGTGTGGATCAACATTTTGCCAATATTTTTAATATTTAAAAATACAATTTCTAGACTTTATAACAAATCAGTTCTATCTAGTTTATGTCACAAAAAAGTACTTTCAGGGCTATACTGACATAGCAGAGGACTTCTTCACTCCACGTTTGTCTCAAATAAAGTAATGGTTTAGCTTTTTTTACAGCATTAACCACAAACTAAATAACTATAATGTAGCTGACAACTGCCACAATTCGTCGGGGAGGAGAGGTCAAACCCAGCTGCAGGAGGACCGGGTCCCAACGGGAAAGGGCTGGACCCGCATGCAGGAGGGCCAGATGGCTCGGAGAGACAAAAGTGGGAATTAGAAAAATCTGCACTATCATAACACAGAGATAGTGACTGGGGCAGTGAGATCTTACCTAGCCCCCGAATGGGGGCCCCGGTGCAGACAGAGCAGGTGCATGGACGAGGACAGGCTGAATAGAACCACAGATTGTGACAGCATGGAAGGACAATTTTCAAATCAAGCCGGGTGTGGAACTCTCAGACTCAATACTGGATGTTAATGAGGTAATCAGGAAACACCTGCAGACAGTTAGATGAGAAGCAGGCGAGATCGTCACAACAAGTTAACCATCCATCCATCCATCCATCCATCCATCCATCCATCATCTTCTGCTTATTCTGAAGTTGGGTCTCAGGTCCAACTTGAGCAAGAAAGCCCAGACATCTCTTTCCACAGCCATCTCTTCTAGCACTTCTGGGAGGATTCCAAGGTGTTCCCAGGCCAACCGAGAGACAAAGTCTCTCCAGCATGCCCAGGGTCTTCCCTGGGGTGTTTTCCCAGTCAGACATGCCCAAAGTGCCTTCACACTCAGCTGCAAACCGCCCAGTGAGAGCTGAAGATCACGGCATGATGACACCACCAAAACCGCATCATCCACAAATGGCAGAAATGGAATCCTGAGACCACCGAACCAAACTCCCTCCACCTCCTTGCTGCACCAAGAAATTATGTCCATTAAAGCTTCCCACACTGAAGGGGTCTGACTTTTTGCTGGCAATGTGAAACAAACATTTACACCACTTGTATAGGAACTAAACAATCAATAGCAGTGGGCCTCCAATCCCAAACTTGCAGAGCACCCCACAGAGGGTACCTCAAAAAACACGGTTGAACGCTTTCTCCGAGTCCACAAAACAAATGTGGACTGGATAGGCAGACTCCCATGTCCCCCTGAGGATCCTAGTGAGGGTAAAAAGACTGGTCCAGTGTTCAATGGCCAGGACAGAACCTGCATTGTTTCTTCTGGATCTGAGGTTTGACCAAAGATTGGACTCATTTCTCCAGTGCACCTGAGTAGACATTACTAAGGAGGCTAAGGAGAGTGATGCCCCCATAATTGAAATGTGCTCTTCGGTCTCCTCATTGAAAAAGGAAACCACCATCCCAGTCTGCCAATCCACTGGCAGACTACTGGAATGTCCATGCGACTGGATATCCCCCTATGTCCACTTGATGTTGGAATGGTGTGTCAACCAAGATAGCCCCACAACATCCAGAGCCTTAAGGAAATCAGGTCAGATCTTTTCCACTCATGGACCCCTGCAGCCGTGGAGCTTGTTAACTACGTCGTGGAGCTTGTTAACTACCTCGGTGACCTCAGCCACGGTTATGGACAAACCAACCCCAAAGTCCCTGGACTAAGCTTCCTCCATGGAAGATGTGCTGGTGGAATTGAGAAGGTCCGAGAAGTATTCCTTCTTCCTGCTGACTACATTACTGGTTGAGGTTAACAGAACCCCACCTTCACTGAAGACAGTTTTAGTAAAGCACTGCTTTCCTCTCATCAGTCACCTGATAGTTTGCCAGAATCTCCTCAAAATCTGACCGAACTCTTCCCCCATCTGACCTTTTGTCTCAACAATAGCCAAGGCAGGAGCCTGCTTGGCCCTCTGATACTCCTCAGCTGCCTCCGGAGTTCTACTAGCCAACAAGGCCTGATAGAACTGCTTCAGTTTGACAATCTCCCCAACCTAGGGTGTCCACCACCAAATTCAAGGATGCCTACTGCAAGAAGCACCAACAACCTTGTGGCCAAAGCTCAAGGCAGCCACTTCAACAATTGAGGTGCAGAACATGGCTCACTTAGACTCAATATCCCCCACCTCAGCTGGAGTGCAGTTAACGTTCTCTCAGAGGTGTAAGCTAAAGATCTTTCTGATGGGTTCTTTTGTCAGGTATTCCCAGCAAACCCTCACTATATGCTTGGGTCTACTGGATCTGTCAGGCATCTCCCTCCACCATCTGATCTAACTCAATACCAGGTGGTTATCAGCTGACAGCTCAGCTCCTCTCTTCACCCAAGTGTACAAAATAAATAGCTACAAATCAGATGACATGACTACAAAGTCAATCATCTATCTATGACATTGGGTGTCCTGGTGCCAATTGCACTTATGGGCACACTTATGTTTGAATATGATGTTCATGATGGACAATCATGACTAGCACAGGAGTCCAACAACAGAACACTGCTCAGGTTCAGATCAAAAAGGACATTCCTCCCAGTCATGCCCCTCCAAGTCACACTGTTGTTACAGTACCCACAATCATTGAAGTCCTCCAGCAGAATAAATAAATCATCTGCTGTAGCACCTTCCAGCACCCCTGCTAAGGACTCCAAGAAGGCCGGATACTCTGAACTGCCATTTGGCGTGTAGGCACGGACTACTGTCAGAGCCCATCCCACACCCGAAGGCTCAGGAAAACTACACTTTCATCCACTGGGGAAACTGCAACAGGCAGGAATCAAGATGGTGGGCTAAAAGTAGACCCACAACAGCTCAACGTCTATCACTATGGGCAACTCCAGAATGGAACAAGTTCCAGCCAATCTCAAGGAGATTGGTTCCGGAGCCAGGAGTATGTCGAGGTGAGCCCAACTATATCTAGTTGGTACTCTATGTCTCAACCTTATGCACAAGCTCAGGCTCCTTCTCTGCCAGATTGGTTATTTTACCTGTCCCAAGAGCCAGCTTTGGTAAGCCAGGGTCAGAGCTCTAAGTCCCCTGCCTTCGGCCACTGCCCATGGCATCATGCACACTCGACTTCTATGGCCCATTCTGCAGGGGTGGGTCCACAAGAAGACAAACCCATGTTACTCATTCAGACTGAGCATGACCAAGCCTCATGGGAAGAGACTCAGTCACCGGGTACTTGCCAATGAGCCCCTCCCTCAAGCCTGGTTCCAGGGTGGGGCCCCGGTAATCCATGCCCGGGCAAGGGCCATTGAGTTCTTTGTTACTGTTTTTTTTTTTTTTTGGTCTATACAAGCGTTTTGGATGAGTTAAGTAACTATGCTTTAGTATGGAAATGCATCTTACTTGATTGGCAAACATTTGATTGTGTTGCTGCAATTGCCCAGATACTTTAGGATAAAAAAAAGAAATACTTGAACTAATTTTCTGAAGAGTGACGCTGGAATGCTATATCAACAGCTTGTCATCAGTGAAGAACAATATATTTTTGACACCATAGTTTTACAGCATTTGGAGGAGACCGGGTATTTATAATTTACCCACAGTGGCTGCTCATCCATCCATCCATCCATCCATACACCCATACACCCATACATTCATACATCCATACATCCATACATTAATCCATACATACATACACACATACATACATACATACATACAAAGTACATACATACATACATGCATACATACATACAATAATACATGCATGGGAAGGACATGCAAACTCCTCACATAAATGTTTCTTTTGGCTGCTCATTTATGTAGGGGTTTCTACAACAAGTGAACTCACATGAAATATTTGGTAATCATTTTATGCAGGATGCCCTTCCAAGTCCAATAGGACTTCTTCTTCAGCTTGACAATCTCCATTACCTAGGTTATTCCTCCCCAGGTTTGAGGACAACCTTGTGGCCATAGCTCAAGACTGTCGCCTCAACAATGGCCTACTCAGACTCAATGTTCCTTGCCTTTGCTGGGTTGCAGTTGAAGCCATGGTGCCATGTGCACTTATGGGCACTCTTGTGTTTGAACATTGTGTTTGTGATGAATAAACAATGGCCAGACCAGTATTCCTAAACAGAGCACAGTTTGGGTTCAGATAAAAAATGCCGTCCCTCCCAATCACGCCTTCTAGATCCATTTATCACAATCCACATGGGAATTGAAGTCCCCTGGCAAAAGGCTGAGTACTCCATACTATTGTTCAGTGCATAGACACAAATAGCAGTCAAAGCCCATAACTCCCAGCCAAAGGCACAAGGAAGCTACACTTTCGTTTACTGGGGAAAATCAACACACATGCACCAATCTGTGGGGCTATAAGTCAACCCACACTAGCTCAGTGCCTCTCACCATGGGCAACTCTAGAGAGGAATAGGATCCAGTTCCTCTTGAGGGCATCAGTTCCAGAGTTGCCACTGTGAGTCGAGGTGAGCCTCACTACTTCTAATTGATATCCCTCAACCTCATGCTGAATCTCAGGCTCTTTCCCCACCAGAAAGGTGACATTCCATGTCTCAAGGGTCCATATAAATGTAAGCCAGGGTCAGAGCACCAAAGGCCTTTGCCTTGGCTGCTGCCCATGGCACTTTGCATGCATCTTGTATTGCCCTTTATACACGGGATCTCCCCCCCCCCACCCCCCCCAGGAAGACAAACCCATGTAACTCATTTAGGCTGAGCCCAGACAATAAATCTATAAATTTCTAATAGTCACTACAGCTGATGTAATGTGAATGTAACATGTATTTTACCTAAATTTAGACCACCAAAAGTTGGTAATGTGGATAAATCTGCCAATGCTTAGCTCAGAATTATTTAAATACATAACACATTTACATGCATAATTCACAAATTAAAATTATGCCATTCAAAACAAAATAATTTAACTGTAACTGCCTATCCAGCTGTGTGTTTTGCTTCTACAGAAATATAGCAGACACCACACAGGCCTTCTAAGTTTATTCATGGTAAACCATTTGATTTGGAAAGGCAAAAGATTGCATAACAAGATGTAGACTGCTCATGGAGTATCCCATGGTAAACAAGAGCCACCTGCAGAGCTGATGTGAAATTATGGTCATAGGCTGGCGATGTTTCAACTCTCAAAAAAGACATTTGGACTCAATTTAGGCCATGCTTAAAAGCTGTGTTACTCAATTGTCAAAATTGCACGGTCTGTCAAACTCAAAACAGAGTTCACTCAATAACCTTTTTGCAGGTGCCAAAGCGATAGGTACAATTTTTACGTGGAGAACCTGCAGGCTTCCCTAATCTTTGATGGCAAAATTTCTACTGTTTCTATTTATGCTTAAACGATATGCTACACTTATGTTTTTTGTAAACATGATCTTTTTTTTTTCTCCTGTTAGATTTAAATGGACTAGACCACACACAGAGCCTTAACAGAGTCCATCTCCCAGAGGCCATCATGTGGTGGTTAAAAAAACATGAAGAATAATTTGGAACAATTAGCATTTCCTATCCTTTCCAATTAGATTGTGATTATCTAGTCTTGAAAAACATTGAGGATTTTCAGTAAGCTGTCTTGGAATTTTTGTTGTTGTCTACTTTGTACATGAAGTATGCTGACTGGATGAGTACCACTGCAAAGTTCATTTTTGAAAAAATTACCATTTTGCTGTAGATTATTATTTTTTTAAATATCAAAATAGCAGCACTTTTTTTTAGACATGATACCCTTAGGCTCTGAAAGCATGGACTTTCCTCTAATCAGCCACATACTGTATCTATGAAAAACTTCAGATCAAATATCATTAAATGTTTTTTAGAGAATCCCACCAGACATCATCTGTAACACAATGACTGAAGTCTGGGCTGCTGTGTAAGCATAGTGATCATCTGTAAAATGTGAAATGCAATGCACCTGTGGGTAATTAAAATGCTTGCTGTGTAACATAGCAACACTGGCAAATAACATCTTAGGGAAACATATTCTGATGGAGTGACATATCTGATATCTATTAGTTTCAGCTGTGGAACAGAGCTGTTTACAATCCAGTGGCGTGATCCAGAGACTGGGTGGTCTCCAACACAGTCTGCAGTGCTTAGTTTTATCACAACATCATTTCGGAGCTAAGGATTGGCTGTTAACTTACTGGAAGCACCATGGCAAGTTAAAGGAAATGATGCCATATTGAGAAAGAAGCTTGTCATATTACGGCAGGATGATTACGCATCCCGGAAATGTCAATATGGGCATCATATTATGTTGCTGTGTGTTTGTAGGAATATAAACAACTCAGCCTGAGGTGATGATGAAAGGCTTGCGACTGATTCCATGATCATAACAGGTGAGCTCCACCTTCAGAGATGCCATGATAATCACACCCTCCACTCAATCCCAAGCACAAACACGTTTTTGTTGGAAATTACATTCCCCTCACCTCTTTCGACTTGCCACAAACCATATTGCGTAGAAAAAAATAAAATGAAATATGGAGGAAAGTGGGCATAGAATTCCTGAGGTTTCCCACTGAGTGTAATTAAAATACCTTGGAAATGACTCACATGGAGTCTGTGGTTGTGCTGTTACCACCTTTAGTGTGGCAGAGTCAGGCTGCTGTGCAGTTCAGTTATATTGAAATGGGATTCTGTGAAATACAAGTGTAACATAAGTGGAAGCAAGATGAAGGCATGCTATTATCTCACTACATGTACACGTGTACGTGCTATACATGTGACATGTATGTCACAAGACGTGACTGGTTTACTCAGCTTCAACTGGAACAAGACAAATATGTGTGATGCAGATTGAGTGACAGTCAGCTAAGCAGTTTGTGATTTATAGTGTTAGCTTCTGCTTTTATATTATTATTATTATTATGACCTGTTTAGTGTTAGCAGAGCTAATATTTTAGTTAGCGGAATATGGGTTAGCAAAGCTAACTTTTTGGTTAGCTGTGCCCTGCCCATCACTGAACAGTTTATTCAGACTGAACTTACAAGCTAACTGCTAACACAAGTGAGGCAAGATTAATGTGAATATCTGATAATATCTTACATATCAAAACTTTTATAGCTTTATATGTAGACACTGTTTTATAAACCTTTACATAGCCATTCATTATGCACTACACAATTATTCAAATGGGATTTTGTGGTTTGTAAGCACAAATAGCCTTAGCAGCAGCTAGCTATATCACTTCCAGTGCAACCAGGGACATTTGTTACTGGAATATTAAAATATTTCTGCCAGAATGACCATACCGTATGCACAGCTGCAGAAAGAAAAGCTTTGCAAAGCGTGGTGAAGACTGTACAGAAGACCCTTGGAGTCAGCCTCCCCACCATCACAGATATCTACACTTCCAGATGGAGGAAGAGGGCCACCTGCATCATGAAGGACCCCACTCACCCAGCACACACACTCTTTGCTCCGCTCCACTCAGACAGAAGGTTGAGGAGCATTAAGTGTAGAACCACTAGACTGAGGAACAGCTTCTACCCTGAGGCTGTTAGACTCATGAATCTCTAATCAGGATTATCACTGTGGGAAAAAAATCACTGTAATGCCACTCGATTGTTGATATGTGCTGCTGACTATCCATGCTGCTGATGTTTTTTGCTACACAGACTCATGTTCGTGCTGCTGTTGTTGGCTTATTGCTTTTGTATTATTAGTGTTTAGTGTATTCTTAGTTTAACATATTTCTTAGTTCATATCTTAGATCTTATTACTGTTTTTCTTCACAATTTATATTTTTTTGGATGTAACTGGGACCCTGTGTACACAATTTTGTTCCTCCACATGCACCACATATGATGTGAATGACAATAAAGAAACCTTGACCTAGACCTTGATATAATGATAAACTGACATCCATGTAAAGGTTTACAAAATAGCCTTTGAATGAACCACTTTGAAATGTTTGAGACTGGAGTTGTTTCAAGATAAAAAATCCACTTTGGTTTTTGCGACCCTCGGATTAGATGTTATCATCCAAATCTGGTCAAAATAATGTTGCGTTCCAAATACCTTGGAAGTTCAAACTAGGTTGTGTGAATGACATAATTTTTAATTCAATTTTCAATTCAATTCAAAACAAATTAAATTCAATAAATAAAAAAAACACAGACATGTTCCTGTTTTTAATATTTTATATCGCTTTATAATGTAGCTGTTCTTGTTTCATTTTTTATATAATTTTCTTCAATTTATTTTTCAGTTTAAATGCTTTCTTTTATGATTGTTAACTGCTGTCATCATTCTTTGTTAAAACCTGGTCTCTCTTGTAAATGAGTCCTCAAGGCTCAATGAGACTAAACTGTATAAATAAAGGTTGAATTAAAAATTCTAAACTTTCAGTTTTATTTTATTCCAACTGCAACACAGAAAATATGGATTTGCCAATAGTTGTTCCATGGGCTTAATTTGTAACCTGATCAATGCTGGAATGCAAATAGGTCAGGGGTGGGGTTGGGGTAGGAGAGATCTGGGGGCCCCCCCCCCCAAAAAAAAAAAATTTGAATAAATATGCAATTTCCTGCCTTCTGGTGTATTTTAACTGGTTGTTAAACATCTACGTTTACCTACATTTGTAAACACTTTTGTCAAGCCTACATTAAAAACAGAAACATGTCTGTGTTTTTTATAAATTTAATCCTACACCCCACACCACTTGACAGTTCCGATCCTGACTCTGTCCCTACCCATTGTTGTCCGACTCCACATGTGAAACCTCCAGGTACCTCCTCCGTCTGTTCATGGCAACTGCCTGTGTGGGCTCCTGCCTGCGTACGACTGCCTGGTTAGCTTGGCACTCACCCCACCACTCTTATAGAGCCGGAAATTTTTTTCAGGGTAGAGGTAGAAATGCTATTTGAAGGGGTAGCTCAAATGCTCATAAGTGGCTGTTGTGTTTAAAATGAGTGTTTATGTAATTATTTTCAGTTTACATATCCAACACAAGTTTTATTTGTTCAAGACAGTCATATTTGTTCATAACTTTATTATTAGTAAGCCTGAGAGTTACCGGATCCAAGCAAACAGTTACCAGAATGCACCCTGTCAAAAAAGAGAGTTCCCAGATCCTGTTCTGGCAGGATCTGCTCAAATTAAGCACTGGTTGTTCTTAGTAACCAGGCAAACTATTAACAATAAAAACTGATAACATTTCTCTGCGGTGCAAACGAACACTGTAGAAACATGTTCACTTACAGATATTTTTATTTGCTATGTGTGCTACTAATAAGATACAAATGGACACAATAGATGATAGTGTATTAGTGTGGCTATCACCACGTTTAAAGTAGCCATTTTGGATCATGAGGTCACGGCAGGTCAGAAATCTTTGACTTTCTGGGTTCACTTATAGATATTCAAGTTTGAGAAGTGTTTCTGTAGATTTTCCCACCAGAACACATCATTAAATTGTGTCCAAACTATGGTCGTTCAATGCACTGTTTACAACAGGTAAGATAGCCTTACTACAGAACCCTAATTCATAAGATGTGAATCATTGCTTTAATGATCCATAAGCTGTGCAGTCATACAGACATTAGCATTTTTTTTTGTATATACAACATATATCAGTTTGTCCAAATGGACAGACCAAATCTGCTGCCTCAGTTAACACTTTACTGAAAGATGAGTCATTTTAACACATGCATCACAGTGTGACAACTAAAAACCTTATTTTATCTAATAACCTTGTTTTAGAGGGTATTCATTGTAAATTCCTGTTTTGTAATACTTGGGTTCCTAGGTTGCAATACTTTAAACTATGGCCAAATGCCACCTACTTAAAAAACAAACAAACAAACAAAAAAATCCCAAAAAACAATGGTTTGGCAAACAATAGTTTACTGCGTGAATCAAACAAGAATTTATAGATGGCAAGGATGTGAGAGTAACTGGTTTCATATGTTGCAAAAATACATCAGGAGGCACAATTAAGGCTGTGAAGGCATATAAAAATATGTTTAATGCATATTGTGTCCATAAACTCAATGATAAACTAAACCCTCTGATGACAACACTGGCACAATATTCTTGTGCCATTGTTGTCATCAAATATCCATAGCAACTTCCTTTGATAATCTCATATAATTTCATTTCTTGAGAAAATGCATTTCTGAAAAAGACAGTTTTACTGTTTTCATAAATGGGCGCAGCCCTTCACTGGCATTGTATTTTGCGCTGTTCAATTTAACAAAACATCTAATTCCATTCCCAGTGTAATAAAAGGGTACTTGGACAGGAATATAAACATCTCCCTAAAGCTGAACCAGATGCTGCAGAAAGGGCTGAGCACAGGATTGAGTGGAGGGAGAGTCAAGAGACAGAAAAACAAGGGAGGTACTATACACAGGAAAGTGAGTCAGTGCCCAGGCCCCGGCACTTCGAAACATTCATTCCTCAGCTCTCCGTCCCGCTGACCCTTCATGTATTTAATACAGAGCATGAGGACATCCCTGAGGAAACAGGAGAGTAAAGCAGTCTGGATTTGATTCTCCACAGCCGCACCTTGAGAGGCCTGTTGAAGAAGTCCACTCAGCCACTGCACGCACAGGCGAGACGGTTTAACCACTGCACGCATATGCTGGCTGATCCATCACAACAACGTGTGAGAAGCCTCAGGGTGACTGGCCTTTTTTAAACTAAAACCACAGTTGAGAAACATTACGGATCTAATCAGCTGTGCGCCAAACATTTTGGTTTTACAGACGCACAATAGAGACAACGTGTCAACATGTCAAAAAGAAAGAGAAGTCATTCTGAGAAATCACAAGCTTTATGTTGATTTGAAATGGCAGTACAAAAATACAAAAATATGTTAACGTGTTTGTCATCTAAATTTCACAGTACATACACTAGTTGGAACACATGGGGCTGGTATTTACAGAGGAATAATGAAAATGGTTCACGATACATCAAAGTTCATGCTCAATAATCCAGGCAGAAAACCCAAGAAAGTTCAGTCAGGTCAACTGGACGGTTTCTTTTTTGTTGAGACATTTCGTCCTTCATCTAAAGGACTTCATCAGTCCAAGGAGCCACAGCAAACTCAGTCACACAAGCAGCAATACCTATATAGTGGAGCAACCAGTTTGCTGGTTGCCTGCTCATCTTATCACCTGCAAACTGGTTGGTCCACTATGCGGGTATTGCTGCTTGTGGGACTCCATTTGTTGTGGCTCCTCGGACTGATGAAGTCCTTCGGATGAAGGACGAAACGTCTCAACAAAAAAGAAACCGTCCAAATGACCTGACTGCACTTTGTTGGGCTTCATGACACACTTCAAAAACTGCAGTGTTCTTCCATCTGCTTTGAGTTCAGAAGGTTCAGTTGGATCATTTGATCATTCATGTGGACTGGTGCAGGTTTACAAACATCAAGACTCAGCTTTCAAGACGCCATAATCAGGTAGGTTGAACTGGCCCAAAATGCAGAGCATTCTGGGACAAATTGAACTTTCCAAGTTAGGTGGTCCTAATCACATTTTGTTGTTTGTTTTGTTGTCAGGTAAACCTATGAAGCAAAACAAAAATAAAACCAAATCAAATAAAAAGAGCAAAACTGTGTCTAAAAAAATGAATTATTATCAAGCAAAGTCCAACAGAAGGAATTTTATATGCATTGAGGTTGTTTCAAATGTTTTCTTAAACTGTTAACTCAATCGGCAGGCGGCTAAGATTCTGCAGATTTACAAGTAAAAATATTGTGTGCAGGATTTTTAATAACCCAAACATAATTGCATTCTTTACAATCAGCATGTGAGAGAAACTTTTCTGTTTGTGGATAATGAGAGGCTATAAATGTGTAAAAAAAACAAACAAATAAAACAAAAAGCTCATGCCAGTGAATTCTAATCAACAACAGAAAAACAACAATAAATATGCATTTATTTATGATGTATGAGCTTTTCAAATGATAAATGAGTTTGTTACTGAGATTAAAAAATAAAACATAAATAGAGTTTTATACCTTCTCCAATAAATAATATTGGCATTCTATTTACAATATGCACACATCTCCCAAGAGCTCATTACAAAACATGTGCATCTGCCTCCACTTAAACATGGCTAACCATTTGTCTGAGGTCAAAATATCTCGAACAAATGTGCGTTTTCCAACAGAGGTGTTCCATTTCAAATGTAACATCCTTTTTGTGCGCAAGGAGGAGGAGAAGACGTGATTGTCAAAATAACGAGGTCATGATTGGAAGCTAGTGGCGTGAAAAATTAGGCGTTCGACTCAGATCCCGCTGGAGGACTCTGCCTGGAGTAAAGGCTCCTTCTTACACTGCGTTTTCCTCGCTGCCTTGAAACTTGTGAGATTTCCGAGGTGGATCTGCAGGGAAAAGCCGAGTCAAAAACACATTATTGTGACTTTCAGTAAATGCTTGAAAATACGAGGGAAGTTATCACAGGCTGTTGGTCTTACAGTTGCAGTGGCCGAAGTGGTGGACGCCTATGGAGCGTCCAAGGAAGCAGGTGGCTCTGCGGAGGTGGCACGCGCTCTGGTAGGTGATGTTGTCATTTCCACAGATCAGCTGCTCAGATGGCACGGGCGCTGGGCAAGGTGCAGTGCGGCACATGACACAGTGAGCGCTGTTGGTTTGATCAGTCACGCAGGTGTGAGTTCCCGGGCACACAACATTTGAGCACGACTCTGTAAAAGACACAATAACAACATCAAAGTCTGCACAACAGCTGTTTGCGTGGAGCCTAAAATAGACATCGCTTACTTTTGCATTCTCCCTGGTACATGATTTCCAGTTCTGGCTGTCCCATACAACGGGCCATTAGCAGGGCGCACTCGTCCCTGTACGACCTGCCATCGCTGCCGCACACAGCGTGCTTTCTGGAGATGTGCGAGCAGTCCGGAGCACAGACACACTGAGGCCTTCCCGTCTTCATCTTGCAGACTTTGCCAGAGCTGCATTTGACTCCCTCACATGAGTCTAGAAGAACATGTGGTGTTACTGTAAGACATTTTAATCTAAAACAAGCTCAAAATCTGAGGCTTTTCCCTGACCATAACACAATGGCCACCCTGCACATTATTTACACTAATCACACTTCTTTATTGACTGTTACGCTCAAAGATGTCTCGTCTGGCAGAGTGTGAGGCCTGGTGGTGTTTTCATAACAGATACTATATATGTGCTGCACACAGATGGGGGCTGAGCTCCTGCAGAGGAATCAAGACGCTCCGAGTTAGATTGAATTTAAATAGCTGTCAGAAATGTTTACAGGCTGGCACAGGAGAATGCTGCAGGCCTTCTAACACTTCATATAATGTCAAATACTAGAGGAAGTGCAGACTCAGCGATGCGTGAGGCCCAGGACCTTTCTGAGTTGGTGGAGATGATTCCTGATAAACTCCAACTTCTTCTGAGCAGAAATAGGAACAAATTTTCTGTCTCTAACGTCACTTTAAGCTCTTGTTTTATTCCAAGACTTGGCTTTTCTTTATGTAGGCACAGGTTTCGCGTTTCGTTCATTTTAGATATTGTGTCACGAAGGCTGTTTTTTTTGCTGGTAATGACGTTGGTGCATGAGCTGGCAATTTTTTTTTATTAATGTGGCATTCCTTTCACAGAATGATCCACAAACATCTGGGCATGTGACAAACTCTCTGCCTGCAGTGTTTACCCCCCCCCCCACACACACACACACACAGAAATATGTGAATAGCCCATTTTTAAATGTGACCAAAAGGCAAAATTATATCAAATAATGTTATTTTTATTTGCCAGTTGAATGTTATCAACAATCAATAATTCACACTGATTTGATAATTGCAAGTTCTGATTGTAAAATCACCATTTAGCTGAAAATAAACCGGAGTGAACCTGTAAAATATTCGGGGGGGGGGTTTGCTCTGAACAGCGGGAGGCGTATGGAAAGCATCTCCCTCGTCCAAGTGCTGTTAAAAAACTTCATCGGGAACTCATTTCAATTTTTTTCCCCACAAACTCTGTAGCTTGTGTAACTTTGACAAACCAAAGTTATTTAGCATAGAAGAGGCATTTCTTTTCAAACTAGAAAGTCACATTTTAGCGTTGTAGTTAGGACCTGACAGTGGCTGTCCTAGCTCATTCAAGCAACTTTATTTAAGAATACGGTAGATTTTTATAATTGTCAACCCTTGCAGTGACAAACATGATTCTTTAGCTAAATTAAAGCACTATGGTTTGAGGGTTTACCTTTGCATGGTTTACAGGAGACAATCCCCAGGAATCCCAGCAGGCTGATTTCATTCATGGGCAGGCTGGTGTTGGACCACGCCGTGTCTAGGCGGCCCCCATCACAGCACTCCTCTCTGGTCACCCCTCTCATCAGCACCATGTCACACCGATGGTCCTGATTCTGCTGCAGCCAACATATCCCAGCTGGAAGTGGTCCACACAGACACGCCACAGAAGTTTATTCAAACATCGTTTCTATTTGAACCAAATCATCTGTAGCTGGAAAACGACAACTGTTTCTTCTCTTCATTCCATTGTTCCTACATCACGATATTACCAAATTAAAGAGGTAAATGTTACGCTTTTATTTTACAAAGTTTTGCTGTGAATAAATATGTTACAAATGTAAAAAGAAAAAAGTCTGCAACTGTTTCAAAAGATGATGTATTTTGGTCAAGCATTTTCTAAATCCAGAACAAAGTCCACTCACCGCTGGCTGGGTTCCTGCCGATTTCACAGAGTGTGACAATCATCCCCAAAACAGTCACCAGAAAGCTCATTGTCGACTCTAAGTTGTCTGAACCGTCTTCCCAAAAGATTCTTCAAGCAACTATTAAAAAAGGAGAAAAATCTTTAGTCAAAGTGAGCAGACTTTGTGCAAGCAGCTTTCCCTTCTGTGAATGGAAGTGTTGTGGATAAGTGATGTCGTTCCCCCTTTGTATAAACATTTAGCCCAGATGGAATTATGCTGCTGGGAAGGGCGATCCTCTCAGCCAGTAATAATCCAGGACAGGACTCAGTTTGACTCTGACTCAATCTCTAGAGTCGGGAAATGATCCATGCCCTCCAGCTCCAGACGCTGGGTACTTGCATGACCTCACAGAAATATTCGGTGGCTAATCAAGTCCTGAAAGAATTTAGATTTTTTTCTGTGAATAGAATTTATTTTAATTAACTTTTGCTTTTCACACAGTTGTGTTTTCTTGTGGAGTCTTACGTTTACTTTACCTCTTAGACACTATGTAAGAAATCATCTTTCTGCCACAATACATTCAAATTTGGCCTTTTTTTGATTGGAGGATATGTTTTATATCGCTTTATCTTTCATGTGGCATGGCTTAGGTAATAACTTATAATTTACAGACTCCATGATGATAGCTTTATATGAGTAAGAGTTGATCACAACAAAGTTAAATCATGTTATCTGGACAGTTTCTTTTTGTTTTTGGACGTTTCATCCTTCATCTGAAGGGCTTCATCAGTCTGAGGCCTGCCAACAGGATCTGTTGTATTAAGTAGCACCTTGTCGACATGTTTAAAAGCAGTCTGCTGTGGAGTTTCCATGCAGAATGGCTTTACACATGCAAAATGGAGGACCATGAGTCCAAAACAATCGCTCATCAGTGCATAACAATCAAATGTTATAGGCAAAATGGCTGCTTACTACTCACCGATCCAGCGAGGACATCCTGGCCAAAATGGTTAAAAACAAAAAGAGTCAATTTGCTCAATCATCAGGGTAAATGAATCACAAAAAAGTTCAATCATGTCATCTGGACAGTTTGTTTTTGAAGAAAACTAAAAGTACTAACTAAGAGTTTATCTTTTGTAGAAGGAGAGCCAATATCCATCAGCAGTGATTCTTTACAGTAAAAATGAGTGATTAACTTTTAAGTTTACTTTTTAAGAGTTTCAAGCTCTAAAACTCATAAACTTATATGTTATCTAAAGCCCTGAAAATAACATTTTCTCTCAACGCATTTGCTACAATTTTTATTTGTTCTGATCTTATCTGTAAGTGCTTGTATTGCTCTCCACCTGCTGTTGCAGCACTGGTGTGAGCTGGGACGAGAGGGAGGAAAAGGAATGAAGGCCGTCTGTTCTTGACGCTTTTGACTTCAGTGAAACAAACAAAAAAAAACAACAACTTTGAACAATGTCAAGAATATTAGCATATTTCCTGTTTTTGCTGTCACATATGGAGAACATCTGCAAGCAGGACTGAAATAATAAAAAATAGAATATGTTTGTTTAATGAAATCAATTGATCAGAACCTCCCACAAGATGTGAATATAAACTAACCTCTACATCTGAACATCTACGTTGCTGTTCTCCTTGTTTGCACTCATTCACCCCTTGACTGCTAAGGACAAAGTTATGTGAGTTTACACATCCATCTGTCACATATTTTATTTTGATTTTATTTTTTATTGTTCCCCTTTTGATCGTCGGGGTTGAAATGAAGGGAGCATGTGCTGAAGGATCTGAGCTTTTGTGAATGATGTTGGCCCTCTTCAGTCAAGATCCCCTGGGCAACAAAGGAATGCTGCCTGAGGAGGGGAGGAAAGACAAAAACAGAGAGCAATGAGTGGATATGGTGGGTGGGCTGAGTCTTCACAGAGTCTCTGAAAATCCACTCAGCCCATCATATGGTTTGGATCACTGCTGTTAAGTCATACAAACGACTACAGCGTGGTCTGGACTTCAGTGCACCCACTGTATGATCATCATTGTGGCGCTGACTGGAGGAATAGCCTTTCAAAGTAAAGCTCTGGCATGTTACATGAAATTAAAGATACACAATGTAGAGTAGGTCTACTGTGAAATCAAACGATTGTTTAGGACAGGTGTGGGCCTCACTGTCACAGACTGGTGCTTGGAGCGTGGAGAAAAATGAAAATAAATAAAAAAATAAAAAATAAAATACCATTGCCATCTAGTGGAAGAGGTTGTCATGCAGCACTTTTTTTGTAGTGCCCACATGAACATGCCATTAAATGGTATTGTTCCACACCTAAATGTACTAATTGAACTGTGACAAAGAAAAAAAATAGTTCTGAGCTGGTAAAGTTCTTATGAATGCCACGGAACAATTCACAATAAACTCGTTTTAAAAATATCGATCTGGAAATAAATGAAAAAGCAATATTTTACCACTGATATTTGCCTCTGAAACTTTTTACTGTTAGCATGAACCTTACACAGTTTGAGTAACTTCTTAAGCTAACCCAGCTAATAAGATACACTAAAAGAATGTTTCATGAGCTTTCACTAAACGATGGAGGAAACTTTGACTATGACTTCAGGTGAATGCTTGTTGACAGATTGTGAGAAAAGTTCTCTTGCTGTTCTCCAAATGTTCAGTTTTTATGAAAAACACCACCCAACAAACATTTCTATATTAACACCCATTTTGTCCACACTGGGAAAAAATCCTCTAAGTTCAAAGTAAGAGAAACTATGTCATAACTGGAACTTAGCATCTCAACTCTGACTTAGTATCTCATAACTTTGACTTAGCATCCCATAATTCTGACTTAGCATTTCATAACTTTGACTTAGCATATCATAATTCTGACTAAGCATATCATAATTCTGACTAAGCATATCATAATTCTGACTTAGCATTTCATAACTTTGGCTTAGCATCCCATATTTCTACTTAGTATCTCATAACTTTGACTTAGCATCTCATAACTCTGACTTAGCATCTCTTAACTCTGACTTAGTATCTGTACCTCAATGCAAGGAATTGGATTGTGGAATGGTTTAGAGAGTGATGTTAAAAATGCCAAGTCATGTGTACATTTAAGAAAAAGATCAAAGCTGAATTGTTAAAAAAAATATATGAAGTAGCTTAGTGTGTTTTTGTATTAGAATTAGAAAAATTAGAAAGAGTTATTCATTTTGTTCTGTTACTTGAAAGTTATTATGATTGAACTAACTGTTTGAAAAAGGGGCAGATATAATAAGATTTTTTCTTCTTTCTGCTGCCTTTCATTTTAAATCTCTTGTATTTTTTTATATAGTTATGAAACTGTTTTGTATTTTTAAAATGAATAAACTTTATACCATACCATAACTCTGACTTAGCATCTCATAACTTGTACTTAGTATCACATAA
>NC_056500.1:29988227-29997892 GCF_014905685.2 Nematolebias whitei
AACTCTGACTTAGCATCTCATAACTCTGACTTAGTATCTCATAACTTGTATTTAGTATCACATAACTCTGACTTCGCATCTCATAACTCTGACTTAGTATCTCATAACTCTGACTTAGCATCTCATAACTCTGACAGCATCTCATAACTTGTACTTAGTATCACATAACTCGGACTTAGCATCTCATAACTCTGACTTAGCATCTCATAACTTGTACTTAGTACCACATAACTCTGACTTAGCATCTCATACCTTGTACTTAGTATCACATAACTCTGACTTAGCATCTCATAACTCTGACTTAGAATCTCATAACTTTGACTTAGCATCTCTTAACTCTGACTTAGTATCTCATAACTCTGACTTAGTATCTCTTAACTCTGACTTAGTAGCTCATAACTCTGACAGTATCTCATAACTTTGACTTAGCATCCCATAATTCTGACTTAGCATTTCATAACTTTCACTTAGCATATCATAATTCTGACTTAGCATTTCATAACTTTCACTTAGCATATCATAATTCTGACTTAGCATCCCATAACTCTACTTAGTATCTCATAACTCGAACTTAGCATCTCATAACTTGTACTTAGTATCACATAACTCTGACTTAGCATATCATAACTTTGACTTAGTATCTCATAATGTTGATGCATCTCATAACTCTGATTTAGTATCTAATAATTCTGATTTAGTATCTTATAATTATGAGCAGCTAAATCATAATTTTGAGATATTAAATCAGCGGTTGCTGCAGACTTCTCAGATGCTGAAACATTTGGTTTGTATGATCAGAGGTACAGCACAGGTTGAACAACTGGGAGATAAAGTTAGAGAGGCCAGACTGAGATGGTTTGGACATGTCCAGAGGAGGGACAGTGGTTTGGACATGTCCAGAGGAGGGACAGTGGGTATACTGGTAGAAGGATGTTAGAAATGCAGCTGCCGGAAATAGACAAAAAGGAGAAATACGGATGCAGTTAGAGAGGACATGGAGGTAGTTGGAGTGAGGACAGAGGATGCAGAGGACAAAATGAGATGGAGGAGGATGACTCGTAGTAGAGACCTCTGAAAAAAAAAAAGGGGCGTCCAAATTCCTTAAGTGTTTTTCAAGTTTTTCTTTTCATTCACTTAACATTCAGGTGATGTTTGCTGAATGTCTAGAAAACTGCAAGTAGAGTTTAATCTCGCCACAATTTTCGTCACTGGAGGCAGCAAATACATTATATCATGGTCTATAAGCTAATAAGCATGAACAGTAATTGAAGCTTCAATATTCAACAAAAAAGCTGAAAAAACACGTAAGGTTATTTTTATATAACTGAATTAATAAATGTGTAAAATTTGGTTACGGGTAGTTAAAGTTTACTGTAAGGAGACACTTATGTTTTAGCCAAACCTTTTAATTCACTGTTGATTAGCTAAAAGGGTTGCAATTATGAACTGCGAGTGCATTTTAATTTGAAATTATATAACCTAAAGTCAGAGTTAATATTTTCCAAAATAAAGAGTTGACTAAACTTATGTTTTTTTGTAAATAATACAGATACTCAACATTCATCGTAACAGATATGCCTCCTTTAGCGGGGGTCACTCGTGCTCATATCCAGCAATCACTGTGCGAGAGGTGGGGGACACCCTGGACAGGTCTCTAGTCCTCACAGGGACACATAGAGCCAAATGAGACAACCAGCCATTCACTCTCTCACTCACACCTAGGGACAATTTAGAGTTACCAATCAACCTAACATGTATGTTTTTGGTCTGTGGGAGGAAACTGAAAGAGGAAATGGAAAGAAAATGCAAACTCCACCCGGAAAGGGCCCCCAGCCAAGATTCGATCCAGCGGCCTTCTCGCTGAGGGGCAGCAGCTCTAACAACTGCACCACTGTGCTGACCATAGTCATCTTATGTATTCTAAAGGTTTTGCAACACTTGTACATGTTAGGCTTTAGAATATTAGTTTGTAAGAATAAGAAAATATTTTAACCCCTCACAATTTTTTCACATACCAGTGTAATTTGCAGTGGGCTTGATATTTACTGCACATAGCATTTTCCAGTTGCCAGCTGTAATGTTGCACAAGAGAAAATGGCCACATGAGGGTGCCCCTCACACATGACTCAACTTTTCATATTGCACCTGCCAGTGTTTCGTGCAGAAATCTTCAGATATTTCAAACATCATAATGTCTCATTGTTTGCATGTTTTTCAAGTAGGTAATCTCATCTGTACTGCACATAAAGACTGACGATCACAACCTTCTACCCTGTGAAATAACCTTTTAGTGTTAGGAACTAAGCAGGTGCTGTTTTCCATAAAGCATTCAAAAAGTCTATCCTTTGATGTTTATAAAATGAGAAACTGAAGATCCATCTACAGCAGCTGAAGGTCCAGTTGGCTGACGTGATGGACAAAAAAGTGTGCTCAAACAACGTTCTGGACATGAATTGGAAGAAAAGTTGTGTAAAAATAATGATGTGGCTCCAGAGTCTTTCCATTGTACAAAGTAGGACCCCACCCACTTCCAGCTAGAACCTTCTGAGTGGAGGTTCTAAGTGAGTTGAGTCCATCTCAAGATCTGATGCCAGCAGTGTGCACACCGACTGGACCAAGAGAAACGTCAGTCATGACAACATCTCCTTCACAGGACTCAAGCCACCATTTGTTAAACCTCGCACCGCAGCATTTGTTTGATTTACTCTTTAAAATTAAATAAATTTAAACATCTTCTTACCCTGCTCCTGTAACCTGGAACACCTTGCAAAAAGATCTGAAGCTGTCCACTTTGATCCCTTTAAGGGATTTTTAACAATTGATATAATCAATAAAGAATCAACTCAAATATGTTCTTGTTTTTAGTATTTTACCTTGTTTTATTACGCACCTTGATTCTATTGTTACTTTTTATTTTAATAGCATTTATTGTTGTTTATTGTTGTCTATGTCTTGTCTGTTGTTTGTCTAAAACAGGTCTTTCTTGTAAATAAGGTTTCTTTATTTATTGTCATTCACATCAAATGTAGTACACATGGTGGAATGAAACTGTGTACACAGGGTTCCAGCTACATCCAACAAAAATATAAATTGTAAAGAAAAACAACAATAAGATCTAAGATATGAGCTAAGAAATTTGCTGAACTAAGAATACGCTAAGCACTAATAGTACAAAAACACTACGTCGAACAGCAGCACGAACATGAGTCTGTGTGAGCAGATGAGTATGAATGAACACAGCAGCATGAAATAAATCAGCAGCATGAGATCAGCAGCATGGATAGTCAGCAGCACATATCAACAATAAAGTGGCTTTACAGTGATTTGTTTTCTTTTTCTTTTTGTCATAGTGATTATTCTGGTTAGAGCAGTTGTACTCCAATGGGAGAGTTGGGGGTTTGATTCCACAAGCAGCCACATGCCGAAGTGTCCCTGGGCAAGGCACTGAACCCCTCACTGCCTCCGAAGTGTGTTCCATCGATGTATGAATATGATAAAGCACTGATTACTCTTTGTACAGAAATAGTAGAGTGCTGTATGAATGGGTAAATGAAGGCACAGATTGTGTTGTAAAGCACTGTGAGTATCTTGATCAGATAGAAAGGTACAGTCCATTTAACATTTACCAAGTGTGTTTCAAGAAAATAATAGAAACATCGTCCAGCTCTACAGCTAACAGATTGTTTTCTCTTTATTAGGGCACACTCACAATTCCTGAGGCTTTCCAAACTCCCTGAGTTGGAATTATAGTAGATTTCATTGTGCAAACCGGTGAGTTCTTAACACTCCCAAATTTAACCCTGATTAGAAATAATTATAATCCATCAATGACTACTGTGGTGCTTGAAAGCTTGCGAACTGTTCATAATTTTCTATATTTCTGCATAAATATGACCTAAAACATCATCAGATTTTCACACAAGTCTCAAGAGAACCCAGTTAAACAAACGAGATGAAAATATTATACTTGGTCATTTATTTATTGAGGAAAATGATCCAGTGTTACATTTTTGTGAGTGACAAAAGTCTGTGAACATTTGCTTTCAGTATCTGTGTGACCCCCCTGTGCAGCAATAACTGCAACTAATGGAGGGACACCAGGAGTTATTACAGTTAACTGGCCAAGAGCAAAGAGATCAAGTGCATAGTTAAACAACAGCCACAGCGAGAGCCCCTTAGTCACGACCACAGCCGTGTCCTGCTCTGGCTGCAAACTAAGGGGGCTCAAGAGGGTGGAAAATATGACATGAGGACAGCATGTAGGAGTGGGGTTGGGACAGAGAAGGTGAACAGGGAGAAAAAGTGCAGTTTTTTATGAGCAGTGCGTGCTTTGACATTAACCTTCCCTATTAATGAACTGCTGGAAAACTGCACACACTAAACACAGGAAGAAATCAGGGGAGAGAGGGCTAAAGTAGAGGAAGAAGAGAAGGAGAACATTTGTTTACAGAACGACAAAGGCGGCGACTCTGTCTGCCCTTGTCACTTTTCCTGCCTTCATTGCTAGTTCAATCAGTAACACACATTAGGAGTAAATTGAGTGGATAGATGATGCATCTGCTTTCAGCCAGTCCGAGGCCGACTGAGTAATTACCACAGCTCAGCTGTGTTTAGCTGTGTGACGTACACCACAGTGTGACTTAAGATAGGGTGGTGAGTGGCAAGAGGTGGGGAGAGTTTGTTCCCTGCTCCCCATCTGGTCTAATGTAATGTAATCATGAGGACCAGAGCAGGACCTTCATATTCTTTGAGTCCAGAGCACCAAGGTCTTCCTCTTGCACAGCCCTAAATGGATGGGATGTAAAGACTACAACAGAAAAATATCACTCATAAAGACAAAAAATGTGAAACTTCTGTGCAAATGTAGGATTTTAAAACACATTCATTCAGTCAAGCTTTTGTTTATACAGGTTAGTTTCATCGTGTCACGAGGACTCATTTACATCTACACACCTCTTGCAGGAAGAGGGCCACCTGCATCATGAAGGACCCCACTCACCCAGCGCACACACTTTTTGCCCGGCTCCCCTCAGGCAGGAGGTTGAGGAGCATTAAGTGTAGAACAACTAGACTGAGGAACAGCTTCAACCCTGAAGCTGTTAGACTCATGAATCCCTAACCACTCAGCCACAACCGCATTTAGCCACTTGGCTGAAAGCTTGATTGCCACACATCTATTAAGTGGTTCTGTTGATACTGTGAGGGGCTTACATGTCATGTTAACTCTTAAAGTGAACAAACATGATAAAAATAAACAAATGAAAGTAAACCTGTAGCAAAATGCAGGCTACACTTGCAATACTAGTCCAAAGCCATCTGCTGTTTTTTTTTTAACTTATTTTTGTCTCTAGGCCAAATAGCTTGTTGCCAACTAAGTTTTTGCCCTTTTTCTCATAAAAAAAAAAATACGACAAACATTTGTGTGCCCACCTTTCTTTACCAGTGGCAAACTGAGACAATGTGCTTATGATGTCACACAACAATGAGTCTAATGGATTGTCACCAATAATACGGGGATGCGTGAATAATTGGAAATATTCCCCCAAAGTTTCAACTTTATCTTTACCAAAGCTGTTTTCTAGGCTAAAGTTCTAAACAGGTAATCTGATTACCTGTGGTCCTTGGAGTTAAACAGAGTTGGGTAAAAAACAAAAAAACAAAACAGCAAACCACTAAATAAATAACTTTTTTTTTAAAAGGTCCTGTTATGGAACACAGGTCCCAAATAAAGTTGTTTAAACCCAGGTTGTTCAATGTGCCACCTACAACAAGTAAGATATTGTTTATAATCGTTCTGCAAAATGACACGTCAATAAAGAATTTCAACTTTTTTCGAACTTCAAAACTCAATCTTTCTCTCTAAAGTAACAAGAAGCAAATAAACTCAAGGACTAAAAAGTGAGATTTAACATTTTTTCCCCCACATATTTCTTTTAAATCAATTTTTATATCACATGGCAAATTCCAAAGATGTTATTATAACAGCTTTAGACATATTTGTCCACATACCTCGCCTGTCTTGTGATTGCAACCGAATAACCAACAACCATCTGTCGTCTTCACACTTCAAGTTGCCTTATGTTGCCTTGAGAAGTCACTTCTGCAAACAGTTTGTTAGACCTTGTTGAAAGTTGCTAATTGGTATTCAACTTGATATGATTCATGCACTGCAGTCACCTCCTCAACTGCCTGTGCAAAATTATATAATGACGACAAGAAGTCTCAAAAGTCACGATGATGTAAGGTAAACACAGAAAATGCAGTACAAAAGATGAACATGGATCACAAGCAGCGCTTTCAGCAAGTTCAAAAGAAAATAATTCATCATATTTGCTTGGGAAAAAACCTATATATATATATATATATATATATATATATATATATATAATTGCATATAAGAAGAAACTGAGACATTTTTTGTCTGTCAAGGCAGAGAATAAATCCTTAGTCGCTGATCTATGCTCTTGGTGGTAAAATCTAGTTTTAAACAAAACATTTAAGTTTGGATAGGTGTGACAGAGGAGATGGTGAATCTTTCCATGCTGTTACAACAAATGTGAACTATTTCTGCTCAGAGCATAAAAAAGTATCAAAAGTTACCAGTAAAGATGTTTTTTGGGTTCTGAACCCTCCATAAAACATCACGTTCACTCATTGTCTTCTTTGCCTCTGAAGCACCACTCTTCTTATACAAGCCTGAAGCTCCAGAACTGGCGTGCAGATGAGATTTCAGGTTGAAACTGACAATAACGACAAGGTATTTGTGTTCATGCTCTTGTGTTAAACCTTTTGTCAGATCACGAGTAGGTGGCTCATTTTAAAACACGTAAAAATGTAAATAACACAAAAATAAACCTCGTATTTTTTTATCATACTGGGCTTCAAACATGTCTCCAGACCATTTTAGATCGATTGTGCCTCTGTGAACTACCCCTTTAAGGAATCTTGACTGCGCGAGAGCAGCAGTTGCCATGACAACAAATGACTGAAGCGTATCTGTTGCCAGTGTAGTGGTGAAATCTGTCAGAAACAGATAAATAAAACACAACTGAGGAGGGAAAGCTTTTATTCTCACTTTCAGAATGGATTTCTATGAGACAGCTTTGAAACTTTGATTCACCGCTCTCAGCCTGACAGAGAGTCAGTCACAAAACCAAACACCCCCATGAGTGAAACATTCACTCAGGGATAACATGTTTCATTACCGCCCCAGACAAAACTATTTTACAGATCTTGATGTTCGAATCTTCTTATTATTCAGTTTTTTTTTTAAATTATTATTCAGTTGGAGAATAATGGCACGCTTATCAATGTGTTTCTTTTGCCTTCCTTCTTTGCCCATCAACTAACATAAATTATTACAGAAATAAATCAATCTGTCTTGCCTTAAATAGAAACTGTTTCCTTTACAAAGCCCAGCAGAATGGGCAACGGAGGATGAGAATAATCGGTAACTGAAAAAAAAAAATCCTGACTGCTGTATAAATATTTAAACGACCTAAAGGTCAGATGTGTCTTTATAATTAATTACCCCTCTCAGAGTAAATGAGAATGCTAGGACCGGCTTCATGAGGAACAGGCACCATGCTGGAGTTTTTGCAGTATTAATGACCGTCAACAAAAGTGCTTCACCTTTAAAAATTGGGTGTGTTCACTGGGCCCCAGCTGCAAGTCTTTGGGGTTTCATTGGCTTCAGGGGCAACTGTCCCAAATGACTCACAAGACATTGAACCCAAAGTGTTCAGAAGAACACACCAGAGCCAAAATCATGCTCTTGATCATTGGTCTGACACAAATCTTGTTCACAGGTCCTCCATTTGAAGGATCACCAAACTACATGAGTTTTTGTTGTTGTTGTTGTTGCCATGGGTCAGGCAATGCTTATTGTCAGAAACTCGACAGGGTGCCCCTAATATGGTGAACTTGTGACTCTTCTCTCTCTAAATAGATTCTTCTAGCTCACAAGAAAATTAATAAAAAGCTCTAAAAGGACTAGATGTATTGGGGAAAGTTTTCAAATTTACAATGTTTTTTTTTTTGGGGGGGGGGGGGGGTATAAACAAGTCATTTAGATCTTTGGAAGTTATGTGGAAAGCTTGAGAGATATTCTTACCTGTTAAAACAAAGATCCCAGTTTAGACATATACATATTAACTACTGACACGTAAAAAGCTCTGCAGCAGCAGGGCTCCTCTGGCAGATGAGATCTTCCATGACTTCCTTAAGGATGGATGTTGTGGGGCTGTCTTGGTTGACAAATCTTTGCAACATTGCGTGGACATCAGGGGCAGTGCCACTGACTGCCGTGGTCGTTCCCCTCTACAAAAATGGGGACCGGAGGGTGTGCTCCAATTACAGGGGCATCACTCTTCTTAACTTCCCTTGTAAGGTCTATTCAGGGGTACTGGAGAAGAGAGTCAGATCATTGGTCGAACCTCAGATCCAAGAGGAACAATGTGGGTTCCGTCCTGGTCATGCAACACTGGACCAGCTCTTCACCCTCACTAGAGTCCTTGCGGGGTCATGGGAATTTGCCCATCCAGTCTACAAAGTACGTGTTTTGTGGACTTGGAGAAGGCATTTGACCGTGTTCCTCAGGGTTCATTGAGGGGCAGTTTTGTGAGTTTGGGACTGGGGGCCTATTGCTACAGGCTGTTCAGTCCCTATATAAGTGGTGCAAATGTTGGGTTCACATTGCTGGCAGTAAGTTGGACCCCTTCAGTGTGGGAGTTGGACTTCCGATGCGCCGGCACCGGAGAAGGGGTCGTGCCGAAGACACCATCTTAGTACCAACATAACTGGTTTGTTCCATTTTGGAGTAAGCTGTTCGGGGGAAGAATCAGTTTTGTGTTGTGTGTTTCCTTGACTGATGAAGCCTTCCGGATGGAAGGTGAAACGTTTCAGAAAAAAAAAGAAACTGCCCAGATGACCTGACTGAAAATTGTTGGATTCTACACCTGGATTATTGAGCATGGATTTTTTTGGTTTTGAACCAATTTGACATGACTGTCGACGAGGACGAGGGCTTTCTACAGAAGAGGGGGCGTGCCAAAGACCCCATCTTAGCACCAACATAACTGGTTTGTTCCACTTTGGAGTAAGGTGTTTGGGGGAAGAATCAGTTTTGTGTTGTGCGTTTCCTTGAATGATGAAGATTTATGGATAGAAGTGAAACGTTTCAGCAAAAAAAGGAAACTATCCAGATGACCTGACTGAAAATTGTTGGATTGTATACCTGGATTATTGAGCATGGACTTTTTATTTTATTTTTTATAATAAATAATGTTTTACCGGAAAAGTAGTCAGACTTAAATAACCCATCATCTTCAGTCATGGTATCTTTTGAAAAAATTCAAGAATTTGGAGAAATCTCTGTGCAAAAAAGACCAAGGCTAAAGTCAAAATTGGATGTCTGTGATGTTCAGGCCCTCAGGCAGCGATGCAATGAAAACTGGTCTCGTTCTGTGTTGGAAATCACTGCACAGACACAAGAACACGTTTACAAATCATTGTCTGTAAATACAGTTCACCTTGCCTTCAACAAATACTGGTTAAAGCTCTTTCAATCAGAAAGAAAAAGTTCTCTATGGAAGCCAGCAGACTCATTGAATCTTCACTTTGTCACAGTCTCCGATCCTGAGCAAGCACAAAGGCAACAGTGGGAA
>NC_056500.1:29998292-30012091 GCF_014905685.2 Nematolebias whitei
ACTATTATGGATCTGACGAGCTGGACTTTCAACAAAATCAACAAAATCTTTTCAACAAAACGACAGGGTCCTGGAGAACCCTCTTGCCTGGCTGAGACTGATGCTGCGGGGTACATCAGAGATCAGCGGATGTGTCTCTCAATTCTGTCTCAAGAGGACATTGAAGATGTTTATATTTTGGATTTATGATAGCAGGGGTTCAGCTTTTTGGCATCAGCGGGGCTCTGTTTTATCAACTTGAAGAAGACTTCGGCAGCAGTTTCGGCCATGGCAAAGTTTCTGAGTCTGTGTTTGGTAGGTGCTATGAGGACTCAAAATCAGCTGATTAACGAGTTAAACCATAAGATTGAGGCGATTTGTGAGAATCGCAGGCCACCTGCAGCTTTAGGACTCGCCAGCATGTGGGATCGATCTTGAGGAGGCTCATAACATGGATCGGTGGCGTGAATACCCATAAATTTGGCCATTTTGGACTGAGAAAATTCAAGCAGGACTCAATTCAATTGAATTAAATTCAGTTTATTTATATATCACCAAATCACAACAAAGTTGTCTCAGGGCAGTTTACAGGAACATTCACATACATAAAAGCCAATTAGTAAAGTTCTCTATCTAAGAAAGCCAGCAGACAAGTGGCTTCGTTCTTGGCTTCGTTGAAGTCTCCCATCTTGAGTAAGCACAATGGCAACAGTAGAAAGAAAAACTCATTTTTAAAAGGAAGAAACCTCCAGCAGAACCAGGCTCAGGACAATTGGCCATCTGCTTTGACCGGCTGGTTTGAGAGGACTCAAGGCTGACAAGAAAAAAAAACAGTTTACCTGAAGAAAATCAACAATTGTGGCTTATCTGAATCTGATTTCCCGCTAGGCCTCGGATACGAGCAGGTTTATCAGAACTGTGCTGGCTGACCAACATCTTATCAGGACTATGGCCTATCTATTTGAACGTGCTCATAGACAAATCTCAATGTCTTGACGTCAAATGCATATGTAATGTGTTTATAAATGTGCTTGCTGGTAGAGTTTTTGATCTTTCAAATTGTGTCCTGACAGGACAAGATGTGAAGAGACCTTTTTTGTATTACCACTATCCACCCTCATGGCATTTCCCCCTATTCTATCTAAAAGTATTCTGATAAAGAACAAGGAGCCGCGCTATGATAGCAGCAGCAATGTGCACTCCACCCATCTTTCAGACGACTGTACAACCATAATTACACTGTATCCCCGTACAATGATAATAAAGCTTATTCTGATTCTGTACTCTGTTTTTCTACAACTATTTGCATTTGTAAAGGGACAGCAACAGATATCTGTAGCACTTCTGGTATAGTCTGTGTAGCTTTGTGAAAGAAGATCATAAAATTTCTATCAGAATCACCATGTAAAGGCAATGTAAAGATTTAAAGAACATTTGCATGAACCGTCATGAAATCTTTGAGATTAGAGTTGCTTTAAAATAGCTTCAGTCCACTTTGATCTGGTCCAACTTGGCCTAGCTGCTAGTCTGGTCAGAAAAAAAAAACTATTTATCAAAACTGATGTTATTAGGTGTAAGATATTGTTTGTAACCTTTCCTTTGAGCCCCCACTTTAAAAGATCTGAACTCACTATAATTTAGAGGAAACAAACAAGTGTTAAACACAGCATGGCATTAAACCAAAAATCAACTTGACTCAAATCAAATGAATCAACTGTCTTTTTTTGGCACAATGTTGAATTCAGACAGTCTCACATACTGTAATTGCCCTTTTTATGCCTATCCTTTATATAACTGTGTTGGTGGTGGTGGTGGTGGTGGAGGAAGACGAGCCATTTAATCCTGGATAATGGGAGTGGATAGAAGAGCTCTCAGTCAGCAGGACAATAGGAAGAAAAAGCAATTTCTGGAAATAGTAGTTATTGACAATGGAAAGGAGACATAAAGTGACAACGAAAACAAGAAGTGCAAACATGGACTATACATGTGACAAGAGCACAAAGAAGCCAATATTTCACTCTGTGTGTGTGTCCATGTACAGTAAATGAAAGCATACACGTCCCACACACTCTTCACTATACTCACACCTTCCACGCTTGTGCCCACCCTTGTGCACATATTACGTTGCAGTTTAGTTTATAAAAAGCAATTTTGCGTCTCTCTCACACACACAGTCACTCAAAACTACATCCTTCATCCTGAATCACTGTGAGCTGTTACAAAACAAATGGTCCTTCCATCTCCACTTATTACTCACACAGACAGGATGCTGTTTGTTACATGTATTGAGTGGCTCTGCTCAATATTTCTGGCAATGAGAAGGACACACATATGTTTTGTCACCTGGATGAAAAATATTCCAAACGCTGACTGAGGACACATGGCTTTTTCTGTTGATATTTTGTAAAATCATATTTTATGAGCTTTCCATGTCAATCGTTGCTGTTTTAGTATATCCATCCATCCATCCATCCATCCATCCATCATCTTCTGCTTGTTCCAAAGTTGAGTCACGGGGGCAGCAGCTTGAGCAGGGAGGACCAGACATCCCTTTCCTCAATCACCTCTTCCAGCTCTTCTAGGAGGACCCCAAAGTGTTCCCAGAGTAACTGAGAGACTAAAGTCTTTCCAATGTGTCCTGGATCTTCCCCGAGGTTTCCTCCCAGTCAGCCATGCCCAAAGCATCTCCCTAGGGAGGCACCCAGAGAGCATCCTTATCAGATGACCGAACTACCTCAACTGGCTCCTCTCGATGTGGATGACTACTCTGAGTCGCTCCTGGATAACTGAACTTCTCACCCTATCTCTAAGGGAGAGTCCAGCTACCCTGTGGAGGAAACTCATTTCAACCACCTGTATCTGCAATCTCATTCTTTCAGTGACTACTCAGAGTTTGTGACCATAAGTGGGGGTAGGAACGTAGACTGACCGGTAACCAGAGAGCTTCAGCTCTCTCTTCACCACATGGACCGTCACAGCATCTGCAATACTGAAGACGCTGCACCAATTCGTCTGTCAATCTCACACTCCATTCTTCCATCACTCGTGAACAAAACCCCAAGATACTTGAACTCCTCCACTTGAGGCAGAACCTCACCCTCGACCCGAAGAGAGCAATCCACCCTTTTCTGACTGAGGACCATGGCCTCAGATTTGGATGTACTGATTCTCATCCCAGCAGCTTCACACTCGGCTGCAAACTGATCCAGTGAGAGCTGAAGATCACAGCATGATGACATCAGCAGGATCACATCATCTGCAAAGAGCAGAGATGGAATCCTGAGGCCACCAAACCAGACCACCTCCACCCCCTGGCTGCACCGATAAATTCTGTCCATAAATGTTATGAACAGAATCGGTGACAATGGGCAGCCCTGGCTGAGTCCAACTCCCACACTGATGGGGTCCAACTTACTACCGGCAATGCAAACCAAACTCTTGCACCACTTTCATAGGGACTGAACAGACCATAACAACGGGCCCCCAATTCCATACTCATGGAGCGCCCCCCCCCCCCCCCCCCCCACACACACACACAGTGTACCTCAAGAAATATGGTTGAATGCCTTTTCCAAGTCCACAAAACACATCTAGATTGGATGGGCAAACTCCCATGACCCCTGAGGACCCTAGGGTAAAGAGCTGGTCCAGTGTTTTCGTATATTTGCTATTTGAACCACAAGGTGTCTTTCAGCAACCAACAACTTTCCCTTGATTCGTATTGAGGCGTCCCAATCAAAACTGTGTGTCCAGTCTTGACCTTATTTTGAATTGCAAATAGATTTTTGAGATTCATGAATTTCTCATACAAATGAGGCATGGCCATCTGAACATTTGCCAGTTGTTTCTATTGGGCCCTAATTAATACCATAATGGCTTCATTATTGTGTGTGTGCCTATGTGGGTGTGCGTGTGGGGGGCGGGGGGAGGTTTGTGCGAGTGTTTGCATCACAACTAGACTGATTGAAATGTGTGGAAAATAAGGGTGACTCTGGTCACGACTGTGTTTGTGTTTATGTGAGGCAGACTACCTTCTCTACACACACTTGGTCACATACTGGTCCCATGTTTGACAGAAAGTCATTTGTGGATCCTTGTGCTCAAATTAATTTATTTATTTCTTTGTGCTAACAAGCTGTCAGGGGGCATATGTGTTGTCTTTGTCCCTGAGGCAATGTTAGGCTTTGATTAAAAAAAGAAAAATGAAAATAGTATGATTTTTCAAACTGGAAATAGTCGGTTTTTGTCACACAGAGATTTGTGTTTTCATTGTTCTCTCTTTTCTTTTAGTGTTGTGAGGAGAAGGAGGAAAAGGAGGAGGAGGAAGAGGAGCCCTTCTCTAGAGGGAATGATGTCACTTGGTTTTGCATAAGAGTGCATGTGTATTATACTTTTTGTGCAACATTTGGAGTTACAAAATCATGAATGCAAGTAAACTTAGAAGTATATGAATAAAGGTAAATAATAGTAAATTAACATTATTAAATATATGCTAAAAATATATTTCTGAACCAACTCTTTTATTACTTAAAAAATCCACACTCTTCAAATGTGTTAGTCATTACACTTCACAGTTGCTATTTTTGTCTGATGCTTTCCTTTGCTTGCATTTAATCTTCTCTACACTATCAGTCCCTATTATATAAAATGAGTGCTGAAAGGACACAGAATTATAACATGAAGTCTATGAATTATAACACTTGATCTAGTTTTTTGCAAAATGTTTGGTTGTACCAAATGTTTTTGCCAGTTTACATTGCAAAATAATCTGGATCTCCACACTTATTAACTCTGCTACTGCAGGCTTTGTGCAGTCGCACCACTAGGGGTTGGGGTTTATCAAACCTTGTTTTGTGATGTACTGTAGATGGAGGTCAAATGAAAAAGGGCCATCTGTCCCTTCAAACAGACATTTCAGAAATGCACTTCAGATGATTGAATGAGTTGCAGCTCACATCCAGAATGAGGGCAAGGACTGATGTGAGGCCACATAAAAACAACATAAAATCATCCATCCATCCATCCATCCATCCATCCATCCATCCATCCATCCATCCATCCATCGTCTTCCACTTGTCCCAGAGCAGGGTCGTGGGGGCAGCAGGGAGGCTCAGACATCTCTTTCCACAGCCACTTCTTCCGGCTCTTCTGGGAGGACTTCAAGGTGTTTCCAGGCCAACTGAGAGACATAGTCTCTCCAGCGTGTCCAAGGTCTCTTCCCAGTCGGACATGCCTGAAGCACCTCCCCTAGGGGGGCACCCAAGGAGCATCGCTACCAGATGCTCGAACCACCTCAACCGGCTCCTCTGGATGTGGAGGAGCGGTGGTTCTACTCAGTCGCTCCCAGGTAACTGAACTTCTCACTCTATCTCTAAAAAGAGTCCAGCTACCCTGCGGAGGAAACTCATTTTGATAGCCTGTATCCGCAATTTTGTTCTTAAAATTAAATTCAAATAAGCTAAATAAATTTTTAACTAAACTTGAATAAAAAATAATTTTAAAAATGCACTACTTTAATTTAGGTTTATATAAATTGAAGAAAGTTAGTTCAGTTTGGACTTGGACAGATTTGAATGATTTAAAAATGTTCTAAGCCTGATATTTACATTTAGCTTATGGAGGATTCCTATAGTTTCCAGCCACAATCACTTTCTGCACAGCTGCTGTTCATCTTAATCATCCACCACTCCACACCTGCACCTGGTTTGGAAGACTGCTCTGCTGAGTATTTAAACTCCTGCCAGACGTTCTTCCTCCACTGGAACATTATGATACCTCGTCCTCGTGGTAACTAATGGACAGCTGGTCCTGTCTCGATACTTTGACTAATCTTATGAAGTTTGTTCTTGTGCCTTTCACGTCCTGCTCCTCCCAGTCTTGACCTCCTTGCTCCTTGTGACCTTGATCCCATCATCATCTTGTTCCTGCAGCTACCCAGATCAGAAACTACAGAACACCTTCAACCTGTTCCTCTCTCCTACGATACTGGTCTCTTCAGGATCTCCTTCCCTCCGCCTCAGGAAACCTAGAACCCTGTTCTCTCCCTCCTCTCCAGCATGATCTATAAAACTACAAGTAAGACAGACTGTCTACAAACAAAATCCACAATTCAATCAATACAGAAAAATACAAATGCTCACCTTGTCCCCTTTTCCCTTTATAAATAAAGCACTTACTTTTTGTACACCTGAATCTGTCTCATCATCAGTCTGCTAACTTGAGGTCTAAAACACTTAAAATCATGTTAGATTAACAGGTTGTTATTAAGCATATTTATTTCTGCATCTGTAATTTTTGAGAGTTTACATGGAAACATTAATATTTGCAATGTGCATTTTTTTGTTGTTGTTGTTGGCTTCACTGTCGAAAAGCAACATTTTTGCTTGAGGATTGACCTCGGTACCAATTATTTTGTAATAAATCAGTTGTTTTCACAGCTAAAACACTTCCCCATCCCAACTTTCAAATAATAATTGCCTCTTTATATTCTAGATTTTGTTTGCAATATGCACCAATGTTCAGAATAATTGTGTAGTTGTGTTTGTCACTATGGCCTGAAGAAGCGTTTGCAGTCTGACTAACAGAAGGTGCTAGCAGCGCTCAATATGTCAGTGTTTCATGTTTGGCTGACTGCAGCATGGTGCCGGTGTCAACCTTCTAGCAAGCCAAAACACACTCACAAATGCACACAAACACTCGTTCACACACATAACTGTACACACATATCAGTCAGTTATGACTAAATCTTAATGTGTGATCTCAAATTCACTCGCATGGCTTGCAGGATTTACGTAGGTGACATAAAGACACCAAAAGTCTGGCATGAATCAACAACTTTTAAGGCTTTCATGCACTCTTCACACATAAAACAAGTTATTTTTCTTCTTTTGTCAGTTGTGAGATTGGGGGAATAAAAAACGCAATTTGACTTGCCAAAAATGTAAAGTATTTTAATTGAAATAAATAGTTTTGTAGCTGAAATATCTAAAGATCTTGGACTTCTTGAAGGACCATTTAACATTAATGAGTCTGTGATGTAAGAGGAAGGAAGGCTATTAAGTAGTGATTTTTCATTGAGCGTGGGATACAAAGAGGTTCTGTTCAAATAATAAAAATGAGCTCTAAAACCTTCAGTCTCATCCAAATGTTTCATGTCTAACTTACTGTGTGCTTAAAGAGATGCAAATTATTTTTCAAACAAATAAAAAGCATCTATGCACTATTCTGTCGGAATCAGCCTCCCCACCATCACAGACATCTACACCTCCAGATGCAGGAAGAGGGCCACCTGCATCATGAAGGACCCCACTCACCCAGCACACACACTTTTTGCCCCACTCCCCTCAGGAAGGAGGTTAAGGAGCATTAAGTGTAGAACCACTAGACTGAGGAACAGCTTCTACCCTGAGGCTGTTAGACTCATGAATCTCTAACTAGAATAATCACTGTGAAAAACCATATCATGTTGCTGCTGATCTGTTTCATGTTGCTGCTGATCTGTTTAAATGTTGATGTGTTCATGCGTGCACATCTGCTCACAGACTCATGTTCATGTTTGTGCTGATGTTCAATGTTTTATGTTATGAGTGCTTAGTGTATATTTAGTTGATGTTTTTCTTAGTTCATATCTTAGATGTTATTACTGTTTTTCTTTTACATTTTATTGTTGGATGTAACTGGGACCTTGTGTACATAATTTCGCTCCACCACATGTACCACATGAGGTGCGAATGACAATAAAGAAACTCTGACTCTCTGACTCTGACTTCTTCACTGTAATACTTTGTCCAATTTTCAATATTTTTAAGAACTTTTGTCTTTTACAGATGATAAAAAAACTACTTTATTTAAACTTAAGATGTTCTTTTTTTCTTTGTCTAGTACTGCAACTCTTTGGTGTGTCAAACAGTAACAGGTTCATAATTAGACCTTTTTAATTACACACAGACTTCGCACAGTCAGACTGCACTGAGGTTAAACTAGTTTTTAATGTCATCTGGGATATTATTCATATTAATGTATCTTTACTGTTGGAATTGTAGAAGCCTAATGAGCTAGCTCAAACTGTGACTGTGTCTATGTTAGAACCATTTTAAGAAACTGCATTTCCAATGCAAATGCACTGTTAATGCTTATTGCAGAAGAGCTAGCTGAAAAGAGCTGAAATTTACTAACAGAAAACAAAACAAACATGCTGAAATGTAAATGAAATGAAAGAGCAGCCATAAATTTGCAGAAGAAAGCAGAAAGAATACATATATACTGAATTAGGTTTAAATAAGCAAAAATGAACACAAAAATAAGAAAATCAGCTGAATAAAAGCTAAAATCAGCACAAAAAATAGTAGCTGAAAAGGCAGAAAGAAGCTTAACCTACAAGAAAGTGGAAAATGCTGAAATGAGCTATAAAAAAAAAGTGGAATTAGCTAGAAAAGCTCAATTTTGCACAAAACAGCTAAATAATAGCTGAAATCATTGAAAAAGCTGAAACGCAGAAATAAGCTGAAAGGAGCATAATAAACTGAAATTATCAGAAAGAAATGAGAGGGAACACAAAAATGTTTTAGTTAGCAGAAAGAATATAAAAGGAGTACAAAACGGCTGACCAAACAGCTAAAATTAGATGAAAGCAGCTGAAAAAAGGTTGAATTTGCACAAAGAAGCTGAAAGAAGTTGAACCAGAACAAAATGTGAAAGGAGCAGTAAAAGGTTGTAAACAGATCTAAAGAGCTGAAGGATGTAAAATGAGCTCAATTCATTTTCTATGAGAAAAAAAAATGGCAGAAAAGGATAAATATTTAAAAACAAAAAGCTTAAGTTGCTCTACTACCAAAAGTCCTAGCAGGATTGTCATGAACAAGCCGAACATTTTGATATATGAATTGTTGAAATAGATTGAAAACTGCGGGACGAGAAACATTCCAAAAAACATCCAGAAGAAAAATTTATCACAATAGTGTGAATGCTTCATAAACATTCACACTATCAAAGATAAACACACTCATCCTCTAACTGTCCTTCTGTGTCTGGCCTCTCTGTTACCTCCAAAGTGATGGAACATGGAGAACTTCATTCATGAGCTTTTGTTTATGTGTGGTGAGAAATTGAATCAATTCTTTCATCTGAACAGAGGGCATGCATTAAATGAACACAACTCAGGGACTGTGCACAAATTATTTGTGGGAGGATGACCATGTGGGCATTATGGGTTTTGTTTCTTTAGTGTTGATGAGTAACAAATGAAAAGCATGAGGAACTACAGCTTTGCCTCCAAACATTCATTAAATTCAATCAAACCACCCTTCAATCTTTTCAATAGATTCAAGGATTTGTTTTAGTTTTTCTCATGACAGAAAAGATGTTTCGGTTCAACTTGGCTCTACTGGAAAAGACTGATCTTGTTTGTTGTTAACGTTTTGTTTACTCAGAAGTCAGAAAATTGGCGTTTCAGTCAGGAAAAAATAACAGGAATGCTCCCAGAAGTTGGAATCACAACTCAGAATGTTTGAGACTCTCAACGAGCCCGGACCTGAAAATCCAGTATGGCTGACGTGCACAAAAAGTGCTGATTACTTCAATAAAAACTTTACTTATAGTTTTGGCAGGTTGTATCTCAGTGATTCAGGAAAACCCAGTACTGTCCAACCACACACTGTGGTGAATAAATTGCTACACATTTTAAAGTGTTCAGTGTAATGGTACTTCTTCCAGCTATCTAACTGTTAACAATGGTGTACCACAAGGTTCAGTCTTAGGACACACCCCTTTTCACGATCTACATAAGTAATGTAGGTCAGATCATTCCTGATACATCCTTACATTTCTATGCTGATGACATAGTAGTTTATTGTTGATCTAGAACAGTTGCTAAGGTTTTCCAGCTTTTACAGTCTGAAATCGACACCATCCTGTCAGATTTGTTCCTTCTCAAATGTGTATTAAATGCTGATAAAACCAAAAGGATGTTGTTTTCAAGCAGGAAGTCTGTACCAGCAGACCTTCCTTCTATCTTATCTTCAAATGGTGTTCCTATTGAGTTTGTCGATTCTTAACTTGGGTATCTTGGTCGATTCGCATCTTTCTTTTAAGCCTCATGTTGAAAACTTTTTAAAGAAACTGAAAGTTAAACTGGGTTTCTTTTTCAGAAATAGATCCGGTTTAACTGGCAGCACAGTGGCATAACTGGTAGAGCTGCTGCATCTCAGCAAGCAAGTTACCCTGGTTCAAATCCTGGTCTGGGGCCTTTCTGGGTGGAGTTTGCATGTTCTTTCCATGAATGTGTGGGTTTTCTCCGGGTACTCCGGTTTCCTCCTATGAATCAAAAACATGCAATGTCAGACTAATTGGTAACTCTAAATTGTCCCTAGGTGTGAGTGAGAGTGTGGATGGTTGTTTGTCTCGTTTGTGTCTATGTGACCCTGTGATGGACTTGCGACTTGTCTTGGGTGTACCCTGCCTCTCGCACAGTGAAGGATGGACATGGGCACCAGTGAACCCCGCAACTGAAAAAGGAAGAAGCGGGTAAAAGATAATGAATGGAGGTATGGGTGGATCCTGTCTAATCCTAAGTGTTAGGAAACACCTGGTAACTGCTATATTACTTCCTTTCATTGACAACGGTGACATTATTTACATGAATGCTCCGGCAAGCACCTTACAGATGATGGATGCTGTCTATAATGGTGCGCTCCAATTCATAACTGGCTGTAAGTACCAGTGGTGTGGACTTGCGTCACATGATATGGACTCGAGTCAGACTCGAGTCATTAATATTATGACTTTAGACTTGACTCGAAAAAATGTTCACTTGACTTGGACTTTTATACCAATGATTTTGGACTTGACTTGGAATTTGACCTGTTTACCAATATTTGGAAATACTTGATATTTTACCCATAATCTAAAGTTTAAAAACTGTGGTTACTTCTAAGTTTCATATTCGAGCTCTATGGATTCAGTGGCGTCTTCCTCTTGTTCAATCCAATGCAGGCAGCCTGATTTCGGTCATCTGCGCTCAGTCTATCCCCTCCTCTGAGGCACAATGGTTTGCTTAGGGACCATTAATGAATTACAGACCCAAACATTATTGAGAAAAAAAAAAGCTTTCATGTCACGTGACCCACTGACACAAAACAGTCCAGCACTACAGCTAAGTCACTGCCTGGATATAGTTGATGGACAGAACGCCCTCTTCATGGGCAAAGAACATGCAGACTCTTCCTTCACTGTTTCATGCGGCCACCAGAGTTTTGGCAGTGCCTGTATGTAGCACTCTAGTGGAGCCAGTTTTCAGCTATGGCGGCATCATTCTACGGCCTCATCGTGCACAAATGACTGACAGACTTTTGGCCGGTTCGATCTTTTGCAAACGCAGAATAGCTAACTGAAATAACTTAAAGTGCACATTCCTGTTCATTGTTCAATTCATACATTTATTCTGTTTCTCTCTGTCACTCACACATGGACACATACACACATCTGTTCACTAAGTGACCAGATGACAGAGGAGAGGAAATAAATGTACTGTGATGGTTCTTTGTAATGTGCTGTGGAAATGTCAGCACTTTTTGTCTGAACATGGAGTTTTGATTTAGCACTTCTCACTGAATGTTTTTTCTGGAAAATTATAGTTTAAAGGAAGACTATTCTTGCAGCTAAGTTTAATTGAACTGTGCAATGTAAAAGTGCAATTTTAGAATTGTTTTTTTTAAGGCTTTGTAAGTTCAGTTGCATATGTTTCATCATGATTTAAGATAAATACATATTTTAAAAAGAACATTTAACATATAATTGCAACATTGTTAAAAAAAAAAGACTTGAAAGGACTGGAATATTCAAGTTTTAGACTTGGGACTTGACTTGACACTTGCCTTGTCTTCACTTGAGACTTGACTCTGATGTGAAGACAAAGACTTGATACTTGCTTGATACTCGCAAAACAATGACTTGGTCCCATCTCTGGTAATTACCGTACTCATAACTGCACCCTGTATTCACTGGTTAACTGGTCATCATTAAACTCACGCAGACTCTCCCACTGGTATATTTTCATCTTTAAATCACTTCTTGGTCTGCTGCCTTCATACATCTCCTTCATCTCACATCGTGAGTGCAGCTACAGCGTGCGCTCTCAGGACATTATTACCTGCAGTGTTGCCTCAGTGACGACCGAGCTTGGCAAAAAGGCCTTCTCCTACTCTTCTCCTGTTTCCTGGAATATCTTGCAAAAAGATCTGAAGTTGCTGACCTTGACCACTATAAGGGATTTTAGTTAAGTTTAATGCAAAAACCAAAGCAGACATGTTCCTGTTTTTAGTATTTTACATTGCTGTTTTTCTAATATATCTTCTATTTATTTTTCATTTTGTATGCTTTGTATATGAATGACTATTGTTGTCTGTACCTCATCTGCGTTCTTTGTTTAAAACAGGTCTCTATTGTAAATTAATCCTCAGGCTCAATGAGACTAACCTGTATAAATAAAGCTGAATGAAAAAGACAGAGAACTACACTTTCTATCAGCTGTTTTTTTAGCTTGATCACTGAGTACCACAATTATCTTGCTTTTTTAAATTTTGATTTCCATCCATCATCTTTACCCACTTCTTCCTTTTTGGGTTGCAGAGCTCACTGGTACCCATGTCCAGCCATTACTGTGCGAGATGCAGGGTACACCCTGAACAGAGCTCCAGTCCATCACAGGGCCACATAGAGACAAACGAGACAAACAACCATTCACTCTCTCACTCTCACCTAGGGACAAATTAGAGTTACCATTCAGCCTAACATGCATGTTTTTGGTCCGTGGGAGGAAACCATAGTACCCGGAGAAAATCCACGCATGCACAGAGAGAATGTGCAAATTTCCCCCAGAAAGGTCCCCGGCCAGGATTTGAACCGGGGTGACCTGCTCATTGAGAGGCAGCAGCTCTACCAGCTGTGGCACTGTGCTGCCTATTTGTTTATTTATTGTAACATTTTCTGACTTGCAACTTGATCATGGTCAAACTGCATTTTGTGAAATTCCAGTGTATTTTTCTGTGCCAATAATAACAATATTGTAGCTCTGGAGTGGCAGGGCAGAGCCAAGACCACCTCCAGCTGTTCCTAACCCTGGCTAATACCTTGGTGTTTATAAGTACCTTTGCATCAGTTTCTCAACGCTAGAACATTGTGATATCTACTGGTAGAACAAGTTCAGCCCTGAAAACATGATCTTTGACAAATTACTAACCTTTATATTTTTGCTATTGTTGGATGTAACTGGGACTCTGTGTACATAATTTCATTCCACCTCATGTACCACTTGTGGTGAAATGACAATAAACCTACTTGAACTTGAACTTGAAAATACAGCAATCAGCATATGGCTCATTGATTTTTAGGTATCAATAAAAAAAAAAAAAAAAATCTAATGTATTTTTGTCAGACAAATCCAGCTATTAACTACATTCTTTTTGTTTTTCTCATTGCACCATTAAGGACTTGAAAGAAAGACAAAGAAAAGTGACAAAAGTTTGTCACTGTCTTCTCAATCATGAACGTAGAATGAATGTTACCATACCATACCATACCAATTTATTTATATAGCACTTAAAACAGCAACAAGGCCAACCAAAGTGCTGTACAAAAGAACACAAACATGCACAGCAGACAGGAAAACATAACATAGAAATACAGATACAAATAGCAGCAGGAGCTAACTAAAATGGCCAACAGAGTAGAGAACAGACCGGACCAAAACAAATCACACCGTGTTAAAGGCAAGAGAATAGAAGTGGGTCTTCAAGCGAGACTTAAAGACTGAGAGTGTGGGAGCC
>NC_056500.1:30012491-30020415 GCF_014905685.2 Nematolebias whitei
ATCTATCTATCTATCTATCTATCTATCTATCTATCTATCTATCTATCTATCTATCTATCTATCTATCTATCTATCTATCTATCTATCTATCTATCTATCTATCTATCTATCTATCTATCTATCTATCTATCTATCTATCTATCTATCTATCTATCTATCTATCTATCTATCTATCTATCTATCTATCTATCTATCTATCTATCTATCTATCTATCTATCTATCTATCTATCAAATAACGTCCATTTAAAAGTCCAAGATAAATTTGTACACATCCTTTATGATTGTCTGTTGATGTCTTTGTTGTTCCATTGTTGTCATCATTCTTTGTTAAAATCATGTCTCTCTTGTAAATGTGTCCCCGAGGCTCAATGGGATTAACCTGCATAAATAAAAGTTGAATGAATGAATGAATCAAACAATGTCCCTGTTGGTGAATGTACACTCACTGGCCACTTTATTAGGTGCACTTGTTTAATTGGTTGTTAACACAAATACATGATCAACATGGCAACAACTCAGTACCTTCAGGCATGTAGATGTGATAAATACAACTTGCTAAAGTTCAAACTAGGAATCAGAATGGGGGAGAAAAACAATGTGATGTTGGATGTAACATGGTTGTTAGGACAGGCTGGTCTAAGCATTTCAGAAACTACTGATCTACTGGGATTATTTTTTTTGTACACAACCATTTTTAGGTTTCACAGAAAATGGTACAAAAAATTAACTGTCCAGTGAACAGAATTTTTGTGGACAAAAATCATTGTTAATGTCAGATGAGACGAGAATGGGCAGACTGATTTGAGATGACAAAAAGGCAACCGCAGCTCAAATAATAAGTTTTACCAATCAAGTTCTGAAGAATATGAATTTCTGAATGCACAACACATCCAGCCTTGAAGCAGATGAACTACAGCGACAGAAGACCATACCAGATGTCACTCCTGTCAGCTAAGAACAGGAAACGGAGGCCACAGTTCACACAAACCCATCAAAGTTCTTATTATTATTAAAATCTTGTGCTAGCAAGGTGTACCAAATAATGTGGTCGGTGAGGGTATATGCTGATGATGCTGTGAGGCCAAGTATATATTAATCTGCCTGGATGTGAGTAAACCTTTGGACTGACAAGATCAGACAAACTAATGCATTCAGCAGCCAGGATTTATTTGTATAATTTGTATTTCTGTCAAACTTATGTTTTCTCAGTTTAGTTTGGATTGTGTTAGTAATGGTTGGAAATGTATCATGGGAGGACTTCTAGTTGTTTTACACTAGGCGCTAGGGAAGAACTGGAACTGTCAAAATGTTGCTGAAAATTAAATCTAATGGGGATTTGGTTTTGTTGTAGGATGAGGACAGACTTTATACCTACATGAACTGTTACCAAAGCCATTGGAGCCTAACACCCACACACATCCGACCACTAAAGTAAAGAAGATGATGCTGCTGGGTTCTATACTGCAGTGATGAGAAACACATACAGTCAGTGATGTTTTTGTTATTATCTCTCTTTTTTTAAAAAGGCTTTTATGCTTGTTGTGCACTCTCATGAGTTGCCCTCCACCACACCTCTTTTCCCCTAGTGATTTCCATAAATGTACATTTTCTCCCCTTTAGCCACCTTCTCCACTAGTTGTTAAAATCACTCATTACCGTAGATCGTGTCTTGTGGTTGTCATAGCAACAGGGTGAGTCATTCTGCTGCAGTCAGTTTAGTCACACTTACACCAACTGTATGTTTGTCTCTTTTCCTTTTTCTCATTTTTTTCTCATTTCACTATTCCTTTTGCATTTTATACTTTAAGAACATCAACACCATATGTTCTGCTATCTTTACAGGGACTTTGCCCTGACTTCCATTCATTTTTCATTCATTTCAATAGCCTAACTCGGACCCTTACGCTAAACCTAACCATTACCAATACACACCTAACCCTAAAATAATAATAATAATAATAATAATGTATTGTCAATATTGTATGTTCTCATACATGGCAAAATTGGCTTTCTGCATTTAACTCATCCACCACGGGGCGGAGCAGTGGGTGACCTTTGGAGGCACCTGGGGAACAACTGGAGATGGTGTCCTGCTCAGCGACACCACAAGATGTGCAATGACCGGGGATCGAACCTGGGACCTTCAAGTCCCGAGTCGGCTGCCCTGCCCCTAGACCATCTCGGCCCTAATCAAAAAAAGTAACCCATCCTCAATTCACACCTTAGTCCTAAACCTAACCCCTAACCCAAAAATGCCACCGCTTCTTATGGGCCTGGGCTTTGGACCCCATAAGTAACAATGGGTCCTCCCAATTTAGTATGTATTGAAAAATGGGCCTTACAAGGTAACAAATAAACACACACACACACACACACATACCCACACACACGCACGCATACACACGCACACTGTATGTTTTGCTATCTTTACAGGGACTTTGCACTGACTTCCATTCATTTTTCATTCATTTCAATAGCCAAACTCGGACCCTTACCTAACCATTACCAGTACTTTTTTCTTCTTCTTTCGGCTGCTCCCTTCTTCAGGGGTCACCACAGCAAACTAAGTCACACGAAAACTTTGCAATTATTTTTATGTCGGATGCCCTTCCTGACGCAGCCACTTCACCACTTGCTCTTGCCGAGGTCGGACGCTTTCACCTCACCTCCCTCTCCGCTTTGCTTTGCTTTGCTGCTCGGTCTGTCTGTGAAACTGCTTCTGAGCCTCTCTTGCATATCTTCCGAACCATAATTATGGACTTGATTTGATTAGTTGGTCCCTCAGCACAATTGATAACATTTCTTCACAGAGAAGACAGGCTTTAGGTGAGCCGATTTGCCCTGTTGGCACGTATGCAGCTGGATATCTCATCGACTTGAAAGACTTGATGATGTGTCTATCTCTGCTGCCATTTGTGGATTTTAAGGACACATATTTAATTGGATTTACGATAACTGGTTCCTGCTTTTTGGATTCAGCTGGTGCTGGTTTTATCTACAATCAAGGAAGTCGTCAGCAGCAAATTTGGACCCGATCATGCTGCTTGTCTTTATGATAGCTTGGTTCGTGTCTCGAGTACCCAGACTCAAATGCTTTGGGCAGAATGGACCAGATCTCGGGGATTTTACTCAGGCACGTTCCATCAGTGTGGCCATGTTTGGACACTTTGGAACCATTTGGACCAACACAGACTCAACGTAGATGTCATTAAGTTCTGCCTGTCCCTAAAACAACTGTGTGTTTATATGAATTTAGCTCCCTGGCTGGCCTTGAAGGCCACCTTATTTGAATTCGCCTTGAGAACATGTGATCTGATCTTGATGTTGTCGATATCGGGAGTTGAACCAGAGATCTTCCGATCACAAACCCACCTTTTCTAACCTCTGCTTCACCACTCCCTTATTACTAGTACATCTTAACCCTAAATGTAACCCATCCTAAAATCATACCTTAGTCCTAAACCTAATCCCTAACCCAAAAATGCCACCGCTTCTTATGGGCCTGGCCTTTAGAGCCATAAGCAGCTGTGTCCTCACAATGTAGTATGTAGTTTATTGTACACACACACACACACACACACACACACAGAGCGTGAGAGAGAGAGAGAGAGAGAGAGAGAGAGAGAGAGAGAGAGAGAGAGAGAGAATATTTCACACTCTGGAAAGTTATTTAATCATGAATCAACCAGTAAAATCCCTTGAATTTAACTGTAGGTGCATGTTTCAATGGTTGGTTAATGATCCCCATCTGAGTTTTTAAACGCTTAAGGATTTTATGAAATTGTGTGACTAAGACCCCAGTGGATGACTTGCTTCACATTTGCATAAAGAGGTTTGTGCATGCGCATACTGTATATGTATGCATGTGCGTGCATATTAGGCGCTTTGATATTGTCAATCCACTTTAAGCCAACCTGGGGCTGATAACAGGGATCAGCGCTAAGATAAATTAAAGAGTGACTCACTACATCTTGAGACATCCGAATGAAAATATCCATGCTGTTACGAGATGTGACTGGAGAGTTATGTCTCAAATTAGTCCCATCCTTGAAATACCAATAACATGATGGGTCAAACACGGGGGCCCAAGAGAAACTCAAAACTGTCGGACAAGAAAATTAAGAACTACTTGACATTGTTCTGCTTCATTTCCTGAATCAGTTGACCACAGATGTGAAAAAAATAACAGAAGAAATAGTAAAGGAAAGTTTTAATGCATATTTTGTTGTTCCTGTCCCATGAAGGTCTTCAGAGGCAGGTTTTGGTCGGAGGCCGAGTTCACTACACCTATAATAATGTGTCATCAGCATAAATTAGACTGTCTGCATGTAGTTAAATATGAATAAGCATTAAATTGGGTTTGAACCAACATAGTGTCTTTCTTGCCTTAGTTTATTCTACAATATCTTTATAGATCTCGATAGTTTAAAAAACAGACTATTTTTCAATCAGTATTCAAATGTAAGCCTAGAATAAATGAATTTTATCATAGCAGAAATTCTGTTATACTAGGCTGTCTTTTGTTCTTGTCAAAGAATTATGAATAAGTTGTCAGTCTACTGTAAACTTGCAAAGTCCTGTTATAGGCATACAGGAAATATCTCAAAATGATTAAAAAAAAAAAACTGGTGCGAACAAAGAAAAACATCAATTTGTAAAAGAAATATGCTCATTTAATCAGGACTAACAAGTATGCTGGAAGAAAATGAGTGTTAGGTGCCTCTCAGTGCCTCCATCATTTGCTCTCACACATCTCATCTCTTTCATAGCATGCTTAAATGTTGGTTTACTGATTAGCCTGCTCCATAAATAAGTAATCAAAGCAAGAGCAGCGACATTCTGCTCGCCCTTATTATCACTCTGCTCTGTTGCTCACTCACAAACAAACACTCACTCATACATTTATTTTGTTTTTTGGGATAATTTGCCCATGTTTTATGCTGCACTTTAGAAAATCTTGGTATAAGAGGCTAAATTTCATCCATCCATCCATTATCTTTACCGCTTCTTCCTTTCCGGGTGTCACATGCCCATATCCAGCAGTCACTGTGCAAGAGGCGGGGGACACCCTGGACAGGTCTCCAGTCCATCACAGGGACACATAGAGACAAACAGCCATTCACTCTCTCACTCACACCTAGGGACAATTTAGAGTTACCAATCAGTCTAACATGCATGTTTTTGGTCTGTGGGAGGAAACCAGAGTGGAGAAGACCCATGCATGAACAGAGAGAACATGCAAACTCCACACAGAAAGGTGCCCTGGCAAGGATTCGCTCCAGTGACTTTCTTGCTTAGAGGCGGCAGTTCTACCAACTGCGCCATCGTTCTGCTCGAGGCTAAATTACATTTTTTTTATTTTTCTTTTTGGTTTAGTCTGAATAATCAAGCAAGGTGGAAGTTGTCAGACAGTTTGCTAATATGTGTGTAGAGATGTGTGTGTGTGTAAGTGTGAGTGTGTGTTTGTGGGTGTACAATTTCACCTCCGGCGTGACAAAAAGCCCCAAAGCTTCAGTCTGCTTAATGTATCACACCACATATGAGCTGTGGAGAGTATAGCTCAGTCCCAAGAGAGGTAGGATAAGAATGGTGATTGTGCGTTGTGTGCGTGGGGTGGGGTGGTGGTGGATGGGGGTGGCGGGGGTACACCACTGACAAGCTGGATGACGAGAGAGGAAAGGGAGGGATGCATGGAGCAGCATCCCAAACAAGGAGAGGAGGAAGAGGAACAGGCGGAGGAGGAGGAGGAGAGGGGACGTAGGCAGACTGCGTGGGAGGGAGAGGCTGCATAATCAGCTTTCTAGGGCTTTCTCCTGCTCTCCTCTTGGCTCACTCTTTTTCTGCAGGTGCTCATCTCCGTCAGACCTCTGTATGGCTGCCTTTCAGTTACTTTTTATTCTCTCTTCGGTTTCCCTCACATTTGTTATTTTTATCTTTATTTCTTTGTCCCTGGATGATTTGTTTAGCGGTGCAAGTTTAAAAGCTTCACCAGAGCATCAATATCCAGGAAATTAACAAAAAAATGAAATAAAATAAAAGTTTAGCAGTCCTCAATGGAAAACACATTACTTGTCGAATCTCAGGCAATAGATCACTTTTTGATACATAATGATATTTTGATTGAGTCTTGTAAAGTAAGTTTTGATTAAATGTGTTAGTGCTCAGATTATGTGTGGGAGATGACTCTCAGCTACTGCCACACACAATTGTGGCTCAGTGTCAAAAATTACCCGAGTTGAAGCCATATCTGTGTTGGCTAATGTTAAAACGCCGTGGCGGCCATCTTAAATTGGACTGACTTCAGACGTTAACTACTTTTAAATCTACATTCAGTGATTAAGGAAGGAATCGACCTCGGAGAAGGCTACAAGCAGTGTGACAACAAAATTTGGCTGTTTTGGAATCGCCAACGAACTAACCTGTATAAATAAAGGTTGAATGAATTAATTTTTGAGAGTTTCTGTGGTTCATTAGATATCTTGCTAACAGACAAACAAACACAGACACACAGGGTTCACCCCATTAGTTCAGTTCAAACAAATCTAGCACAGTCAGTTAGTGCTCAGAGTATGTGTTGAGGATTAATCCTTTTGTTTATGTTTGTTAAGATTGATTAGCTGTGGCAACCATCTTGAATCAGTCAATTGCAAAAATTAATGAGTTGTCGTTACAGCCAGTGATTTCTTTCAAAAATCATATAAATCTGTGAAATGGTTCGTGAGAGATTTTGCTAACACAACAGACAGACACACACGCAGAAAGGAGCAGCCTTTCTTCCTTCTACTTTGTCTGCAGGCAGACGCCTCTTGACCAAAAAGAGGAAAGGACTGTCATCTGTTTTAAAATAAATCTAAATATATAGAAAGAAAATGGACAATGTATTTCTGTGAGCACAGCTCACATAAAACTCTTTATTTTTATCTTTACAGCTGTCGCGCATACTGCCAAGGCCTGCTCAGCCAACACGGTTTCACACTTTTCAGCTTTTGGCCTCACAATCATCGAGCTCCCCGTAATAAGTGAGAAATCAGAGGAATGGTCTCCTCGTGAGTGAAGAGTAACCCGATGAGTCATCGGCATCTCTTGCGCATTCGAACAGTGCCTGGTTCTGCTCCTCTAAAAGGCAATGTGGAGCCTGAGAGAGGCAGGCGGAGAGGCGTGGGTGAAGGGTGGGTATAAAAGCAGGTGGGGGTGAGAGTGGAGCATAATGAGGAGGGAGAGACAGGGTTTTCCTCTCAGAAGCATCCCCTGAATACTAAGTAACTCACTGACAGCTGAGGCAGAACAGGTTGGGAGGTGGAGAAGTAGGAAGGATTGCAGAGGTGTTCATTCATGTGTGTGAGGTAGACTTTAAATGCGTGGCCTGTGGGCGGGAGGATGGAGGGGAAAAAAACGCATAAAACAATGAAGACAGGGCGGTTTGAGGGCCTACACTGCATGAGTGAGTTTAGTTGTGAATGGAAAACCGCATGTTAGCATTTGCTCTGCAGACACTTCACTACTTTGGTCTTATCGCTTTCCTGATGTTTTATTTTGTTGCACTTTTTTTTTTCAATCTGCTTCTATATACAGTACTTGGTACTACTTTAGCCATTCATGTAACAAAATGTTCAGTTCATTCAGGAAATGAATGCTGTCTGTGACTTTAGTTTATTTTTTTTTGGTATGCTGTAGTTCATTCAAAACATTACTTCACTTGCAAACACCTTCACCATAGAAATATGCTGAATGTTGAGATTGCTTCAGTTAACTGAAAAACGTTGTTCTATTTGAATCCTGCTTCTGTATACTTGTTCCATTTTTCTCTGCTTATTTTTGGAACTTTTAATCCAATACTGATACCTTAATACTGCTACCTTAATACTGCTACCTTAAAACTGCTACCTTAAGACTGCTACCTTAAGACTGCTACCTTAAGACTGC
>NC_056500.1:30020425-30035230 GCF_014905685.2 Nematolebias whitei
ACTGCTACCTTAAGACTGCTACCTTAAGACTGCTACCTTAAGACTGCTACCTTAAGACTGCTACCTTAAGACTGCTACCTTAATACTGCTACCTTAAGACTGCTACCTTAATACTGCTACCTTAATACTGCTACCTTAAGACTGCTACCTTAAGACTGCTACCTTAATACTGCTACCTTAATACTGCTACCTTAAGACTGCTACCTTAAGACTGCTACCTTACGCCATCTCATCAGTGGTCCACATAGCCCTCACCCACCTGGAGAGCAGAAATTCTTACATCCGTCTGCTCTTTCTGGATTTCTCCTCGGCCTTCAACACCATCATCTCACAGATCCTGGTGCAGAAGCTCTCCATTCTTGGACTGAGTCCCACACTGGGTTACTGGATTCTGGACTTTCGGGCCAACAGACCTCAGACTGTCAGGATCCACAACATCATCTCCGCCTCCATCACACTCAACACCGGCTTGCCCCAGGGCTGCGTGCTGAGCCCCCTGTTGTTCACTCTGCTGACATATGACTGCTCAGCTGGACAACCCAGCTGCCATATAGTGACGTTTGCGGACGACACAGCAGTAGTGGGACGCATCACGAACAATGATGAGTCCAAATACAAAGAGGGGTGGAACACCTGGTGCAGTGGTGCAGAGACAATAATATCTACATCAATGTAAAGAAGACCAAGGAGATGGTGTTGGATTTCAGAAGTGAAAAGGATCCTCTTCATCCCCCATTGGAGGAGCAGCTGTGGAAGTGGTCTCCTGCTACATGTATCTGGGGGTGCATACATCCAGTGACCTCACCTGGACAGCCAACACTTCCTGACTGGTCAAGAAGGCCCACCAGCATCTCTACTTCCTCAGGACGATGCAGAGAGCTGGACTTGGGAGTTCTGTCCTGAGGAGCTTCTATCGCTGCGTGGTGGAGAGCATTCTCTGCATCACCGTGTGGCACGGCAGCTGCACTGCTGCTGAGGAGATAAGCCTTTGATTTATGTGAAAGATATTCCTTACAAAAAAAAACAACACATGGTTTGTTAAGATGAAAGTTGGGGCACGATAATCATGCAAAAAATCTTTATCTTTTTCTTTGTCAGAATAAAACACACTGATTGGTTAAATATATCCATATGCATATAGTTTCATGAATGAAAAGTGATGAATGTCAGAGGTAGGCCTCAAAATTATGCAAAATAATGACATAAGCATCCACCAGCTCGTCAGTATCAACCACATAGTGATGCATCAACAGTTTTTGACAGAGGACAACACTTTTTTTATTATAACAGTTGTGTTTTTCTTAGAGAAACATACTAAATGAGTGTCTGCAGCCCATAGCAGAGAAATAGACTTTTTGTATGTCTGAATTTGTGTTCACAATTTTTATTGCTTTGTTGCATTTTCTTTCCAGTTTAATTGATTTTATAATGATAAATTATAACCTCTTGAAATTGATAACACACTGTATATATGTATATATATATATATATATACATATATATATATATATATATATATATATATATATATACACATAATGTGTATATATATATGTGCATGTGTGTGTATATATATAGTGTTCTAGAGTTGCGCCGCTCGGGGTGGCAGCATGTTGGACCAGCTCTGTTACATTCACCATGAGTTATTGATTTTGAAAACTTTAATTCCTCTTTTTTCTGGATATGGATCACTTTTTTCGGATGATTGTTTCCTCTGGTATCGGATGCTGTGTAGCTGGTAGGAGTTTTACTGAAAACTTTTAACTTTTTGGCATTTGTTATGACACGCAACCATGACAACAAGGTGTTTTTTTTAACAACCAGGAGCAGCTGATTAACATCTCATAAGCTCACATGTCTCATCTACAGCCCCAACTCCCAAATGAGTTGAAAAGGAGGCGCCGTGACTGAATTCCCATTAACCTGTCGGTAGTGCTCGTGTTCCTGACAGCCAAGATCCTTGAGCTAGTGAGAAACTTGGCTCATACCGGGATCATCCCCCAGCACCTTCAGCTATCTTTCCGTGAGACAAGGAGCTCGGCAGACTGCTGGGAGTAGTGACCATCGCTCAGGGAGGAATTCTGCCCGACATTCAGGCAATCCTGCTGCCCAGGAGGACCGAGAGGCCCGCTGGATCTGACAGCAAGCTGGGTGGACGGATCGGTATCTGTAGCCAGATTCTTCAGATTTGCTGCAGGAGATCCTTCCTGCCAACAGCTATCAGCATCTATAACAACTCTTGAATGTAACCAGGATGATGAGCTACGACAACACTTAATTTCCCTTTGGATCAATAAAGTACTTTTGAATTGAACTGAATTGAAACAACACAATGTTGTCTGCGACAAAGTTAAGACTCAAAGCAGTCTGCTGGCTCCTCAGATAAATAATGTTATTAACTTACTTTTATACTGTATATATGAATGTTTCTGTACAGTGCCCTAATGACTTCTGTTGTGACTTGGCACTTTATAAATAAACTGAATTGAATTGAATGCTGATGATGTCTTTTAGTCTCCATTTATTACTTATTCAGGACATTTTTGTGGTCTAATCCATCACAGCCAACAACAGCTATGCAGTTTATCAAACCTCTGATGGGTATGACTGCTGGGGTGGCAGTTGTGAGGAGCTTTATTTTTAACAGCTTCAATCCTTTTTTTAATCATGTCCAAACTACTAATTTACAGTATGAACCATTTTTTATGCTCTGTCTGGGCCTCTTCTAATTGTATAATTTTTGCCTTAGTCGTCAATTTTTACATGTGGGGAAAGAAATTTCAAATGTGCTGAATTATTCACTAAAAGTTAACAGGGGCACACATATTGGGGTGTGGGTGGGGGGTGTTGCTGTAATTTGTCACACAAATGATCAGATTTGAACTATGCTATACGTATATCTTTTGTAACAACTGTAACCTAATGGTTTATGGTAACATGGTTCAAATTTATCCGAAGATATTGGTTCTGCAGTGTAACATGCATCAACATTTCCATCAACAAGTAACATTCTTTTTTCTATTCAATTTCTCAGTCATAGATTATATTACAGAAAACAGTAAAAGTTATTGATGGGAACTGTCACAACATTTGCAGATGAGAAGGTTCTGTTGGTGTGAGAATTTATTTAATGGCATTTTTATTTTTTATTTTCATTGCTAGCATGGTGGCACAACTGGTAGAGCTGTTGCCTCTCAGCGAGAAGGTCAAATCCTGACCGGGGACCTTTCTAGGTGGAGTTTGCATGTTCTCTCCGTGCATGCGTGGGTTTTCTCTGGGTACGCTGTTTTTTTTCCCACAGACCAAAAACATGCATGTTAGGCTGATTGGTAACTCTGATATTGACCCTAGGTGTGAGTGAGAGAGTGAATGGTTGTTTGTCTCATTTGGCTCTATAAGTGCTCTAAGTATTAATTTATTATCTTTTGATTTATTTGTATTTAATACATTCTGTTCATTCATTTGAATGAATACTTTTTTGCTTAAATATTGTCTGCAACATTTAAACCAGCCACCAGGGAACAAAAGCCCACGCATTTCTTCTGCCAGTCCCAAACCTTGGTAAACATTAAAGGTTGCATCAGGAATGGCATCTGCCTCAAAACACTAACATGCGAGTTCATTCAAACAACACCATACGAAATCGGAGGAGACCTGGGTTAACAACTACCACCAGTGTTGCTGACAGACAGGGTGTTGGCAAAAATTGTGCTTCTGTTAGTAGAAGACCACAAGAAAAGAAACTTGCCTGGAGACAAGGGGAGAGGAGGAAAATCAAGAGTGTAGAACTGAGAGTAGCAACTCTAAACATAGGCATAATAACAGGCAGAGGTAGAGAGCTGGCTGACATGATGCAGAGAAGGAAAGTGCAAAGGCCAAGTGGAAGGGTAGTAAGGCTCACAGCATATGGTCATGGTTTAAACTGCTTTACCATGGTGTGAATAGAAAGAAGAATGGAGTAGGACTAGTCCAAAGGAGGAGTTTGCAAAAAACAGTAGAGCGGAAAAGAGTGTCAGATAGGGTGATGTGTCTGAAGGTGCAGTAGAAGGTCTGATGTTGAATGTTATCGGTATACTCCACAGGTTGGATGTGATGTAGAGGACCAAGATAAACTCTGGAAGGATCTGGATGAAGTGATAGACAGTATTCCCAGGGAGGAGAGACTGGTGATTGGAGCAGACCTGAAGGGACATGTTGGTGAAGGAAACAGAGTGGATTAGGAAGAGATGGGTAGGTTTGGTGTCAAGAAAAGGATCCAGGAAGGACAGATGGTGGTGGATTTTGCCAAGAGAATGGAAATGGCTGTAGTCAACATCTATTTCCAAAAGTGGGAGGAACATTGAGTGACCTATAAGAGTGGAGGAAAGAGTTTGTAGGCCGACTACATTCTGTGTAGAAGAGGAAACCTGAGTGAGATCGGGGACTGTAAGGTTGTGACAGGGGAGAGCGTGGCCAGAGAGCATCAGATGTTTGTGTGTAGAATGACTGTTGTTGTGAAGAAGAGAAAAAGAGTAAAATCAGAGAAGAAGACCAAATGGTGGAAGCTGAAAAAAGAAGAATATTGTGAGAAGTTCAGAGAGGAGCTGTTAAAGGCTCTGGGTGTAAGAGCTTGTAAGATGGCTAGGCTATTACAGCAACACTGACTAGAGAGACAGGCACAGTTCTGCTAATCCACTAATAGCAGAACATGTTTTTTTTTGTTTAGCAGATTAGAATTTTCGCTAACTTTAGAAACCGATAACGGAATTATCTTCAGCTAAATTAGGTTTCGCCAACTTTAAGCCCACCAACAAAATTCACACTCTTGTTCCTGTCAGTTATGGACGTGTCTCAAAGTGTCTGTTAGGCACGCAATTGTACATGTACATGTGACGAGATGTGATTGGTCGATACAGCATTGGCAAGCTGAAGGCACGCTATTAGTTTACTCCACGTACACATGACAAGATGTGAAGTGTTGATGTTGCTTCAACTGGAAGGAGGCAAACAGACTGAGTGACAGTCGTCTACGCGGTTAGCAAAAACAAAGAAAGAAAGAAACACGCTGGAACCACTTTCGCTTCATTCATTTATTCACAGATTGTAAAACAAGCCTAAAATAACACTTTTTTTTCTTCTTCAAACAATTTGGTCCCTCAAGCTTTGAATCAACAAAAGCAAAGTTTCTAAGAAAGCGTATAATCTTTTTCAGGGAAATGATGCAGTTTACAAACAAGCAAAGAATACAGATATAGTTGCACGTCTTTATGAGATTAATATCACAAAATATCATCGGTTACATCCTCTGAGCCTTTAAAGTGATTTCCTAAAATACAGAAAACTCTAGTCATTTCTGACTTGAGCCAAGGATAAACTATGGACATGATCAGTTCAACCCCATAAGATAAAAGATTTTGTGCTAGAATGTTAACTCTCATGCACACCTACATATGGCTATGCACCATTTGACAGGCTACTGGTTTGTATACAAACACCACTTAACCACAATGTCCCCATTTTTGACAGTTTCTATCTAAATCTAATGAAGACCATTGATTTAGTCTACCTCATGTGGCATTGTGCTTGTATACACAGCAAGCTTTGATATTTTTACATACAGTTTGCGCTCATTGAAGCCATTTTATTTGCCGTTTTGGCTTTTGATTGGTGCCAAATGCAGCCATCTTCCTCTTCCCATTACATTAGGGAGGTGGATAATAGATCGTATTTCTCTTCACATTGCCAACTAGTCACCTCATGCATCCTATGATGGCATAAAAAAGTTTACATGTACGTGGCATCAATGAAAAGACTCACAGGTCTTCATTTGTTTTCACCACCTTTCATCTCAGTCAGATGAGGAACTTCTGCCCACGAGATGAGAAAGATCTAATTTGAGTAGGCAGGGCAGTGGAATCATCATCTTTATTATTCATTCAGACTAACAGTGATTTAAATTTACTGCACGGCAACAGCTTCAAAGACTGAGAACAAGGAGATGAGGGGGAAATGAGGAGGACTTCCCTTCTCTTTTTATGATTAATATTCAGCCCCATCTTCTGCAGTAAGTCCTCTTGCTGCACATGGGAGAAAAGGAGAGCTTTACAGCCCACCTGAGAGAGATTTCACGGTCAAAAACCAGTTTACGATCAGCCTGCTGCTGCTGTTGCTGCTTGGGATATAAAGACAGATTAACAGCACACTGTAACGTTCCACTCTCTAGCCCCCAAGACATACAGCGTTATGATGATGTGACTTTATTGAAGCAGTTGCTCAGGTTGGATGTAACCACATAGAAAGATGCAAAATAGGAGTAATAACAAAGCAGACCTAAATAAAATATTGTTTTTAAAGAAGATAGCAATCGATGTGGTTTTTGATGTTCTTCTGTGCATTAATAAAAGCAAAAGGAATATTGAGAACATGTGCAGAAAGGTAACACATGTTCTGTAAGACTCATGTGTGATTAAAAAATATGTCTATTTTATAGATTTAATATTCTGCAAATATCCATCATGTCAAGTAGCTTCAATACAACTGCCATTTTTATGGCTGTAAACCTGGAAACCAAACGGTCAGCTTCCTTTAGAACTGGCAGGTTGGGTTAGTGATGCCCAAAGCTTAGTAGTAAAGCACTGATTTATTTGTGACTGAGCCGTTGGACTTGAAATAAAATGTCGAGACATAAGTGGTTTCAAGTTTTCTGTGTGGTGATGCCTGACCTGTTCCCTTTCAATATTATAGTTCAGATTTCTTTTCAAATGTGGAACATTTGTGAATGGTAATTTCTTACCTGTTGTAGATAGCTCTTTGAGTGACGTCAGTTTGGAGAAATAAAGTTGAATTCTAAAACAGATTGATAAACTAAAGTTTAGTTTAACAGAGACCAAGACTAAAGTGGATTCAAGTTTTCTATAATTGTTTGCAAGTGAAAATAAAGACAGCAGCAGCTAGCTGTAGCACTTTCTATGCAGTATGGGGCACTCCCAGCAGGAATACCACAGTATTTATGCAGAAATAATCATGTAATACAAAACTGCTGGCATGGTAAATATTTAGCATTTGAATTAATTGCTCTTAGATTTTTGAACTTGGAGTTGGTTTTAGCATTGCAACAATCTACTTTGATTTTGGCCCTCTTCAGACTAGCCACTAGCTCGTCAGTCTGATCAGAAAACCTCCATTTCTCCAGACTAATACAAGACCTGAGGATGTGTTGTGTGTTCTTAACCTTTCAACAAAATGTTAAAACATCTGAACTATCTCTTTAAGCCTGCTGCAGCTCAGTTTTCATTGTCATTTAAAGCAGTGAAGACATACAAAAATATACATTACTGCCCATTAAACAAATAAATAAATCTGAGATACAAGGTTGAAATCCTTCAAATTCTTCTTCAGCTCATCCAGTAACCTCAGGGTTACAAAACTGCATCACTGACCACCAAACTACTGTAAATGCCTATGCTCATAAAAGTAATGAAACAAATGATCAAAAACATTAAGATCACAAGCTTGGCAGCTAAGTGTTATGTTCAGTTCAGTAGATGTCCATGTGTCTAATAGCACCTGGTTTCACAGTGGATCAGTGAGAGCAGAGGTCGAACCTTCCCCCAGCTTTACTTATTAGCAGAGACTCAAAAGATGGCAGTGGAGACAAAAACTGGGTACAGGAATGAGATATGGTTATTAATAAAACCACATTTTTTTTATATTTAATTGTGGTAACTTTGTTTTACCTTATAAGTGTATTTGTATGGATAATAGTGTTATTTGGATCATTTACTTATAACATTATCTGGTTTGGTTGATTTTAGACCTATTTGAACATATTCCGTATGTGTCTAAAGAAGCTGTACATAAAAAAATACAAAGAAGCTAAAACCTAACTGAGGCTGTTAAAGCTGATCACCGTAGCCCTGCTACACTGGGCTGTGGTCTGGAGAGACATGAGTGGCCATCACCGTCACACACTCAGTGGTTGTGTCCTTGGTCTGGCGAAGGCCCGTGTACAGCCTCTCATCCAGGTTGGCAATCAGTTTGTCTGTTAGCTCTGCTGTGATAGTTTGTGGGCCGTAGCTTGAGGAATTGGGCAACTGAGGGGGCGAGCGTTCATCCGGTTCGAGAGGGTGGTCAACCGGCCCACCATCTTTTTCGGAGATGGAAGGCTGAAGTGGAAGACAAGAGGATGTGTGGTCCTCAGAGTCCGTCTCAGCAGCACTAAGCGTTTTGTAATTTCTTCCAGTGTCCAAAGTGGATGGTTCAACTTTTGGCGTATCAGGAGTGCTGCTGGGCCCGTCGCTGGCCTCCTCATCAGGAGCGCTAACAATACGGGGCAGAGTACTGTGATAGCTCGTGTCCAAAGGGTAGTTTACACTATCCCCCCTCCTCAGTGGGGTACGCTGTCTCTCAAAGGAGGACTGGAAATGCCTGACTCCAGGGTCACTCCACTGTTTGTGGCGCTGCCACTGCTTGCGCAGGTGGATTCGAGACCGATGCTTTCTCTGTGACTCCTGCTGATCAAACTGAGGGTCATGACGAAGAAACTCATGGAAGAGAGCATCTGTCTTCTCATCTATGCTGTAGTCCCGCCGGTGCAGGGTTAGTGGCTGAGGTGGAGGCTGTACAGCCTCACGAGGCATGAGCATCTGACCATAAGGCAACCAGCTCAGTGAACTAGCACCTGCTTCGAAGGAACCCCCTCCACTGGCACCTAGCAACATCTCATCTTCAGGCTCCTCAACAAGATGAGACTCAAAACTCTCACCGACTGTGCCTGTTCTCCCTGCATTTGTGAAATGATGCCTTTTCTCATGGGCAGTTCTGTCTTTGGGGCTTCCAGTGACACTGCTGCTCCCAAATAATCGCAGGTCTTCTGAACCTCGAGATGGAGCTTCTATTGACGCATAGCCACTGTCCATCTGCAAGAGTTTACGAGTCCCTGATTCTCCATCACTCCCTCTATGATCTGACTCTGTGCTTCCATGTTTTTTCTTTCTTGACTCCCTTACGCCCGACTTATCTTCCATTTGCACAAAGAGGTCCTTGTCATCCTCTCCACCATCTGCCTCATCTCCTAAATCCTGGGATGGAAAGCTGGGAAGCCCTCCTCTTTCTGTCTCTGTGCGTCCTCCCAGCGAACACACGCTGTCAGCATCACTGCAGACAGAGATTCTGTCATTGTTGCTGCTCTGGTCAGAGGCTGCGTACTGTTCAAGTGTTGCACGTAGCATCCAGATGTCTCTATAAAGTGACTGAGGATCCTGGGATTGGAGGGGATCCAATGAGTTGGCCCCTTCCCTTTTTACCAGAGAGGGGGTCTCTTCTTGGGGATCAGGGGACAAGCCAATCACCCCTGGTCCACCATGGCTGCAGCTGGGCTCCACCATCACTTCTACCTCTACCCTGTAGTGTGCACACAGGGGATGGAGAGACAAGATAAAATGCAATCAAAAATGAGATGAGTGCAACACTGGTTTCAGTGTCAAGCGTGACCCTAAACAACACATTCATCTGAAACGTTTGTTCACAGAGCACAGAATGAGTTTTATGACTGGCAATGGCATGTCTTCAAAACTACTGAATTACTGAAATTCATAGTTTGACCATTTTTGAAGTGATGTTATGTTAAAACGTTATCAATAGTACCTTATCAGTGTGACATCAGTCACAGAGCACCGAGTATGGAGAAAACAAAGACAGAGGTCTTCATCTATGCTAGCCTTTTGGCTAGCCAAACAAGGAATTGTTTAATGCCGTTTTCAAACTTTTTAAACAATTCTTTCTCAAAACAACAAACTGGTGTCAAAAACACTACATTAGCTAATATTAAAATTCTACACTTTTTCATAGTCTTGTTTAGTTTATTACAGTTTTATCAACTATGTTTTGATGCTAAATGTAGGTAATGTGTGCTGAAAGTGTGCTGAATGTCTCAATCTGCCAAGAATTGAATAAAGGATGGGACTGATTATTAAACACTCTGATCAGGTGGACTTATAGATTCAGCAGCCTATTTTAAGAAAGAGTTGTTATTTAAACCTGAAAAATTATATGAAACATGCCTTTGTGTCGTTAGCCTGTCGGCTAGCCTGAATGAAGATGGCTGGCCTTTATTTCATGCGCGGTCACTCTCAACTAATAAGGCATTAATAAGCTATTGATCATATGGGCCTAATTATGTTGTTTTAGATACAAACAACTAAAATTAATAAAACTTTCCACTACATATGGCATTGATCTCTCACCTTTGAGTTGGTTAAGTTCAACAAAACACCAGTAGCTGCTTGCTCATGACAGCCAGACAGACAACGTTCAACTTTGGAGATGTAAAATAAAGCTTTTTTGTTTTTAAATGGGGCTCTTTCTTGACTACAAATCAGACAGAAAAGAGTAAAACATTTAGAGGGGCATCATACTATAAGGAGTGCAAGATATCCGCAATTACATAAAATATAGAAAATAATTAAATATGGCCTACAATGAACATTTTACAAATGTGAATGTTGAAAAAAAAACCATCATCCAGGTAGATCACAACAAAAATGGTTAAATCGTGTCATCTGGACCATTTTTTTTTGTTGTTGTGAGAAATGTTTCATCCCTCATCCAGAGGACTTCCTCAGTCTACGGCCTGCCAACCAGATCTGTCCCATAGGTACCCTTCACTGCTGTGTTTCAAGCCACCCTCCTGTAGGAATCTCAAAAGTAGGCTTTTAACACATGCAAACAGAGCACACCCATCCAAAACAATCAGTCATCCTATACATCAATCAAATGTTTTAGCCCAGATGGCCAACTTGCTACGCACAATGTGAATGTTAGTTGTATATCAGCATTTTGCCATGGATTGCTAAAAAACAAGAGGAAAATTTATCCTTTATGGGGATTCAGGTCTCTGGCATGAAAGAGCTCTGCCGTTACAGCAACCAGTCAAATTGTGCCCTGGTCTGCGATCCCCCATTTTATGACATAATGAGACATCTGTGCTTTTTACAACTATTTGAAAAAACATCACTTCAAAAATGTCCAAGCTGCATGAGCTCCAGAGTATCTCTTGATGTTTTGGATCAGCAAATGTTATATTGTGAGCAACACATTTTTCTTTTTAATAAAAGAAAATGCGTTGCTCACAATATAAAATTGCTTGGGCTAATGTGCATGAGGCTCATCAAATGTCTTTGCTCAGGCTGGTTTCCTGGAAACGGACATCATATTACACCACAAACATAAGTGTTTACACAGGAAACTCTAATGTGTTTATCTAGAATTTAACACAGGAGCTTAAATAGTCGTTAAAAAAAGGTTATTTAGTTTTCACAAAGCTAAAACAGTGTCAAACCTGCTTTGCTATAATTGCCAACAAACAATAAAAGCTAGTAGTATTAACATTTCTGAGGACGTCATGAGAGTGTTCAGCTATGTCAGCGATGGAATGGTTCTGAGGGCTAAATATAAACGTTGGGTCCCAACTCTCCTCACAACTCTGGGAAAAAATGTGGGAAATTCCCTGCATCTGCTTGAAACATGAAATTTGATTTAAAAGATTTCATGATTATTGAAATTTCTTTACACAAGTAATCAGAAAGTAGTGAAAGGGCATTTTTTACAATTACTCAACATGGTGTTTTCAGCTAATTAAATGTTGTTATAAAAATATTCTGGAAAAGCATAAAACATATTCTATATTTTGATTGCTTTCTTTTTTGAATTTTCTTCTTTCTTTTTTTTTTTTTTTGTACCTAGAGCGGTCCAACAAAGTTAAGTCAGGTCATCTGGACGGTTTATGTTTTTGTAGAGATGTTTCGTCTTTCATCCAAAGGACTTCATCAGTCCAAAGAGCCACAACAAACTCAGTTCCACAAGCAGCACACTTACATAGTGGGCAAACCAGTTTGCTGGTGATAAGATAGTTTCTGGGGCCTGCCCTCTCCCCCGTCGACTCCTCTGAGGCAGCCATAGCCAAAGTGGTTCAAAACTACCACTGACAAGTCCTTTGGATGAAGGACGAAACATTTCAACAAAAAAATGAAATTGTCCAGATGACCTGACTGAACTTTGTTGTATTTTTTACCTGGATTATTGAGCATGAACTTTGATACCTAAAGCAATATTTTTAAAAGTTCATCGAGTGAGGGAGAACTGAGACTTGTAGAGTTGTAGCTTCCTAAAAATCATCAACACACCTTCTCTAGCTTCAATAAAGAAATGGGTGCGAGGCAGAAAAGCAGTGGACGGGATGAATGGCAAGGGAATTAAAAATACCTGCCGAGGGAGGGGGGTGGTGTAGATGGAGGCGAGAGGAGGCGTGTTGTGGGCTGGCTTGGGTAGTAGGTGACGTCCTGGGTGCGAGCGATGTACTGGATGAGGTCTATGTGGTGCGTGTCATCCTCCTGGTCCATGCTCTCACTGGCGGCTCGCTGGCGCTGGAACTGTCTCCTCTTGGGAGAGCCTGGCCCGCACCGAACACAGAGAAAGAGAAGTGAGTTTGACAAGTGGTGTGGCAGCAGGTGCACAGTGACACTTAATTCGTCAGAAAGCTCCTGTCAGTTGTTGGGATCTTTGGGTCTCTTGGTGCAACCAAAATAAGAAATGATGGGGAAGAACAGGGAGGAGTGTGTTGATGAAGGATGAGTGGAGCAGCGGGGATTAAATCAGGAGCTCAAACTGGTTTGGAACGATCAAACTTTGCGTCACTGAGCCATCTGTCTTGTATGCATGTGTGTGTGCATCCAGCTCAGTCGAAACAGTTGGTTACTGAGCTTCTTGCCCAACCATTTTTTGTTTACCATAATAGCAAGTTGGCAAAAATACAAATCAAACAAATAAGCAGGAAAAATATTAGATAAAATGGCAACTGTATGATTTATTTTTTCCTTTACCATATTATATCTGAAATGTAAAAATTTGCCAGGCTTTCTTGCAGTATTGGCAAACATCTTCCATAAAATAATGGCTCCAAAATTTGCTTTATACCCTCCATTACCTCTTGTGTCCAGACTGGAGGCTCTCTGGCTGCTGTCCAGCTTCCACTTCTTAATCTTGAAGTAGGGACTGGCCCCCTCCAGACTAGCGTGGCGTCGAAGTTTATTGAGGAACTGCAGCACAGGCTTTGGGCTCCCTGTGCTACTGCCAGCAAGAACACCCATGGCCATACCCTCTTTGACACTAGCACTGCTGCTTCTGTCCCAGGGCTTCATTCCCATCATCTCGTGCTGAACGAAGACAGACATGGCCATGCAAAAAACCTGCCATGAGCAGTAGAAGCATCTCTGACAGGGATGGTTTGAAGTTAACTTACAGAGCTGGAGCTTGTCTCTTTACTACTGGGAAGTGCAGGGTTTTCACAGAAGCTGGTGTCCACCATGGAGTTGAGAGCATCCCCGGGGAGGGCACAAGTAGGATTGACATTCAAGCTTGTCAGTGCCGTTTGTGGCAGAGGGCAGAGCATCGGCTGAAGGGAAGCACACACATAAAAGTTATCTTATAAAGCACTAGGTGTGAATGTACTGTATGTTTTTATCAATAAAGACCTGGAAGATGGAAAGTGCTGATTTAGCAACAGGGCGTGTCGTCATGGTGATAGTGTTTTCGGCCGAGTCGCACTCGTGGATGGTGACTATCTTGAGTGCCGGAGGTGGGATGTGGAGGTTTGTGAGACGCGCATTCTTCAGGTGATGGAAGTCACCTTCTGTCAGAGTGTACCTGAGGTATACAGGTAAGCAAAAAGCCATGACTGGAAGAGTTACATAGGCCGAGCACACTTGTTAAATGATGGGTGCTCATAACAGCCAGAAGATATCTGACTTCAAAACATTAAACCTTAACATTAAATCCTGACTGTAGTCCCCATTTGGACAAATGTGCATATTAAAATCTTGGTTTTATAGGAGAAAAGTGTGGCAGCAAAAGAATCAGAATATGTGAGGGTTATTGGTTTCCACAGCCTGTGTAATGCATTCTTTCTTTATACTACAACAGCACAGAAGAGGGACACAGTTTAAAAAAAAAATCATAACCATTTAGCAAATAAAGTGAGGTCTGAAACCAAAGAAGAAGAAAAAAGCATTTGGAAATGTGTGTTTCTGCTTGTGTGCTGGGCTGTTTGTCTGACCTGCGGCCTTTCTCCTGGGTTTTCTTGCCATGATCAAAGAGCGCAGCTTCATTGAAGGAGACACGGCGGCCTGTGGGGCCGGTGGACAGGAAACGCTCGGTCTCTTGGTCGTGAGAGCTGGTCACGGACAGGCAGTCTGACTCATCCACCCTGATAGTGATTTCTACCCAGATAGAAGGGGACAGCAGATATAGCACACCAGCTACAAATATTCAGGTGCAAACAGATGATTGAAAAAAAGAGACACAACATGGAAGGCAAAGAAGATGATAGAGCGCTTTAAACCAGTGGTCCTCAAACTGTGGTCCCCGGACCTCCGGGGGTCCACGAGCCGGTGCTCGGGGGTCAGCAAAAAAATATTTTTTTTTTTTTTTTTTTTTCAACCATGTGTAAAAACCCATTAAAATACACCAAAATGCAAAAAATCACATCTATTTATTCAAAAATTTCTGTGGGAGGACCCCAAGAACCCCGACACCACCCTGTCCGCCTGCTATCTGCGCTCTGACATCAATTGGTTTACAAATTAAGCCCTGCTACTTGGTATGACTACAGTAGTCCCTTGTTTATAGTGAGGGATCCGTACCCTGAAGCCCTGCGATACGTGAAAAACTGTGAAATAGGAATAGTAGTACAAGTAGTAAATACCCAGTAGTAGTTTACTTTTGTTATATATATATATATATATATATATATATATATATATATATACACAC
>NC_056500.1:30040230-30084482 GCF_014905685.2 Nematolebias whitei
TAACACCCCAAACAAATGATCATCCTAACAAGTAGATTTAGGTCTAAAACCTTCAAAAACGACATTTGAGAACTCAGTATATTTACTTTATTTTGCTTATGGCGGCATGTTAGCTCAGTCAGTAGAGCTGCCACCTCTCAGCGAGAAGGTCGCCGGTTCAAATCCCAGCTTGGGACCTTTCTGGATAGTGTTTGCAAGTTCTCTCCATGTATGCGTGGGTTTTCTCTGGTACTCCAGTTTCCTCCCACAGACCAAAAACATGCATGTTAGGCTGAATGGTAATTCTAAATTGTCTCTGGGTGTGAGTGAGTGAATGGTTGTTTGTCTCTATGTGTCCCTGTGATGGACTTGCAATCTGTCCAGGGTGTCCCCTGCCTCTCGCACAGTGATTGCTGGACATGGGCACCAGTGATCCCCACGACCCAAAAAGGAAGAAGCGGGTAAAGATAATGGATGGATATTTTGCTTATTTCAAAAGGACTATTCTAAACGGCATGCTGCATATATTAGGACAGTGTTTCATAGTAGAAAAGTCTGGATGCTGAACTGGCATGCCTGCAGTCCATACCAGCCACCAATTGAAGACATTTGGCGCATCATGAAATTAAAAATATGGGCAAGATTACACAATGTCCCAACTTTATTGGAAATGGGATTGTACAAAACAAAACAAAAAAATGCAATAATCTTGCGCAAGATGAACAAAAGAAAGATTTATCTTAAATACAAGACCATATTTAAATAAATGAGTGGGGGGAATGGTGGCACAGATGTTAGAGAAGGCAAGCCTGTAATCGAATGGTCTCTTGTGTGAATCCCTTTGACTGCTACATCAAAATGTGGGTGGGAAAGGTAAAGCACTCACACCCGTCTTCAACATTCGCCCCACCCTTGCCGTTAACCAGCTGTCCCACATCTGTTCCCCCGGGGACCCTGGATCGCAGCCCCCTGCTCCACTCGTGTCAGCTGCGATTGCTCGGTGGTATGCGGTTACGTCAGGAAGAGCATCTGATGTAAAAACAATTGCCAAGTCTTCCATGAGAGTTATCACGCTGTAGCAACCCTTAAAGAAGGGAGCAGCCGAAAGAAGAAAATATATACGTATGTAGATAGATGCATATATTTGTATGTAATGACAGTGATTCTTGGGACTGCAGGTTACATCAAACCTGAGCTGGTCTCTCAACACCACAGCCACAGTGGAACCCCCACCCCAGCAAAGGCTTTACTTCATTAGGCTGCTCAGGAGAGTGGGTCTGAACCAGCACCCTCTCACCCAGGACCATAGAGGACTGATGGAGAGTATCCTAACTGCAGATATCCCCGTCTGGTATGAGAACACCACACAAGCAGAAAGGAAGGCACTGCAAAGACTGCAGAGAGGACCACAGGGACAAAACTTCCATCCATGGACTCGATGCATGCACAGCTGAGACACAGTAGAGCAGATTGTATCATCACCCATACAAGGTTTTTAATAGGTTTTTCTCTGCCAGTCAGACTGATGGTAAAACAAAACTACTGATCAGGTGCAATGATACCCCACACTACCAATTTTCACTTGTCATGTGACATGGTTTACTTTCTGTACAGTTTAGGTATAAACCACTTTGTTCTTATTTTATTTCTTTAGTTCATTGCTTTGACTATGACTGACATAGCTCTGCACAAGAATTTCAATGCGCCTGGATTGTTGGTCTGTGCACAAATGGCAAATAAGAGCTTTGTACCTTTGTATAGCTAAAAGCTAACAAAATGAACTGTAACTACTCACTGATGAATAACGCTCGACCTTCATTTGCTGACAGATGGAGGTAAATAATATGTACACCTACAACCAAAACTATAAAAAGAAAAGTGTGCAAATTTTTTGCTTTGCCACACAGATGCATCTGACACGACAGAAATTGAGCAGATTTCCAACCATTTTACTTTCCCAGCAGCACCACAGCGCTTACAAGATTGATTCAGGCCCACTGGCTGGTTGGCCTGCATAAAGTGAATCTATAAATACAACCGTGTGATTAATCAATAGATGCCGGGGCTATTAACCTGCCGATGGTGCACCTTGACAATGGGAAAACTCACACACAAAGGACTACAGCTGAGTGGATTAGCCACATTTGAGCAGTGCAGGTGGAAGCTACAGTTTGCAAGTCCTTGGACATCAGTTTTCTTTTACTTTTATTAACTAGTTTCATAAAAAAGGACAAGACTTCTCAGTTTAAATACAACCCCAGTTTCACAACAACTGTCAAGTTGTGTGAAACTTACATAAAAACAGAATAAGTATAATAATAAGTAAGTAATATAATAAGTAGGGATGCACGATATTATCAGCATGTTATTGGTATCGGATGATATTAGCGATAAAGTTCAATATTGGACATTCCATATATATATGTGTGTGTGTGTGTGTGTGTGTGTGTGTGTGTGTGTGTGTGTGTGTGTGTGTTGTTTACAGACATCCATCCATCCATTATCTTTACCCGATTAATCCATTTTGGGTCACGGGGTCGCCGGTGCCCATGTCCAGCAATCACTGTGCGAGGGGCGGGGTACACCCTGGACGGGTCGCAAGTCCATCACAGGGACACATAGAGACAAACGAGACAAACAACCATTCACACTTTCACTCACACCTAGGGACAATTTAGAGTTACCAATCAGTCTAACATGCATGTTTTTGGTCTGTGGGAGGAAACTGGAGTACCCGGAGAAAACCCACGCATGCACGGAGAGAACATGCAAACTCCACTCAGAAAGGCCCGTGGACCGGGGTTTTGAACCAAGGACCTGCTCGCTGAGAGGCAGCAGCTCTACCAGTTGTGCCACCGTGCTGCTTGTTTACAGACAATACACTGTAATTTGTAAAAAGTGTTCCATAACAGGCCTGTTTTTAATTAATCATTTTTAAGTTCACCAACATCTAATATAGACTTTTAGCTCTGTTCTTTGCACGCAGAAAATTCTCTATGATTTAGAATTTGATGATATTATGACCTGTAGATGATGGGATATTCAAAGTTTTCCCATTTTTTTTTAATCATTAACAACAAAGAGGAAAATCCCTCATGTGGTTATTTTAGCTATATTTGGTTGCAGTGAATAAGCCTCTTTCTTGCAGCGTTATCAACCATGAAACAGCAGCTTTTAAAGCTTGATAATTTTTATATTCTATCATGGAGAAGACGCTTCACGTGTCACTGTGAGCTCCACTCTGACGTCATGCAATAATTTCCCTGCAAGAGGAAATTAAAGCTCAGATTAGAACAGAGATTTAATTATTTCAAGTCCAGGTCAGGATGTTCTCTATTAGCCAGTCAATCGACCAGACGAGAATATGAGGGAAAGTGTAGCTCTGGAGGTGCGCTGCTACCCCACACCCATCACACATACACACCCATCACACATACACACCCATCACACATACACACACACACAGAGACACAGGAAGTTTGCGAACAAGGTGAACTTACTGTGGAGTTTTCTGGTAGGATATTCCAGACGGTAGACTCATTGCTCATGGTCCAAGCCAACTAGATGGTCCCCCTGAGGAGTAACACACACACACACACACACACACACACAGACACAAAGGAAATGTCTGTCACTGGAGCTCTTCATCAAATCCCAAAGTTATCCACCAAATATTCTATCTGTATAAATCAGTCTAAAGCCTGAATCCATCCTTCAAACTGATGTTTAACGGTACAGAACGTAAATGATAAGATAAGATAAGATAAGATAAGATAAGATAAGATAAGATAAGATAAGATAAGATAAGATAAGATAAGATAAGATAAGACTATAAACCTGATCTACACATTTTCCCTTTCAAATTTTCAGACTTCGCTGCTGATTTTGAAGCTTTTTAAAGCCTAAGCACAAACACAAAGGGTGCATATGCTCTTTTAAAATTCAATGGCTAACACATATCTTATATTCAGACTATTTATAACACTATTGGGTCAAATATTCACAAGATTTATTGTTTTTAATAGAGTTAACATAGTTAACATAACTTACAGTGTGTGAAAAAACAACGAGCAGTGTGGCAAAAGCTTTAGAGACAATAAAAATCAGCAGTGGTCACAGCAGATGAACGTAACGATGTTTTAATTCTCCTGTTCTGAATTTATATGTTTTAGGAAATGACTTGGAGACTAAATTAGTCAGCAAATATAAACGATTTAAATGACTTGTTTAGCAGCATTTTAAGTATTTATACTCCTAAAAGCAGACACAGTCCTCTAAAATTAAACAAACTACGAGACAACCAAGCATGTGTTTTACTCCGTTCTATTTAAGCTTCAAAACAGCTGCAAGAATCCAGGAAATTTAGCTTCTCGGCTGTAAATCGTATCAAAAGAGGATTCAGAGGCAGAGCAGAGGGTGAAACAGCAGCTCTTATTAAACACTGGTTCCAGCACCACCACCATGCGTTTGCTCTTTTATATCCCACCTAGTAATACTGCTGCATCAAAACGCCCCCACACACACGGACACTCACCCAGCAAAGGGAGAAGCAACATGCCAGCAGCATCCAGCGCTCCTTCCTCGCCTGACAGTCTCTGCAGAACCCAACTTTAATCTATATTTGCCTGCTGCCAGCCCCTGTACTTCCCTACCTCCTCTACACAAATTAGCGCTGTTACTGGAAACCCACCAGTCTGGAGTCAGAAAGCTTGCCTGTGCAGCACCGCTGCACCACATCCTGCTTCCAGCTCAGTGGTCTTACCCTGATGGAGGGCAGTGCGCAGCAGCACCAGCTCTGGATGTGTGTGTGTTCCAGGAGTCTCCTCCTCAGCTCCCTCGCTGCATCCTCGGCCCGCCCAGATGACTGAGCTTGGGCAGCAGAGTTTCCTCCCTCAGGGTCGACCCGCTGGACTCGGAGCAACAGGACAAAAGTGCTGCATGGCTGATAAGAGACAGAGTGGAATTATTGTTTTGGTTTTTTTTACTCCACAGCTTTATATTTTAAAAATGGCTTCTTTTGAACAGTTGATGTTTGAGTCTAAATACTGTATCTGTGTATGTCACTCCTTGACCAAGTTATTTTTAATACATTTTAACTTTATTACAATCAAAGACCTAGCATTCCTTGAAGGACTGCAAATCACCCTCCATCTTTCATGTCAAAATGTTAAACTTAAGATAATCTTATAATGAAAAGAGTTGTACATTTTTGCGTAACCTTGTGTGGAATCGCAGGATCTTGTGAGATGAGTGTGTGTTGCTAATGACACTCAGCTACTACCACATCAAACTTTAACTCAGTAGTTGTACAATTTACTAAGTTGGATCAATTTTTGTGTTGGCTAAGGCCGATAAGTTGTAGTGACCAGCCAGTGGTTCTCAACACTGGTCCCTGAGGAACACCACCCTGTATGTTTTAACTGTTTTCCTGCTTGAACATGCGATTAAGTGATTTAATTTCTTCCTCAAGTGCTGCCAAAGCCCGTTAATCACCAAATCATTCACATCAGGTGTGTCAAAGCAGGGAAACAGCTAAAACATGTAGGATGGTGTTCCTCAAGGACCAGTGTTGGGAACCACTGAGTTAGACTGACTCCAAAAATTAATTAGTTGTAAATGTACACCTATTTTCCGCAAGTTTCATTAAAGTCTGTCAGGTGAAATATTTTGCTAACAGACAGGCAGTGTCGACCACTTTTATTCAAAGATGTTATGCAATGTGTAGCGCTCGGAGCATGTGCTGTAAACTACTCTCAGCGACTACCACACCACAAACATCTGGACAAACATCTGTTAAACTGACGGAGGTAAAGCCATTTTTGTGTCTCCTATCTGCTCTGGTGGCCATCTTAAATCAGACCGACTCCTAAATGTACATCCAGTGACTACTTTCTGAAAGTATGATTTAAAAAGTACATAATGATGGATTGCTAACACAGCAGACAGACGAACACGCGCACAGACACAGTGCTGAAAACACTGTATTTGAATTAACCTCAACACACTCCTACAGAAACACGTTTGCTTGCATTAAAGTAAAAAAAAAAAAAATAAATACAACACAAAACAAAACATTGTTTCAGGTAAGAAAGCCAATTTCCTATTGTTTTCCCCTGGAGCAGAAAATACACACAGGCATCGATTACAGCAGCTGCTTCAGTCTGTTGGGGTTTTTGGGGCAATTCTATAGAGAGCCTTAAAACTCATTTACTGTATATTGATTTTTTGGAAAATAAAAAAAACATATATCTAATCGTCGATAATAGTGATGATATTTAGCGGTGCTATGGATTCCCTTCGGTCTGGCTGGTGGCAGCGGCAGAAGCGGAGCTGAGCTCCACACAAGGCGGGCACACGCAGACCGAACCACTCACCTACTCTTCTCGGCCGGCCCGGTCCATACCGGAGCGGAGGGGGCGACGAAGAAAACACGAAACACTCTCGAACGCTTTAATGTGCGCTTTAAAGCTGAAAGTATTTATGAATGAAACCCCGCCGTTTAGGACACGCCCACCTCTTCGTCAGAAGTGTGACCACGTGACGCAGAGGGAGCCCAGCGAGTTCAACCATGAAGGAAGGGGAGATGAAACTATACCTGCTGCAGAACCTGAGGAGCATTTAGCGTATTTAGCCTCAGGGAAGAAGTTGAACATAAATTTAGTTCATGTAAAAAAAATAATGAAATTAGCAGAAGCAACTGAATCTGCAGTTAATGGGCGTAAAAGTGTGAAATTAAAGCTATTTTGTGTTCGTGCCATTCACTTCTCAAACCTGCTCGTTAATAAATAGAAAAGAGTTTTGGCCACACCTTGTGGCAATATGGCGTTATTACTTCATCTCTTGAGTTATTAAAAACGTGCTCTTTTGATAATTTTGAGGACATAACTAAGGCGTATTCAGTAATATATTCAGTAAATATTAAACATTTTGACTGAATTTTTTTGGTGGGGCCACTGAGACTGCTCTGCAACACAGAATCTGAGCAAGAACATATTGTGCAAGTTATTCATTCTTTTAGCTGATAACTATTTAGAGTCTGTTCAGCCTGTGAGCAGAATATCAGATGAACCACAAGATTAATTTTAATGACTATCCAGGAAATCTTTATTATTTGTGCATCATAGCTGGCTAACTTTAAGAACCAACCTAATTCAAGATGGTTGCCACAGTCAATTGACCTTAGAAAGCAAACTAATTGCTACGATTCAGTCAATGTTACAGACGTTGTGCTACAATTAGATGTGGTAGCAGCTGAAAGTTATTCACAACATGTATTCAACGCACTACTCACTGCACAAGAACATTGCTTAAACTAGTAATAACGGTTGGACTCAACCTAGGTTGTCTGTTAGCAAAATATATCATGAACTACTGGACAGATTTTTGTAAAACTTGTAAAATTAAATCATCAAATATCCATCTACAGCAGATGGAGTCAGTCCAGTTTTTTGTAATATTTATCCATCCATCCCTCCATCCATTATCTTTTATCCGCTTATTTCATTCTGGGTCGTGGGAGTCACTGGTGCCCATTACCAACAGTCACAGTGGGAGATGTGGGGACACCCTGGACAGGTCGCAAGTCCATCTCAGGGACACATAGAGACAAACGAGACAAACAACCTTTCACGCTCCCACTCACATCTAGGGACAATTTAGAGTTATATAACATTTATATTTTTTCAAAATGGCAAATCTTTAATTATAAATACTTCCCCATAGTAATACACTGTTATCACTTCCTTTAATAACCTTATACAGTGTAGTCTTTTGTTAGTTTTAGGTAGAATTTTGCTTCAATTAGCTATTAGTTACTTAATTAATATTTTTGATCTTTTTCTACCTTTAGTTATTAGTTGACCTGTAGCTGCTCTTAATCAGCCCTTGGCTCCTGTCATTTAGAGTTTTGTTCTTTGTAGCTACTGTTCTGCTTCTTTAAGCTTTAAAATGTCTCTTTTTTTATTTCTTCAGCAAAATTCAGTAGGGTCATTCAGCACTCAGCATTTACTTTTGGTTTTTGCAAAATGCCTTTTCTTTAGTTTGTTTAACATTTTTGAACGTCTCAGCAAATCTGCAGCTGTACAAATAAATAAAAATCACAAAACTCAACACAGAGATGTTGAAGTTTCGCTGAGACTACGTTACCCTATGTCCTTTGCGCAGCCACAAAGCCCGACGGGTAGCCTCCCAACGTCCTTGTCCTGCTGCAAGCTCACACCGATAGACTGCCTTCACGTTGGGGCTCGAGGGTCTGTCATTTACTTGAGCTTGAAAAGAGCAAAGCTTTCAGATATGATGGCAGCCAGATTTCTGCGCCGGGCTCTCCCTGTGCTGAGGCAGACTCGCTCCTACGCCGAAGCCTCCGGTGCTCCGCAGATGTCCTTCACTTTCGCCTCCCCGACACAGGTGATAAGCCGACGTTACAACCGAGGCTTCTCGGGCCTAGATAGCTTTTCGGCTAACTTAAATTATTAAAATGAGCTGACACTGCATAAAACTCTTCTCCTGGTGTTACTATACAGATTGAATGATTTTACCATATTTGCTTCGGAAGCATATTTGAACTGAAGTGTCTGGAAATTGATTAGCATCGTTAGCTTAGCATAAGCAGTTGTCATTCACCGTAGTTAATGGCTCTTTTGGAAATAAATAATCGAAGCACCCCTTCTGTTAAACTTCCATGTTCATGTTAAAAACAAGTTTTAAAGTGTAACATTATTCATCGTAATTTTTATCATGTGTTTAATAATGACTTAAGACACTTCAAACTGCGCGTCAAATTGTAAATGTTTTTTTAAATTTGCGTCAGTGTTGTAAGATGGTTGTATTTGACTCACTGTTTGTTAAACCTAATGTTGTCATTTCTTAAACCTCCGACTACAGTTAAGTTTAAAACCAGTGCAAATCACAGCACACCTTCATTGTTATATTGCTTACTTGTTACATATATTGTTAATTTACAGTAATCAAGTTAATAATAATTACTCAGTGTCGTGTGTGATGGGTCAAATGCAGAGGACACACTTTGTTTGTCATTATTTGGAAATACACAATGACACTATTTATATCACTTTTCAATACAATAGTTTATTTCCAAAAATAAGAAGGTGAAAAAAAATGCACAAAGTTGCTGAACATTTAAGTGTTCATCTTTTGTAAACTACTTAAATAATCCGATTGTAATGTAATGCAATACACATACAATATGTATAATTTTATGTTGACGAGCAATACTTTACTTTTAAGAATTCTGCATTTTAGGCTCAGTACTGTGCAAAGTGAGTTCAGTCATCGAGCCATTTGGAGTCTGTCATTATTCTGTATTACCAAGAGGAAAGATACTGACCCCTTATCAGTCCACCAACACGAGTAGGACTTTGAAAAACAACAAATTTCTGTTTTAAATGGGTAAAAAAAAAACTAATTTACAGGAATTAATGCTTTTTTTTGTCCGTTAGAAATGAGAAATTACTGTGGAATGATACAAAGGTTAAAGCACAGTCACCAACATAAGGAAACAGTATTCATAGTAGTATTAGTTGTAGGGGGAGTGGTGGCGCAGAGGTTAGAGAAGGTGGGCCTGTGATCGGAAGATCGTCGGATCAAGCCCCATTACCGACAACATCAAAATTGTGGGTGGGGTAGGTGAAGTACCCACACCTGCCCCCACCCTCATTCACCCCACTCTGGGCCCATGAGCAAGGCCCTTAACCCCCATCTGCTCCCTAAACGGGTCTCTCTTGAAAATGAGTTCTAGCGGCTCAATGAGACTACCTGGATAAATAAAGAGTAAATGAAAAAAAAAAATCCTTTTTGTAGTTCTGTGGTGATTTTGTTTTTATATAATGTATATATATATATATATATATATATATATATATATATATATATATATATATATATATATATATTAAAGAAATTAAATGTGTTGCTTGCTTGTGTGTTTTCTCTTCCAGGTGTTCTTTAGTGAAGCCAGTGTGAAACAGGTCGATGTTCCAGCACTTACTGGTGTATTCGGTATCCTTCCTGCCCACGTGCCCACCCTGCAGGTGCTCAGGCCCGGTGTTGTCACAGTCTTTAGTGAGGATGGCACCGCTGCCAAATACTTTGGTAAGATATTTCTTTGCTAAAACTCACAAAGAGTCAACTGTGTGGACAAACACAACCAGCTTTGTTGACCTTTGCCTCTGTGAAATCCGCCATGCAGATTCTCTGAAACTTGAAATAACTAAAATTCTTCGGAATGGACGACGTCTAAAAGTCTTATTTTCTGAATCCTTGAGCAAACAAAACATTTTGGCTTTCATTCACATTGTGCTGTTTTTTTAAGACGCGTAAGGATTGCCAGCATGTTACTCACTATGTATGTATGTGTGTGTTTGTGTGCACGCAGTGAGCAGTGGGTCAGTAACGGTCAATGCTGATTCTTCAGTACAGCTTCTAGCAGAGGAGGCTGTTCCCCTCGACCAGCTGGACATTGCAGTGAGTATTATGTCCGACTTGTTACTCTCGTACACATGAGGACCACAACTGAAGGAAACTTGTGAAGTAAACTGGGAGATGCAGAAACAGTCTTTCATTCATTCAACCTTTATTTATACAGGTTAATCCCATTGAGCCTCGGGGACTCATTTACAAGAGAGACCTGAATTAGTTGTTGGTAGATTGTACTACAAAGTAAATTCCAGTGTGCTTGACCTTTTTGTTAGCTGGAGTATAGATAATGTTTCAAACCACTGATTTGACAGTTTCACTTTTTTTTTTTTTTTTCTAATTGTTATATATGAACTACAAACAATATGCAGTATGTCTCCACTAGGCTGTTAAGTCTACACACAATGTATAAGCTCTCCCTCTATCAGACTGCAGTATAGTTATATGGTGTGTATCTTGTAGAAGAAAGCTACAGTGTCACAATAAATGGTCCCTGTTTTATTTGTGTCAGAGGCTCAGAAAGAAAGTTTTTTTTTTTAAATATATATATTGGATGTTTCTGTACACTCATTTAGAAATAATTCAGGTGATTTCAAAAGGTTTGCAAAGACTTTCTAACCATTAAATTAATATATAAACTCAATTTTGATGGAATGACCATCAGTTTCATACAGTTAAATGGTTTTATCCATATCTAACAAAGTTAAATCTGGTCCTCTGGACATTCCAAAAAACAAACAAAAAAGTTCTAGAAACGTTTCGTCTTTCCTCCGAGAGACTTCCTCAGTCTGAGGTGCTGTATTCAGCTCAGTCTCTTAAATAGCACCTTCTCAGAGTGGATCAACCAGTTTGCTGCTGACAACCAAAACCAGCTGATCACATGCTCAAGAAGGACCATCAGCCTAACAATGGATCATTAGCACACTGATGGCTGTTTACTGTTCACAGAGGGCTGAGTGATACTAGCAATCACAGCATTGTAAGAGGGGGACAGTTGAACCCGGAGGCCTCCACCCCTGTTTAATGATGGACGATTTCTTTTCACAAAGATGGCCTCTTTTACTCCTCTCTCAAACCATCGTTCCTCTCACAGCCCTCCTGACACTGAACAGCATACACAACTTTACTCTGTTTGTGCCGGGGGACTGGATCTTTGGGATGAACCAGTCTTTGCCGTAATGTATTTTGGGGTTTAAAAGCCACTGGGACGTTATGTTTAGAAAATAAACGTCTCAGTTTCTCTGATACTCCCTCAACATACGGAATGACCACTGGTCTGGGTCTGGGTTCCTCCTTTTCACCTGATGGCTGACTGGAGTCCTGTTTGGGTTTCTTCTCTGCTTTCAGGAAGGCCCAGTTAGGATATCCACATTGCTCTAGAGCCTGTCTTGTGTAGGATTTCTCCTTCTGCCTGGCTCCTGAGTTAGTGGGGACGCTGTCTGCTCTGTGATACAGAGTCCTGATGACTCCTAACTTGTGCTCCACAGGGTGATGCACAAGCACACCGATCGATTAAAGTTTCATTGATATTTAAACTTAAAATACTATGGCTTAGTTTACATAAATACCTATTTTTATATGCCCTAATAAAGAGTGCACCTGGGGAGTGGTGGCTGTGGCAACCACTGAAGAAGGGAGCAGCTGAAAGAAGAAAATAGTAATAATAGTGCACCTATTAAAGAAACTCTGTTAATCACAGGCTGCTGACCATCAATTACTTGAGATGCTAACTTAAATTGGAAATGCCATAGAGAAGCTAACACGGTTAGCATTGTATTTATTAGTGAGTTTATGCACAAATCAAACATTTCATAGTCGTATATAAAACAACCAGATTAAGATAACTTTCTACAACTACTATTTACAGACATGTTATTCAGGTTTCAGGGAAGAAAATGTATAAACACAGTTTTTCTGCTACACTACAGGAACAACTGGGACAAACGGCACCAGACAACAACTAATCTCTTAAAGTGGTACAGCAGATTAATATTAACAAAACCAAATTTATCAGTTCTGGTATCTCCTCCAGCTGCAGTGAATTGGTTTGGTCATGTGTGAACACATACATTTAATATGTAGACGTTGAATAATTAATTACCGGTACGTGTCATCACCTTTGGTTAGTGTAGCGGGGTGTCCTCCTTGAAAATGAGTCCAGGAAACACTGATTGGTGCTCTCACCTGCAGTCTGTCTTTAAGTTAGAAACACTGAGCCGCCCGCTGTGGATCAGACAGCACAACCCGCCCTGCTCTGATTGGGTCAAGCTGTGGTTCTGGTTCTGTTTTATTTGTTGAAAGCGGCACCAGTATCGTATGTTGGATGGCTTTTATCAAGACCACAACAAATACACTTTTCCCTCCCCCCTTTCATTTTTACAGATGACTGAAGTCAGTCACAGCAACAGAGAACTTTAACTCGTGTATTTTTCACCTGTGTGTCCACCGGACAACCTCGAGGCCAGATTGGGTTGTCTGTTACAAACACAGATTCTCTCAGACAACTGGAAACATCTGTCGACCCCTGAACTAGAAAGCTTTTACCCTACACCTTTAGTTTTAATTCTGAATCTGGAGTCTACATCCAGTTTGTAGATGTCTCAATTCTCTGACTGTTGGTCTTTATGAGCATAAATCATCTTTAAATCCTTCACTTTTTTGGTCTCTGATTGGTTAGTGAACACCTCCAAGCTGATGATCATCAACTGGCCCAGAATCTCCATACTAAGTCCTCTTTATCTAAAATGTCAGCCATGTTAATGATGAGCTGTTTTAATGCACTCATCTTAAAGTTGTCTATCTTTGGGCAGTGCCACTGTCTCTGTCAAGTTCACTTCATAGCACTAAATGAGCTACCCCCCATCCCCCCTTGTTCTGTAGTAACAACGCACACAGTCCCACACTGTTAATAAGGAGGGAAAGGTCAGTCACTGTTGAGTTATAGCAGATGTGCCAAATCCCCACTGAGAGACCTTTAACTTCCAGCTATGTTTGGCATTTCTCGTTTCTAATCGCCTCTGTGACAAATGGAGCTTTCCGGGCAAAGAGACAGTGGGGATTTTCTCTGTTCATCTTTGTCCTTGCTTTGGCTATTTCTACTTTTGCATCCTTGTTAGCCTCAAAGCTTTTTGAAGTAAGAGTTTTGACTAATTCAGAGTCAAACGGTACATTTATATATTGCAAAACTCCAGACTTACAAAAATAATGTTTGTCAACTAAGCCATGAATTTCTCGCCACTGTGTTTGTTGTTGTTGTTGTCAGTTTTTTTAATCATATTTTATTTATTTTTCTTCCACTTTTAGGCAGCCAAGGCCAACCTGGAGAAAGCCCAGTCTGAGCTGGTTGGTGCAGCCGATGAGGCGGCGAGGGCAGAGGTTCAGATCAGCATAGAGGCCAACGAGGCCATCGTCAAAGCTCTGCAGTAAACCTGTGGTGTGTCCTCGCATCCTGCTTTCATACTGAAAGTGTAAATGTTGCACATTCAGTGTTGACGAGTTCTTCTTCTCCCCTGCAGGTAATTTGTTCTGGTGCTTTCATGAAAACCAACTGACCCTCTGAGATTCCAGCGCAGATCCATCAGTGTCGAGGGGTTTCCATTCTTTCTTTGTACAGTGGATGAAAATAACAATAAATTTATTTGGAATGGTATTGTGAGGATGCTTTTTTTTTTTTTGCTTTTTATTGGGATTTAGATATTGTCAGATTTTGTGACTAATTTCACTTCTGAACATTTTATTCTATGACTATGCAATGATCATAGCTACCACTTGAGGGCAGCAGACTTCAATTTTCAGAGTATTTTACTTTCTCAGCTGACTGGTACTAAATTTATCAATCAGCTACTTTGTAACTTGAATATTTTTTTTTCCCTTTTTGAATTCTGGGGTCGTGTCAGCTCTTGTTTGGTTAAAGCGTTGCCACGTGTGGGATAGAGTTATTCTGAATCCTCAGTCGCTTCATTTAAATGTGCTGGCAGGATGTGACAATTACGAGTGATGACATCAAGCTTCAGCAACAAAGCCAAGAAAAGCATTTCCCTGTTCCTTCTGTGGAAAACTGGGCCTTACTCTAATTTCGTAACCACCGGATTCAGCTCTGACTTAATTCGCGTGCCGACTTCTGGCTGACGACACGGATCGCACACTTTGTTCTAAATGTCAGGCCTCTGGGTCAATTACAAGTGTTAAATATATTTGATTATTTTGTAATGAAATACTTGCTGATGCACATGGTGATGCTGCTACTGATTTTAAAGTGGTATTTTAAAATGAACTCCAAAGTTTACATCTTTTGTGAGAATTAAAGGTTTTGAACTCCTTTATGTAGATGGCTCTACAGAGCCCCATTTCAAAATATAGGAAGTATCACATTAACGCTGACCACCAAAGGCAACAGGGAGATGATGTTTTTGCTTATCAGGTTTATTATTTGCGTCACGTGGTGTGTGAGGCGGAACAAAATTGTGTACTCAAGCTCCCGGTTACACCCAAAAATAGCAAAAATGTAAAGTACAAAAGAAACTGTAAATAAGGATCTATCTAAGATATACACGAAACACTAATAATGTCAAATAATACGGTAAAACTGCAGCCTGAACATGAGTCTTTGGTGACCAGATGGGTATGAATGAATACAGCAACAAATGTACAGACCTTTTCCAAAAAATAATATGGAAAAGTTGTTTAACTCCATAATCCCATTCAAAAAGTTGATCTTTAATAGATGATAGATTCAGAACTCACAATTTAAACAACTTCAAGTATTTATTGTTTATTTTTACATAATTTGGGATTCCAACTCATGAAACCCATGAAAACGGGAATTAAAAAATTAGAGTACTGTGGAGAAATCAGCCCACATTTCTCAGTTTTTGCAGAAAACATGAAAAAAATTAGGATCACAACAAATCAATCAAAATATGGTACTTTCAAAACAATATGTCAATGTTCAATACTTGGTTGGGAATGCCTTTACTTTAATTGCTGCCTCGATGTGACGTGGCATTGAGGCAATCAGTCTGTGGCATTGACTGGAGTTATGGAAGCCCAGATTTCCTTGATGCTTACTGTCAGCTCTTTGTTGTTGGGTCTGGTGCCCCTCATTTTCCTCTTGAGAATACCCCATAGATTCTTAATGAGGTTTAGGTGCGGCGAGTTGGCTGGCCAGTCAAGTACTGTGGCATGGGCATCAAACCAGGATTTCATGGGCAGGGGACCAGGTCCTGCTGGAAGATGAAATCTGCATCTCCATACAGATCCTCAGCAGAAGGAATCATGAAGTCCTCTAAATCATTGTGGTAGACCAGGCATGGGCAAACCCCGGCCTAGGGCTTTTTAATTGGCCCGCCAAAATTGTCCAAAATTTGGACAATTAAAAACAGTTTCAAATTAGACTTTATTTTTCAGGGGTGCTGAGGTAAAATTTAGGGGTGCTTAAGCCCCCCCCCCCCCCCCCAAAAAAAATAATAAAAATAAAAAAATAAATAAAATAAAATAATAGGTTAAAATCACCACTGGTTCAAATTATATTTAAAAAATAATAATTTAATAGGAAAAAACTGGCGCCGTTTTACCTGTAGTTCCAGCATTTCCCCAGTGGAGGCGCACTACAGACACTGGCATGTATTAGAGCATATGTGTCAAACTCAAGGCCCGGGGGCCAAATGTGGCCCTCGTTGAAATCTTATCTGGCCCCCAAGATGATATGTGAAATGTAAAATACTTCTGTCACTTTAATTTTTTTCAGTAATCTCTGATTATGATGTTGAAAGCACAACAGAGAACATTAAATGAGACCAATCAAATTCTTGTTGAGGAACCTGTGACCAAGAAAAGATGCTGGGTATCTGATTTGAGTTAATGTAGATTCTGAAATTGGCCCTTAGTTTGAAAAAGGTTTTAATTTTGGCCCCCTTTTGTAAGTGAGTTTGACACCGCTGTATTAGAGGTAAATGGACTATATGCCACGGTGTTTATCAAAGAAAAGAAAAGTGTACAGTGAGTGCCGATTGTTTAAAACGAAGTGGACAACAACATATTGTTTCACTGAGGTCCAATCAAAGGCCGTTTTTTATGCCAAGAAACAGTTGCGGTTTTCCAAGAGTACACTTGCTAACTGCTAACTATGCTAGCAAGCCTTTGCTAACTGCTAACTATGCTAGCAAGCCTTTTTCCGATGGCGATTTTTTTAAAAGAAACATGGTGAAAACAGAGCAGGTCTATTGTGTCTGGAGGGCCAAGATTAGTTTGAAAAAGTCAGTTTATCACGCAGGACTGTGACTCGCCTTGTGGAACTGATTGATGAAAATTTAGCTAGCAAAATAAGCTAAAAGGCAGAGAGAGTCCTTTAAGTTACGGTTTACTGGATTAAAGTAATAAAGGACACTTCTCATCTCCTTTTTTTTAATCTGTGGGATTAACAACAGTTTTGAGATGATGGAGGTGTTTTTGACCCTGGAGTCTCTGAAAGGAAAAACACGGGGAGAGGATTTTTATAACCGTCTGCTGTCATGAGAGAATGAAGCTTCTGTGGAGTAAAGATGACAATGTCACAAGGGACAGATCATCAAATTTAAGTGGAAAACATGTCGGGCTGCTGACAAGAATCCAGGATAAAGTATAACCAGGATAACCTCGATCAGGATGTTACTTTTCATCCATCAGGAATCACTGTATAAGTCATGCTTTGTGTGTGCGTGTGTGAAACTGTTAATTGTGTGAATTATCCCTCCAAAAAAGTGAAAGATAAAAACGTGAATTACTGTCCAGGTACTCTGTTGTGATGCTGCATAGAGGAGCTGCAGGAGGATGATGTCTGCTTCCATTCTCAACCTGCTGCAGCTGACCTGCTGTCATCAACTTTAGATCCTGTAGTTGTAAAAAGTTTTGTGAAGAGTCTGTGGAGGTGAGCTGCCACTTTATTTCAACTTTTCTCCTGTATTCCATTAGCATACGGGGGTAAGAGACTTGTGGTTTGGTGAATTTTATTTTTCTTCAGGTAAGAGAAAATACAGTGGTTTGTTTTGTTTGTTGTTCTGGCCTGAAGTTGGTAAGACTCCACAAAGTCAATTATTTCACTATTGTAAATAAAATCACTGTTCTATCATATAATCCTGACTTAGTGGCTGCTTGAGTGGTGCAGAAGGTGGAATCGCTCATGATTAATTGCGTCCCGGCGGCTGTTATTTCGCTGGGGTGTACCATCACACAAACACTCCATCCATCTGTTCCTGGCCTGGCCCTTCGCTCCAATTTTAGAACTCGGTGTGGCCCGCGAGTATAAAAGAAGTTTGCCCACCCCTGTGGTAGACTGTTGCAGTGACCTTGGATTTAAGAAAGCAGAGTTTACCAACACCTACGCCGGACATTGCACCCAAAATCATGACTGACTGTGGATATTTCACACTGGACCTCAAGCAGTATGGGCTCTGTTCCTCACCCTTCTTCCTCCAAACCCTTGGACCTTGATTTCCGAATGAAAGGCAAACTTTACTTTAATCAGAAAAGAGGATGTTGGACCACTGGCCAACGGTCCAGCTCTTCTTCTCCTTGGCCCAGTTGAGAAGCTTCCTACATTGGCTCAGGTTCAGAAGTGGCTTAACCCTATGAACCCGACAGTTGTAGTCCATCTCCCAGATGCATCTGAATGTGGTGGTTTTTGAAGCTGTGACTCCCGCCTCATTCCACTCTTTCTGGATCTCTGCCAGATTCTGGAATCTTCTCTGTTTGATAATCCACTGAAGCCCACGGTCATCTCTTTTGCTGGTGCATCTTCTCCTGCCACATTTCGCCCTTCCACTAGACTTTCCATTGATATGCTTGGACACAGCACTCTGTGAACAGCCAGCCTCCTTAGCCATGAACTTTTGTGGCTCACCCATCCTATGGAGGGTATCAATGATGGTCTTCTGGCCAGTTATGTCTGCAGTCTTCCCCATATTGAACCGAAATGAGAAAATTGAACCAAACTGAAGCAAATTAATGACACCTGGGGAAACCTGTGCAGGTGCTTTGAGTTTAGAAGATAATTAGTGTGTCACACTCAGTTTAAAACATTCATGCTCGGCAACATTTGGGCTGATGTCTCCACAATATTCTAATTTTTTGAATTCCTGTTTTTGTGGGTTTCATGAGCTGGAAGTCCAAATTATGTAAAAATAAACAAATAAATACTTAAAATCGTTTAAATTGTGAACTCTGAATCCATCATCTATTAAAGATGAGCTTTTTGAATGGAATTATGGAAGTTAAACAACTTTTCCATGATATTCTTATTTTTTTTGAAAGGGTCTGTATGTGTTTGTAGTGTGAGCAATGGGTCTCATTGACCAGTGGATAGAGTTTAATGGAAGTCAAGTCATCACTGGACGTACCGCTACAACTGATTAACTTTTGGAATCGACCCTCTTCAAGTTGGCTGCCACAGCAAAAGTGACTAAAATTCAGTTTTACAGATATTGAGCTAAAATTTGGTTTGATAGTAGCTGAAACGTATCACGAGCAAACGCATCTTACAAGTTTTCGCTGTATTGCATGAGATTGCACCCATCATTCACAAGTTTTTTTTTTCTACTAAGAATAATAAATAAATAAAAACAGATGTCAACACCTCTCACATCCTCCTTTCTGTTCTCCTTTCTAATCTGTCATTAAAACCTGCACTGACTACCAGCACCCCTGAAAGCTACACACTCGCTGAAGGTGGGTGACTAACACTGAAGGAAACACATTTAACAGTTGTGTAAAAACCACAACTTCTTGAATCCAGATTTATGCGGATGTTGAAACACGTTCCCCACCCCCCCCCCCCCCCCCCCCCCCCCCACACACACACACACACACTCCCCACCACCGATTTAAATGTCACTCATCAAAAAATTTAAACGACCCTGTGATTTCCATCTGAGCTGCTTGCCTTCTCCCTTTCTATAAAATCAAGAAGCTAAACAGTCTCCTAAATGTTTGTGGAAAATCACATTTGCTAATTGAGGAAGTTGTTATTTTTATAAATTTTTTCCAGTTCAAACTGAAAATAGTTGCGTTTTTAGTGGGAGGGAAAAGGGACGATTTTAAATTGCTCTATATGTTTCCTTTCTCTGCAAGAAGCCCTATTAAAAATAAATGTGTCATAACGGTGCTTTTAGGCCCGAGCCTCCCAATGCAGCACAGCAGCTAAAAAAGTAGTCAAAAGCCTCCTCTCAAAAGCACTCAGCGCTGATAAAGAGTTTGAGTATTCAGCGAGAGCCCTCACTGAAGAGCCATTTGGTGTGGTTTAAGGGCCTGTGATAATAAGTCATAGTCTATCTCTCATATACTGCAATTAAAAGATTGTAGCGTCTGCACCCGGCAGTGAATAACATGATACAGGCTGTGACAATGGATGGTGTCACCGCCGAGTGGTACTCCACCACAAAGCAGCTTGCAGCTTTTGGGAAAGCTTGTTGTGGAACTTTTACTGAGTCAACCACATGAGGGATAAAAGAGACGTGCCTGTGTGAATCACTGGGTTTGGGGTGATGTAAGTGCTTAACCAACAGCAGAGCTTTTGTTCATCTTTGTGTTTCAGTAATATCTTTTAACGAACAGTAATAATTTGTGCTTCCTGAAAGTGTGTGCTTGAAAGGTCAAAGAGCGGATCATGAGTTACACAAATTAGACACTTTGTTTTGGCTGCCTGTTTCATTATTTGTATGTTGATGGTTCAGAATATGCTCTATGAAGGAATGCATTCTGTGTATTAAACCACAACTACAGAAACTGCATTTCCTGCAAAAATGCAGTGTTAATGCTTATTGCAGAACTAGCTGTAAAACGCCTGAAATTAGCTAAAAAAAAATTCTGAAATGTAGCTGAAATGGAAGAACAAGCCTAAATTAGCAGAATAACACAGAAATCCCATGTTTGCTGAATTAGGTTTAATAAGCAGAAATTGGCACAAAAATTAGGAAAGTAGCTAAAAAAAAAAAGAAAATAGCAAAAAAATTAGCTGAAAAGGCAAAAAGAGCTTAAACTACCAGAAAAAACTGAAATGAGCACAAAGATGTGGAATTAGCTGAAAAATCTAAAATTAGCATCAAAAGAGCAAAATAGTGATTTGAAAGAGCATTAAAGGCTGAAACTAGCAGGAAAAAACCCTGAAAGGAGCATAACTAGCTGAAATTAGCATAAAGAAGTGAATTAGGCTGAAAATAGCAGAAATGAACATGAAAATTTTAATTTATCTGAAAACAGCTGAAATTTGCTCAAAAGAAAAAGGCTAAAAAACTAGCTGAGAAGTTAGAACAAACTTAAATTATCAGAAGAAAGCAAAAAGAACATGCTTGCCCAATTAGGATTAAATAAGCTGAAATGAGCATAAAGAAGTGTAAGTTATCTGAAAAAGTTGAAATTAACAAAAAATTTCTTGAAGTAGCTTAAAAAAGCAGAAAAAAGCTTAAAATACCAGAAGGGAGTGGAGAGAGCACATTTTTGCTGAATTAGGCTCAAAAAGTTGAAATGATTGCAAAATATGTGGTTAGCTGCAAAAACTAAAATTAACATGAACAGCTAAATAGTAGCTGAAATAGTAGAAAAAGCTGAAACTTGCAAACATAAGCTGAAAAGAGCATAAGCAAAAATAAGTTGGAAGCAAAAATACTCTAAAAGGATAACAGCTGAAAGTAGCTGGAAAAAAGATTAAATTTGCACAAGGAAGCTGAAAGAAGCTGAAGCAGAACAAAATGTGAAAGGAGCAGGAAAAGGTCGTAAACAGATCTAAAGATCTGAAGCATGTAAAATGAACTCAATTCATTTTCTTTGAGAAAAAAAAAGACAGAAAAGGCTAATTTTTTTCAAAAAGCTAAAGTTGCACCAAAACCAAAAGTCACAGCAGGATTGTCCTGAAAGAGCTGAATGTTTATATTTTGTTGAAATCTCACAAAAATTGTGAACCGAGAAAGATGTTGAAAAACGTACGGAAGAAAAATGGATCACAACAGTCACACAATAATCTTGTGTTTTTAAAAAGATTATGAAATTTTTTCTAATTTTGGTCAATCTAGCAATATCTGTGTTATTGCTGTAAGTGTTGACAACGACTCCGCTACAACCACATTAAATTTCATCTACAATAAGAGTTGCAGCCTTTTATGTGTTTGCTACATTTCATTAGCTGTGACGGCCATCTTGAATTGGGTTAACTCTAAAAGTTGATCAGTCATGGATGTACGCTTAATGATTATATTGTGAAAATTTCACCTAAGGCTATGAAATGTTTCATTTGATATTTTGCTAACAGACTAACAGGGTTGATTCCAACAGTTATTATTAAAGTTTTAAGCAAATATTTTGCACATTTGGTAGCACTTGGCATATGTGCTGTAAATAACAATCAGCTAATCACTAAACTTCAACCTGACGTCTGTAAAACTGACTGAACTGTAGCCATTTTGGTGTTTTTCAAGGTCAGATGGTTGTGATGGTCATCTTGAACTGGTTGGTTTTAAAAGTTAATCAGTTATAGATGTGCATTCTGTTATAATTTCCTGGAAGTTTTATTCAAAACTAGCATGTGGTTCAGGAGATATTTTGCTAACAGACAAAGTTGACTGCAAATGTTAGTGGCAACATTTTAATCAAAGACCATGCACAGTCTGTTAGCACTCATAGTTTATGTTGCAGTAGTAGCTAAGCCTGATCCCAACCAAGCTTTAGGTTATTTTCTATGATGTCACTCCTTTATAGTCACTTTGTGTTTTTTAAGTTCAGTCGGCTGAGACAGCCATCTTGAACTGGGTTGACTCCAAAAGTTTATCTTTTGTACATGCATTGATTCCTTTTTGACTACTTCATTATATATTTGTTCAGGGGTTCTTGAAATATTTTGGTAACAGACGTGACATGAACACACACATGGCAAAATCATTGTCGCCCACCTTTCAAGTTTCCATGCAGGCGATAATATTATGAGAATCTGGCATTAGACTCTTTACGAACACGTTTTTTAGTGCTGCAATAAAAACGTCTGCCTCAGAAGTAGTGCATAAAGAAGATAAAACGACAATGTGGTGGAGGTTTCTGCCCAAACATGTGCCACAGCGGTGGTAAAAAAAAAAAAGGGGGGGGGGGGGGGGGTAAAATGAATCACAAATCTAGTGGAAAGAAGAAGGCAAGAGATTTTCTTTATGTGCTGGCAGAGGCTCCAAACGTGACACACGCTGGCTGTGAGACCAAGTGATATTTTCCCGTTTGCCTTCAGAGCATGCAGACTTAGTCACTGGCAGCATGGACTCTGGGGGGTGGGGGTGGGGGGTGGCAGCTTTAACCTCATCAGACTTGAAACACAGATTGAGTGGACACTCAGACCCAAAAACCCCTCTTCATCTGTTTTAGATCACTGCTGCTGTTAGCCTCCTGAACATCACTGGACCCCCCGACATTTCACTTTGAGTGAGAATTCAAGCAGCCGGCAGCACTGTGGATTTACCAGTCATGACTGGGCCAAATAATCAGTGCAACAGGTTTATTTGAAGCCATGTGATAAATGGAAGTGGTGGATGAGTCAGCGGACCCGTATGCTGTGACTCATCGACAACGTTGGCTCCACACACCTCTGGTTTAAATAAAAGACACAGAACCAAACACTGTAATTCAGATTCACTCAAAGTTGGCGTGTAATGTTTTTTGACGGGACGTATTACCAGGAACACATCTGTGTGTGTTGCTTAACTTATTTCTGGTCAGTGGATATCTGGATGGACTCGGTGTCTTAAATAACACAACTCTGTTTTAGGACAAGTTGGGGCATTTTGGAAAATGTAACAAAACTTTGCAATCGTATTCTTTTTTCACAAAGGAATGCATCAAATATGAAACTATACATCCGACCATTATTATTATTATTTTTTATTGTACTCTGTAAACCACTGGGGAAATCAATTCTCTGCATTTTTCCCATTGCACATGTGAGCACACATGTGAAGCAGTGGGCTGCCATCAAAGGCGCCGAGGGTGCAGCTGGAGGTGGGGGGGGGGGGGTTGTGGCGTCAAGGGCCTTGCTCATGGACCCAGAGGGTAAATGAGGATGGAGGCAGGAGTGGGTGTTTCACCTTTTCCACCCACATTTTGATGTTTTCGGTCCAGGGAGTTGAACCCGTGACCCTCCAATCACAGTTCCACTCTCTCTAACCTCAGCGCCACCACCCCCCCATTTCTTCCTTTTCTGGTCACAGGGGTCACTGGTGCCCATATCCAGCAGTCACTGTGTGAGAGGTGGGGGACATCCCGAACAGGTCTCCAGTCCATCACAGGGACACATAGAGACAAATGAGACAAACATTCACTCTCTCACTCACACCTAGGAACAATTTAGAGTTACCAATTACCCAGAGAAAGCCCACGCATGCACAGAGAGAACATGCAAACTCCACCCAGAAAGACCCCGGAGGGGATTTGATCCGGCGACCTTTTAACTGAGAGGAAACAACTCTACCAGTTGATCCACCGTGCCGCCCTTAAGAAACTATAATTTTTGGAAAGAAAGAAATAAATAAAGGAAATTTGGGATTTAATGGCAGCAGCGCATCTCAGAATAAGTTGTTAAACAGCCATGTTTTTCATTGTGAAGCACCCCCCCCCCCCCCCCCCCATTTAACGGTTTGTCAAAGTTTAGGAACTGAGGAGACCAGCTCTTGTTGTCCAGTCCTTGTCTAACGTAGGATTGTAGCTGTTCAACAGTCCTAACTGTCTTTGTTGGAGTTTTTGTTTCATGATGCTCCAAAACTCTTAGTAAGAGGTCTGGACCGCAGGAAGGCCAGTTCAGCACCCGGACTCTTCTACTACAAGGTCACGCTGCTTTAATGGATGCAGTGCGTGTTTTAACACTGTCTTGTTGCAAGCACTCCCTTAAAGACTCCTGGATGGAAGCATATGTTTTGTATATACCACATTTATGGTGCAGATATGTAAACTGTTCATGCCATATAGGCACTAATGCACCCCCATACCATCAAAGAGGCAGTCTTATAAATGCTGATAACAGAACATCTATTTTTTTTATGGAGGATGTGTCATCTGTGATTTCCAAATATAACATCAAGGTTTGATTGGTCACACCACAGAACATTTATGTACCTCACTTTATTTCAAATGAACTGGTCCAACAAAACAACAGCATTTCTTGATAGTGTTCATATACGACTTCATTTATTAATTTTTTTTGGATAAAGCTTTAATCAGCATTTGTAAGTGGCGCTGCGAACTATGTTTACAGACAATAATTTGTGGGGGTTTTCCTGGGCCCATGCAGTGATGTCTATAACAGAAGCAGACCTGTTCTCTAAATGCAGGAGATCACGGATAACCAGTACGGACGTTCCGTCTTGATCTTTGTGCACCAAGATGTCTCCAGATCAGATTTAAATCAAATTTAATTAATATTTTGGCGAAATTATAAACTGTAAATGGATGAATATTCAAAATATTTCCAATTTTATTATATTTTCCCCCAATTTTCTCATATTCTTTTACTATTGTTTCACTTCTTCTTTTTTTTTGCAGACTGGTGAACCTCTGCCCATCTTTACTTCTTTGACGTTCAGTCTCTCTAAAACACTCTTTTTATACCCAGTCTTTATACAGTCTTTCATTGCTCCTGTACCAACTCTTTCAGATGTGTTGTTCAATATGAGGTTATGAAAACTGCAAATCATTGCATTCTTTTATTTACATCCTGCACAATGGTTCAACTTAGTTGGAAATAGGGTTCTATATGAATTGCAGTTTTAATCATTTGCAAAGATGATATTTTTCTGCAGCAGGTGGCAAGCTACAGGATATTAAGAGTGCCTGATGTGTGAAGACAAATAAGAGACCTGGGAAGGAACTAAAAGGAAATTAAAGGCCTGGAAAATTTAAATGCTCTCAGCGATGAGCCAGCTATGGCTTGGAGGGTGGCAATTTTCCACAAACCAAAGTGTTCCAAATTTACACATATGATCCAGTGGGCATAATTATCTGCCTTGGAGCTCTGTTATACCTTGGATGTCGCATGCTGTATAAACACATTCTGCTGTTGCTTTCTTGTATGTAAAAGCTGCACATTTTTACCTGGGAGAGGCATTCAAGCACGATTAAGTGTGCGTAAAAGGGGCAGATCGAGTTTATTTTATTTATTTATTTTTGCAGCATTATAAGAGAGACAGAGAGGCATCCAGGGAGCAGAGCCGATTGAAGTGCTGACCTTTTGGTGGGACTGTGCAAAGAGGGGGCCTGCAGACTCTCAGTCAGCTGTCAGATACTGCATGCAGCCTGGTGGTGGGAGTTGGGGCCCTGACACCAGCCTCCCACCACTCTGCCCTGTTTGTGTCATCCATCTCTCCATTCTCACAGCCCTCCATTCCACATTTACACCCACCCATCCCACCTGCCAAACACGGAGAGCCAGGCAAACACTCAGCCAGACGCAAACATCCACACAAACACAAACATATTTTAACCTGTGCCAGCTAGGTAACATTTCCACAAATAGCAGTGTGGGCATTTGGGAGAGAAATCGCAAAGCCACAAACAGCCTGCTGTCCGGGTGAGATAATCAGCTTTGTGGTAATAGCAAATGGCCCCCTGAGTGGCAAGGCAGGTAATCGCTGGACTGAGTGCTTCTGTGGGAGAAGAGAAAAGTGCTTTTTCATCCTTACGTGAGTGTCTATGCATATTCGGCCCGAAATGAGCAGCCAACTCAGAGATGCACGGTTATAAATGAACTTTAAATGGTTGCTGGTAGGTGTGCTTCCATAGTTGCTGTCAACACCAAAATAAAGGTACAACAAAATAAATTTGTACAGCCATGAAGTCATCTTGAGCCATTATAGTGTTGGTCATACACTCAGCTGGAGATAAATAATAAGGCATCTGAGTTCGAAAGTTGCAAAAACAGTAGTAATAATGAGTAAAACCCGGTGTATTTTAAATTTAAAAATCATTACACTATGCTATTATTGTATCACTTCTGTGTTATTGCATTGAAGTTTGAGGAAACACAGAAGTAACCTGCAAAAGTTTTGCATGTTACAAAAAAGCTACACGAACTATGAACCACACCAAACTCACACAAATAATTTGTTTTTAAAATCAAATATTCTAAAATTCATGCATTTGGTGAAGTTTAAATCTTCCCAGTTCTTATTTAAAGCTAGAAATAATCTATTTCCATTAAGCATTCAAAAGCTATTTACAGCAAAAGATGGTGGATATGATTTAAGAGGGAATTTAAACAACCAAGGACAATCACAACCGTATGTGGAGTGAAACTGTGGAACAGTACTGATGTATCAATAAAGGCGTGTAACACACTGAACAACATTTAAGAGCAGTTACAAACAGGTTTTAATAGTGGGGTATAAAATGGGCTATTTGGGAAAGGCAATCTGTGAAAAGTGGGATTAATTATGTATGAGTGTGCATGAGATAAACATGTTGTGTTTAAAGCATGTATGAATGCATGCTTATTTACAATACTCATAAATATAATTGTATTATATTTAATGGTGTATGTATAATGTATGTTTACACAGATAGATAGATATTTGTAACATTAGTTATTTAAAACACCAAGTCTTTTGTGATTGGGTGGGTACTTTTTGTATAAACAACACAGTATTAGGCATATGGAATTGTAAATGCTCATATTATATAAAAAAACATCTGATTATTTATGCTGAGCTGTAAGGAGGGACAGGACTAGATAAGCTACTTGATTCATCCTGCTCCTTCTCCAACACACTTTGTCTTGTGATTTTTTTAAATAGTTTGTTGTTGTTGTTGTTGTTGTTTTTTTGTATGCATATGAATGTTCAAGATGAATAAATAAAAATTATTAACATAGAAATCAAAAGACAGACAGGAACATTTCTGCTGATCTGATACTGATTGGTTGGACAAATTGACAGACAGTCCAAATTTATAACGTTATTTGTAAAGCTTTACATTGCTGTCAGTTTAATATTACCGTATTTCCCAGTGTATAAGTCGCAGATTTTTGCATAGATTTGTCGTTCCCGCGACTTATATAGGTCTTATTTTTCCATAATCATAACGCAATTTTTGACTGATGCTTTAAATTTCGAAGAACTGCAACAGCAAGTCCTCCCGTGCCCGCTCGCTTCACTCAGCTGGTGCAGGCAGAGGAACATTAGAGAGCTAGCAGCTCCGGTCGTGATGGATGGATGGATGGATGGATGGATGGTGCCACACTGCCCAGGTGAAATTAAGCTGTTTTGACCATTAAAGAAACAGATAACAAATGCGACGGGCCAGCGGTGATGTATAATAAATGTGATTTATATGCTAAAGTGACTTATATATGTTTTTTTTTTCCTCATCATGTTTTTTTTTGACTGATGTGACTTATACTCCAGAGCAACTTACACACCGGAAAATACGGTATTTAGTGAAGTTGTGAAGCCTTCAGCTTTTTAATCTGGTCAGAAGCCAACTCGAATTCACTTTGAAGTCATTCAAGGAGCTTAAAGTATGAAGAAATAGTTTGATTTCCAAAACATACTAACAAAAAGCTACAAACAGGACTAAAATGGTGTGACTGCTGACTCACTATTTGAATCTTCACTATGCAGCAGGAGCTTTCTTCTGTGCTACATATTTCAGCTATGGAGTACTCCTGAAGGGCTACATTTGCTTCAATGTATCTTCCATAGTACCAAAAGAGTGGAAGGTGAAAGATTAAAAAAAGGAAATGTCTTTTTTTAATTTGTATTCTTATATCCTGCGTAAAATCTGCACACAACTTTATGCCATGTAATATTTGTATTCCTGTGTTTATCAAGTCTGTGTTGTACACATGGGACAAATGAAAGAATACAAGGTGAACTCTGGCTGGAACAGATGTGTAATATGTTCTTTCCCCAGAGTTCTTCACAGCAAGTACTGTGGCTGTTTGGCATTCCCACTGGAGGTGCTACAGGGGAGTGCATCAGCAGGGTGGGACCCATATCGTGTGTACAGTATGTACAGCACAAATGTAGGAGGCGTGAACACTGGTGTGAAGAGGTTAAAAAAAGGTTTTAGAGCTATGAATGGGGCAGTTGAAAATGAGGGAAATCTAAAAATATGTCCAAGATCCAGGCATGTGGATATAGATCCTGTTTGATGAGACCAGCCTGGCCTTTTGTTGCTTTGGTGCCACTTTTCACAAATCCATGTTTAATCCTGAGCCAATGAGGAGTCTGATTCCAGCTGTCCTTTTACCAGGTTTCACCCTAAACCACCTCATTCACATATCTGAAAAGCACACATACTGTAAGTGGTGAACTCCAGAGAGCATAAATTAGGTTTAACTGGTCTAAAGCAGACTAACATCTCCATTTCACTTTTGCATTGCCTTGTGTTTCTTTGACAACTTGAGATCCATGGTTGTAAGAAAATATTGTCACATTGCTTCTTTACAAAACCTTTACATTGCTATGTGCAGCAGGATTTTAAAGGTTGGAATTGATTTATTGGTTATGTTGAAAAATGTAGTGAAACAAAGGTTATGTAACATCCATCATCCATCCATTATCTTTCACTTTTTCCCAAGTCAGTTGGTAGTCCAAGACGTTCCCAGGCCAACTGAGAGACAGAGTCTCTCGAGCATGTCCTGGGTCTTCCCCAGGGTCTCCTCCCAGTCGGACATGCCCGAAGCACCTTCCTAGGGAGGCACCCAGGGAGCATCCTTACCAGGTGCCCAAACCACCTCAACTCTCGATGTGGAGGAGCAGAGGTTCTACTCCAAGTCTCTCACAGATAACTGAACTTCTCACCCTATCTCTAAGGGAGAGTCCAGCTACCCTGCGGAGGAAACTCATTCCAACCACCTGCATCCACCATGCTCTCATTCTTTCGGTCACTACCCAGAGCTCGTGACCATAGGTTATGTAACAGTGACTCAACAATTACACTGCACAATCTCATGCAGCACTATGCAAACACTTAGTTTGCACTGCCACAGCATTGTGAGGTACTCGAGAGTGCTTCTAATGGATAAAAGACATCTTGTTACAGCTGCATACTAGTAGTGCACTTCTTTGTGTTCTTAGTTATGTAGCCTACTGTGCATATACAGTGTTGCTCATGATGTCATATGGTTGCTGAGTACCAACCATGTCTATATGATTTTTTTTTTTGTTGCTGATTGTATATTGTCTGTTGACATGACACACACCTATAAAAGATCAATATTGTCATCTAACTCTTTATTTAATCCACATGAACCTATAAGAAACTGATTTTAAATTTGCTATTAGAGGTTTGATTTGGTCTTTACCTGAAAACAATAAAACAGAAAACAACCTGGAGAATGCTAGGCCCAAGTTGTAGCTGTTTAGGTCAAACCTTAAAAGTCCCCTTATGCACAGTAGCATACATTATTGCAAGATGGCACATTCAAAGTATGCGTCATGAATGTAAACTCTCAGCTTCAGCGACTTGAAATTTAGCTCTATATCTGTAAAATTAACTGGGTTATAGCTATTTTTTGTGTTGGCTAGTTTTGGTTAGCTGTGGCACTTTGAACTGAATTGACTCCAAATGTTTATCACTTATAGATTTTTAATAAATGGTGACTTTCTAAGACTTTCATTAAAATAAATTCATTGATGCATGGCATGTATGGCATATATTTATAAAGATGTTCTCAGAAACAGAGTACCAGTAAGAAATGTTTTCATCAACATGGAAATGCAAAGTCAAATACTGTAGTAACTATGCCAGGCCTGCAGGTGGTGCTGTAACACTACCACAAAATACACTAGTAACAGGAAACAAGGAATGGAGCATGCACATACTGCACAGTCTATGGTTTGAAATAGAAACACAGCATTTTACAAGACTAATGACAATGTGACATTTTTATGTTCACTAGCCTTGTTGATGAGAAATTAGCATCTGCAGCACAAACATAAGCATGCAAATTTGACGTTATTGTTACCATCAATATAGATTAGGTTAGAAGTGGGTCATTGGCATCATAGTTTTCAAAAGGTTATGTCTAGGTTGTCCACACAAAAACACAAGAGTAGCATTTTAAGATTTTCTCTCTCTAGAACCAAGTCCCAACAAATGGGACCATTAGGCGCTCGATTTATCTGATTGCTCCAAAGTTCTTTCACAGAAGAATTCAGCTATAGTGAATGCAATTTTCCTGTCTGGGAGCACACTCTTTCCATTCTCCCCTCTTCACATCACTCAGTCCCATGTGATCTTTCCATCAGGCACAGGGTGTTTTGTTTCTGCCACCTGGGGCTGTTTCACGTGCCTTTCCCCCCAGCTTGTCTAATGCTGGATTGAGCTGATCTGCCCTTCTTTTTCCAAAATACATACTGAATGTGTCTGGGCATGAGATGAGTTGTTCACACATGAGAGCAGATGAGCACACCCACACCACACACACATACATGCACACACACGGACACGCACACCCACATACACACATGGTTACCGGTAGTTATTTGTCTGTTTTATTGAATGGTTAGCACAGGTAATGGCCCTCTGAAATGTCTATGTGCTATTTTGCCCGGTCATGCTAAGAAAGAGGAAACAAAACTGTACATCACGCCAGAGAAGTACCTCCAGGTTGCCTTCCTTCCTTTTGTGTTGAAAACTTCTTGTCATTGTATCTATTTTGCCACCTGTGCTGTTTTGAAACTTTCCAACTGACAAAGGACTTCTTGAAAAGTTTCTTGAAAGCTGTTAGATTGAGAAAATGACATTGTACTGTACATTACTTCGTACAATTGTTTTTTTTTTTCTTGTCATACAAATTAGCTGACTTCAACTCCATACAGAAACTTCAAACAATGCAGAATAGTAGCCAGCTTAATGCACACGTTAATTAAAAAAGCAGCTTACAACAGAGTGGGAGTACTTTTTCTTTTCTCGTTACTCTGGAGGAGCACAGTCTATCTATTTACAGAAAAACTGCATCTTACAAATAAAAATAAATCCTCATATCTACATTGTAGGTGAGCTATGGCAGATAACAGAAACTTGGTTAAAATTTTCAATACTATAATTATTGTCTGTTACAGAAGGCCAAAGGGTAAGACTGAATGTGTGTTTGGTGGTCTGTAGTGTTAGGAAGAAAATACCACATGAACCACTGGACAGATTTTATACAACCCTCAGAAAGTAGTCATTGGCCAGACAGATACAGCTGAGTACTTTTTGAAGTCACCCCAATTCAAGACGCCCAAAACAGTTGTAATCAACATTAGCATGCACAAAAATGGCTGTAACTCAGTCAATTTCACAGATATTGAGCTAAATTTGGTGTGGTAGTACATAAGAGTATTCATCAACACATTCACTCGTACTAACACATCTCACAATATCGTGCAGTATCCTTTGAGACAGGTCATAACAACGTGTTATGATGTTATAACAAGTTTGACAATATGCCTATGACTATATCCCTTCCCAACATAATGTGATTTTAGTCTAAACTCTGATATGAACAACAGTAGGTGATGAGCATTCTTTAATAAAACGGGTCCCACCCTGCTGATGCACTCCACCATGACAACTCCAGCTGGAACTTTAAATGGTAAATAGACTGCACTTATATAGAACTTTTTTTATTTTATCAAAGCGTTTTACACAATCTGTGCCCTCATTTACCCATTCATAACGCACTCTGTTATTTCTGTAAAAAATAATAATCAGTGCTTTATCTCATTCATTCACCAATGGGACACACATCGGAGGCAACGAGGGGTTCAGTGTCTTGCCCAGGGACGCCTCAGCATGTGACTGCTGGTGGAATCAAACCCCTCACTCTTGCATTGGAGGACGACTCTTCTTGCTGCTCAGCCGCCCCACCCTGAACTTTAAGTTCTTTAACAGTACTTGTTTGTAGTAAATACCTTCCAAACCATGATGCCACACAAACTTTTAGGTCAGGACACGAATGAACAGCTCATATCCTCAGAAACTTTGCTTTTGCAGAAATGGAACACCAGCAGAAAACAAAAGCTACAACAGAAATCATGTGTGAAACACTTTGTGAGACAGCTTGTCAAAGTGCTCCCTTTTTTATCGGCACCATTCCAGTTGATCTATTTGTACCAGGTGACATTTTTTCCTGCCTCTAATGTGACCATTAACTCATGGAGGCTTCATAGTCACAAGGCAGACTTGGAAAATATTCCAACAAGCTAGTTTCCACCCTGGGCACACAAAGCTGGCAGAAATAGTTTTTTGTTTTTGTTTCTGCCTCTGGTCTGGATTCCAGTTCTATTGACTCTGAATAGTACCCATTGAACAGAACAAAAATAAACCTAATGGTTAGGGTTTAACCTCATATTGATACAAACAGTCTACAATGTATTGATTTTTTTACTGTCTCAACTTCTTTGCAGATGTTTTTGTATTAGTTGTTGCATTATTACTGACATATTTGACAGATATGTATAGCAGAGACACTGCTATTGCAATCCTTTTCATCAAATGAAGAAATAACCACATGGATTTCCTCAGGTTCTGGGCTTAAATTTTTCAATATCAGTTTTACCTTCCTCCACCATCTCTCCTCTGTAAGGAGTTTCCTCCACCTTGAATTCTGTAGCATCTCAGCATGAGGACAGCACAGCAATGAGACCAACTGAGGATCAGATGTTCTAATGTTATATTATTACGTGTAGAGATAATTTATCCATACATCCGCCCATTACCGTTACCCGCTTCTTCCTTTCTGGGTTGCAGGGGTCACTGGGGCCCACATCCAGCAGTCACTGTACAAGAAGCGGGGTACACCCTGGACAGGTCTCCAGTCCATCACAGGGACACAGAGACAAACGAGACAAACAACCATTCACTCTCTCACTCACACCTAGGGACAATTTAGAGTTACCAATCAGCCTAACATGCATGTTTTTGGTCTGTGGGAGGAAACCAGAGTACCCGGAGAAAACCCACACATGCACAGAGAGAACATGCAAACTAACATGCAAACTCCACCCAGAAAGGCTGCCCAACTGAGCCACCGTGCTGCCTGCAGAGGTCATTCCTGCCTCAAAAATCTAACACTCATTTTTTTGTAATTCCACTCCATGACACCAAATAGCAAGCCAAAGGTCTATTTAAACAGTTCTGAAAAGGTCAGATAGATGGATCTCAGTATGGAATCATTTGGATGCATGCAACTACCGGTACTTGTGGTCCACCAGCCATATGGGCATACAGACAAATACAGAACACTTGCTTGAACATGACGTGGATCAAAGTAATGAATAAAAGGATTCATCTTGACGTAACACATTTGCTTCAAGTTAAACTTGTGCTTTATTCTTCCAAAATGTTAGCAGGTGGTTAGCTAATAAGACTAGCTACGGAAATTAAGAGATTCTTTATTGTCATTCGCACCACATGTGGTACATGTGGTGGAACGAAATTATGTACACAGGGTCCCAGTTACATCCAGCAATAAAATGTAAAAGAAAAACAGTAATAAGATCTAAGATATGAACTAAGACTATGAATTAAGAAAAACATCAACTCAAAATATGCTAAGTTAAGCTAAGTTTCTGTTCAAAGTGAAATGCTAACAATGCTATAAAGTTCACTGAGCAATTTTATTTTTTTATTTATTTTTTATACAAGCAACTGTTAAAAGAAGTCACTTAAAAAGAGGGAACTGTGGTTTTATTAAGAAATGCTAGCAATATTTTAAAATTGTAGTGAGCTTGAAAGCCAAGAAAAGCCTGCAACTATTACTTTCCATCTGATTTTTCAAGAGTATGTGTTGACTAAATCTGAGATATCCAAGCTACTTTAATTATATCTAGAGAAATATGTATTTTATTTTCTTAATATATCTACATGCTAACTTGGGAAAATAAGCTTTGTTTTATTGCAGTCACGAGATGATGATAGGGCAAAAATAAATGGTTCACACATCATTTTTCATGACACGTGTAGTTGGGTGTAATTCATTACAGTAACTGGAACATATCCACATTTTATGTTGATGCAAAATTATGACTAATCATAAAGCTAATGACTGATATACTTGTGGTTTATGGGTCATAACTGTTGTTTCCTTTATAGTAAACACCCTTAGCTGGGTTATCAGGGAACTGGACAAAAGTGAGACAATAAGTATGAATGTTCTCACGAAAACAAGAAAGTCAGATCACGTAAAGAAATGAGAACAGTCAGAGGTCAAATTCAAATTATGATGAATACTTTCATTATATTTGGTTGAAGACAGATTTGAATGATTATGTCCACCTTTATTAGAATACTGAGCACTCTAAGTGGAAACATCCTCCAGTTTTACATATGTCTGGGAGATATTTTACACCCACAGACTGCAGAGCCCCAAATGGACCTGATCAGCCTCTGAAGCTGCCTCTGAACTTGGCACATCACAGCCAACCCACCATGCAGTGTGTCAGATTATATAAAAATGTTCATCGCCGTTCTTGCTATTGTGTGACAAACACTAGTGGAGGCTCAATAAACACATCCTTTAACAAGTAGTCAACACCAGACAAGTCATCTGGTGATGCAGAAATAGACACAACTGACTAATTGACTGTGAACTCATATTTGGCTGACTGGCTATATCAAGTAACATAAAATAGAAAGAGTAGACATGTCTAAACATAGATAAGGCCAAACCCCAGTGGAGGAAGAGAGGGTGATTATTTAGTTTTTTTATTTAAGGCTTGTTGAAAAGGTTAAGATTGCTGACAGGAACAGGTAAGGAATGACAAATATTAGCAATTCTTTTTGTTGTATTTTTCAGCAAATGAGTTTCTTCTGGTTGGTTGCACTTACAACATATGCCATCACACTGATATTAACATTATCTAACAAGTTCCACAGGTCCTACTTGGGCCCGCTTTAACCTGCTCAGGCCAGTTCTGTGTTCTTTTCCATGGGGACTTCAGCGTGGAACCAGCCTGTTTTTTCAGTAGCTACTTCTCTGCGGTTCCATTGAGTCCAAGCAGGATGCAAGTACGAGACGTCAGCGCGCTGCCAGTCACGGATTGGTCAGGGGGAGGAGTCACTGGATATTTCAGAAACTTTTCACACTGATCGGCATTTGCAATTTCTTGGAACCCGGAGCAGCGACTGGGCCTATTTTAAAGATTTTAAAAACAATAATGACAAACCGTGATCGAATGCTGAACTGCAGCCGTTTTTTGTGCTTGGTGGCCGACGACAAAAATCAGAGCGAGCTAGATGGAGCTCCGTTGGTCTCCCTGGTCCTCTCCCCCGGATCCTCGGAGCCAGGACGGGCAGGGCGTCATCTCCGCGGCTCTGAGCTCTGCTGGTCACCTCAGAAGATCCCCTGCGGTGCCAACTCGGGGCTCAGGCTCCGGATCCTGGTCTTGCGTGCTCTGCAGGCTCTGAGCTCTGCTGGTCACCACGGAGGATCATACGAGCTGGTGACTCGCAGAAGGCCGTTACCCAGTCCCCAGCCTTGCATCATCATGAAGGCCAAATCCCAATCCCAGCAGACAGGCAGACCGGAACGGGTCTGGACGGACGATAGAAACAATTTTTAAAAACATTTTATGTATAAAAAAATATTTGAACAAACCCTTAAGTATTTTTTTTATCAGTGAAGATTAAAAAAAAAAAAAAAACAGTGCCAGCTTTATCATGAAATCCTGTTTTCACTTTAATGGCTATTAAATAATTTGTTAAAGTTAACTCAGCTGAAAAATCATTAAAAGACACAAAATTAATGGATCGCTCAGGATTATTTCCCTCAAATATGTTTAAAGAAGAGATACAGCCTTTAGTTCAACTTTACCCACAGATGTACAAATCACAAAACAAGAATTAAATTTTAAATCAAAGCTAAAATAAATAAAAAAATCTGTAAACAAGAAACAAAACCACATATCTAAATTGAACATTAAAAGTAGACACGAGTGCAAATACATCAAATGATGAAGAAAACGTATACAAATTTAAGTATAGATGTTTTTGTAGAATCTGGTTCATCAGAGATTTAATGGTGAAATAAAGTTTCTTAGCAGGATATATATATATATATATATGTTTAATTTGATCATTTAAATCATCTGTATTCTTTTTAATTTATGAGAAACTTCAGAATAAATGACCTGTTTCAGTGTCTCACTGCCATCAGCTGGTGAAAGGTGTGTCATCAATTTGAACCCCGCCCACTGGAACTGGTACTGAAAGCATAAAGGGACACTGTGGAAACGAAAAATGAAGCATTCCGACTTGTACAGGCCCAATAAGGCCCAATAGGCAGACCTGAGCAGAACTGATGGAAATGAGGCATAAAGTAACCATGTTGAGTTTTTGAAGGGATTGTTCAAATCTTTTGAAGTCAAGTTCTGTGGAAAGGGTATAAACATTGTAAATCTTACCTGTGTAGATAGCTCATACAATAACCTCAGTTTGGAAAAAAATGGATTTGTTCTGAATAATTAACAAGCTAATGACTAGTCAAAATGGGTCCATTACCAAAGTGAATGGCTGCCAATTCAATTCAATTTAAAAAAAAAACTTTATTAATCCCAAAGAGAAATTAAATGTTTTAACTCATTAACCTCGTTCCATTAAGAGATGTTAAAGAAAGAAGGCTGTAGGCAGGAAGAATCTCTTGGAAAGGTCCGTCCCACAGCGGATCCAAAGAAACTGGCCGCAGATGCCATCCAATCCGTCCACCCAGACTTAGACAGATTTTAAAACAACTGTAATCTCAAACATTTCATAGTTGTTGTTTATAAAAAAAATAAATAAAAAAAACAGATTAGAAAAAATAGATTTTGCATGATTTTGGAGCAATTCACTTTGGTCTTAGCCAATCTCAGACAAGCCATTTATCTATCCAAACAGAATTGTTTTCTTTTCTTTGTTTTATTTTATCTTCAGCTTAGATTATAAAAAGAGTAAGATGTTAATTGTTCATAACTTTTGTCACAGAAGCCCATATCAAAAGGTTAGAACTATTGCTTGAACACTCCTGTGGACCTTGATGCACATGGCTGCCTCTTATGATGATGACATTTGCTGGGAAATAATGATCCCATCAGCACCAGGAAGTGAAAGGAATGTGAACTGACAATACTTCACCTGTTTCACAGCACGTACAATATATTATCAGGCAAACTACAGTGAAGAAATTTATAGACACTTTAATAGAAAAATGATCTATAAGCTCAGACTCAAAGGAAATTTATGTTCCTTGTACACTGGCCTAAAATGTGACCTGAAACAATCCGTGCCTAAAAATTGAGGGATGGCAATCCATCATACATAGGTTTGTGTAAAGCAATGCCCATAGGAGTTATGAGGAAATGCAACTAATTAAAACTTAAATATAAAATCAAATTAATAATGTGTTTCAGTTAAAACCGTGTGTTATTATTATGCAAATCCTAATCATGTTTCTTACTCCTATTCTTCACCATTTCCAGATAAGAGTGAAGTAATACAGAAAACTGATAACTCGTGAGCAAATATGAAGTTTAAACAATGAAACCTTTGTCCCATATTCTGCTTTCTCTCCTGTGAAACAGAAGACTAACACCTCCACAACTCCAACTTACTTTATTAGAAGTTTATGGCCAGGAATTTTTACATTGTGATTCAGCAAAACACTAAACGTTCTAGTCTGAGTGGACTAACTCAGAGTATAGGTGAGTATGGAGCAGGGGTCTGCAATGTGCGGCTCTGGAGCCACATGTGGCTCTTTGGTTCCTCTGCAGCGGCTCTGTCAAGCTTTGACCAAAACTGACATAAAACTGAATTTTATTGGTTGTTATAACATCTAAAAGGGCTAGTTTTAGCAGTTTTTCTGTAATTTATGTTGCAAATATATGAATACTAGAAACATTACAAGGAGTAAAACATACTCACTTTCACTTTAGGCTTTATTTTTTCAAAGTAGGATACGTAATTTTTCTACAATTAAAAAAAATCACATAAGAATGCATAATTTATTGTTTTAGTTTTTAGAAACTGGGCAAAAACTATATTATTTTTTTTCCTTCTTTACAAGAATCTCATCTTTTATTTTGTCTTAGAATGTAAAAATATCAGTAAATGTTAAAAATCATTAGATATTTTTAGTTTTATAAAATCACCCCTACTGTCCAGAAAAGCACCCTCCAACAAAATTAAATTGGTCCGCGGGCCACCAGTTGAGAATCCCAGTTGTAGCAGGTAGTGTGGCTCCGGACACGTTTAATTTAGTGAACAAGGGGGCAGAAATGGCTCTTTTGATCGTAAAGGTTGCAGACCGCTGTTTATAGGTTTATGATTGTCTATTGTTGTTATCATTCTTTGTTAAAACAGGTCGTTCTAGTAAATGAGTCCTCGAGGCTCAATGAGACTAACCTGTATAAATAAAGGTTAAATGAATGAATAGGTGTCAGCGTGAGATAAAGTGAAACCATGGTTTTCATCTTCCTGAGACAAAACTGTGTGCATCTTTAAACAACGGAAAAATAGTAAAATTAATTGAGTTAACAGGGAAAAGTTGAGTTGAGTTTAATGTACCGTAGCTACTAGATTATTTATTTGTTTATTTTAGACATTAAACCATTTAGTTCTTGACGATTATATTGACATATGTCACTGTGCCTTTGATATATGATATTATCATATCTATGGCGGTGTAATGAAAAAGCTATAAATCATGTTCCTTTGTATAAATGGCTTTCTGCTTCACTTCTTTTTCTCAAACAGCTGATAACATCAGTTCCAGAGAGCTCTGTAGCAGCGACGTGTGAGGATTGGAGCTGTCACACCACAGCATGCACAGTCTTGGTCACATGTTGAGTTAAACTGAAGCCTTGTCTTTGACCATTAGTCATATAGATACAAAGGGTCAGTGCTACCCTCCCAGTGTGACTCACTTCTGCTTCTACACCCATACTCAGTAAATATTTAACTTCAAGTCATTTATGGCGCTCTCATTTCACTACCCAAACATACCGTTCCAAACCGACAGAGGGACTTCAGTGATTTTGACAGTGATATCTCACTTAATTTTGAGTGCTGGGAAATTGGCAAACAGCAGAAGGTCATCTGTGTGATAATATCAGAAAAAATCCTGAATAGAGGTTTTCCCTGATTTAAACTCTTTGCATTAAACACAGTCATTGAACTCTGTTTTATAATAAAACTACTACTGTTGTGGGACACTAAAAGAGAGGAAGAGGACGAAGAAAGAGTGTGTGAGCTGAGAACAGAGGGGTGAAAGGGTAGAAATAGAACGAAGAGGCAGAGTACAGAGGGAGGGACAGATACGAGGGGAAGGGGGCGGCAGAGCCAAACAGGAATGCGTGACGTCATTAGTGGGGACGGAGGACTATTTTAGGTATGTGATGGGAGAAGGGCGCTGCACTCCTCTGGGCTGACGTCACAGACGAGATCAACTCAGCACGACGATCATGTGACCCATTCTGACCTTCGCTCTCTGTAATTAGATCATTCCATGTCAGCTGCAAAGCAGAAACCTGCTGCATGATTTTAAAAGTAAAAAAAGAGCTTTGCACACAAAAGTGTGGTGGAGGGGGTTAAGAAAAGTCTCATTATGAGAGTGTGAGGACATGAAGCAGGGGTGAAAAACCGAGACAACAGGAGACTTTCAGAACAGAGGAGCACCAGCCAGGCTTGAATTAGCCTGCAGCCTTGGTTACCCAAAGCCTGGGACGGAGGAGGATTAGCAGGCTGAGATCCTGGAGTGTGTGTGGGGGAGTATGTGGAAGTTTTCAACTGTGTGGGTGGAGAGCAGGGCGATTTGGCAAGTTCTGAACTTGCACTAACAAAGGAAATGCCTGCATCTGGTATTCATCACTAGTGTATACTGTACACACAGACACACATGCACAAACACATTCATGGCTATTATCTCCTATCTTTTGTTTCTCAGTGCAAAACTGCTGAAAGTTATTGGTGCACATCTTAACACACTGCACGTTTGGTGTCACCTTATTACACGTTGACCTCAGACGTGCAGGATTTTTACAACCGATACTACTTGGTGAATGGGCAGAGGCATTCCAAAAGTCATATCTTTGCTTTACCAGAAGAGATACACAAAAAAGTCCATTTTGTGTTGCCAAAACCACCTACCCAGCCACCCACACTTCCTGCCCTGACTGTCTCTACCCTCCCCTTCTCCTGTTCTCTCCAGTCTATTTCTCCTGCTTTGTTCTGCTCCGTTCTATTTTCTACCCACCACGCTGACATCTAACCTTTGTCGGACCACTGTGGGCCGCCGAACAGACAAATAAACAAACACCCTAGGAGCTAACACCCTCCCATCTCGGTGGATTTTCACAGCTTTAAAGGTTCTTATCGTGGTCGGCTTGTGTCCTGTGGGTGGATTTTATTAGCTTATTTAGCACATTCAGCCCAGTTCCAGGCTGTCCTATTGTGGGCCTTTTAATAGCTCGAGCAGACCGGCACTGTAAAAGGCAGCAATTATCAGGACTATTTTGCGGGGGTGTCGTAGTTATACCACTTGGAATAAGCTGTGCAGTGGGTGGTGTACGGGCTCCAGATATCAGAGCTTTGGGAGTTGTACACTGTGGCTCAACAAACATCCTGTGAGCAGCGTGGCGTCACGACACAGAAACTGTTAACAAGACAAATGTTTCGCTGCACATTCACCAGATTAAGGAGCGAGGTGTGAAGAATCCTGCTACAAACGTGATAGGCTATATCAAACAGTACATTATATTCCAGCGGGCTCAAATCTCGGTAATGAGTATTACATTAATGTGTGGCAGTGGTGATAGTAAACAGTAGTTCCATGCTCAGAGGTTCTAGATTAAGTTTTTTGAAGTTTGGACTTTAGCATTCAAGGTTTTTTTTTTTCTTTCCAAACTAACATTTCTTCATGTCTTGGAAAGCTAACCACTAAGCTTTATATTGTTGCTTCATATTCACAAACACAGACACATTTAAATACACTTTCACTTGAAGAGTAATCAATGTTGTGGGATAATATGTACAGTCAGAGTGGAATCATGCATACCAATAAATGAAAACGGCAATCTAATTACTCATTTGCTACGCAGACCCGCTCAACATTTTACCATCCAATTGGGAATGTGTTGACGAAGGATGGAGTGACTAACGTTTGAAATCTCAAAAAGAAAAGAAAAAACCACAAGCAGAACATATTGTTACTCATCGCAATCTCTATACCATTCCAGATGATGCATGTGCCATCTGTGGAGAATGAAATTCAGCGAGGACCATTGCGAAATGTTTGGACGGTATCCAATGAGAGCTGCTCAACCTGCAGATGTTACTGGGTTCATTCGCTCCCGTCTGAGTCAGCAGCAACTGTACTTTATTGTTTGCACCCAAGTTGAGTGTTTGCAATGAACAGTGTGTTTTTAAACTTGAGATGAAGTACTAGTCTACTGTGAAGTGTTCAGTCAAAAAAAGTTTCCCGGAAGAAAGTCAAGGGAATGTCGTGACTCGCAGTTCTGCGAATGTAGTGAGACACGTGAGGTACGTGTCACTTGTTGTATGACAAATATATGTGTATATATTTATGCATACTTTTCACGAGTTCTTCATTTTTCTGACTGTAAATGCCGTGCATTGAATTTAACAGAAATGTGAACGAGAGACGTTATTTATCTTTGACCCATCAAATGAATGGAATCATTTATTTTCAAAATCAAAGTTTAACATCAAACATTTACATTAATTTGGCAAAATATGAAAATAATAACAGACAGTTTCACAGAAAATGAACTTCAAATCACTCGGCGGTGATTTGAGGACTTTGCTTCAGACATTTCTAAAAATATCTGTACAGATTTATGAGAGAGAAGAGTTTAAGATTAAATTGAGATTTATCTTACAGAGGAAATGTGTGAGGGAATTTAATCTGTTTAACCAGAAGTTGCACGCTCCGTCCGATCTCAGCTTCTCACGGTACACTTGGTCAAAATAGAACCATCTACCTGTTGACGATGAATCAGCGTTGGATGTAGTTCCTTTCTGACTCGTTTCAGCGTCTCCGTCGAGAGCTACCAAACCTTCAGAAAGTCGTGCGTTGATTAGCTCAAAACAGAATTATAATCCCCAAAAAACCTCTGGATTCTTCATTGCTCTGAACTCTTCATAACCGGTTGCACTCTCAATCTGCTCATTCTGTTGGACTATCGGACCTGTTGTCAGCTCTCATTCCAACATCTCTCAGAACTCTCATTCTCTTGGAATTCTGGAATCCATAATTCTCTATTCCTTCTATTCTCTCTTCTCTATGAACTGAGAAGTTGCCACATTTTATTTGGGTCGACTTCCTGTTCAATTTAGAGCTTTCTGATTCGTGGAAGGACCAGAAAGAGGAGTGGATTTGTGACGTAAGATGTTATCATAAGTCAAGGATTGTTTACAACATACAGAAAAGATTATTTCAGCAACAGCAGACTTCGTGGAGTCTCACACTTTGTAATCTTTTCAAATAGTAAAACATGACATTTTTCTCGGTAAACATTTTAGTTGACCGAAAACCAACCTTTAACATACTTACGACAGCTTGCTCATTTCAGACATAAAATCAAGAAAGGCATATTCAGGTGATTTCTTCTCTGAATGAGGAACAAAAATCATTATTTACTGTTTATGTAAAATAAAAATTAGTAGTTCTTTTCAACCTGTAAAGCATTGAGTGAACTAACACAATTTGATTATCAAAACATTTGTAAGACAGTAATGATTATAGAGGATTGTCTTTTCTGCTTGATTAATTCAAGAAAGAAAGTTCATCAGATGGTTCAGACTTATTCAGATCAATGAAAATAACAGTCTCTGTCCATCTGGTAGATTTGAGGTTATCTGGTTCACTACACGAACGAGAAGGGGATCTGGTTTGAAATGTTCCTGGCTTGAATGTTCAGTTACTGTAAAAGCTGTGACTGTGACTAAACCGTAGTCTGAAGTGTCATTTTCTTTTCTTGTCCACTGTTATCACATGTTTTATCACTATTTCTCTCCCTTTTTTTTTCCTTTTATTTCTGACACTCACTCTGGCACAGTGTCTGCGGAGCTTGAGATGTGTAATCAATCATCTGTGCTGTGATCTGTATGGGCGAACGGGCTGCACTTCAAACAGGACGCCTTCTGCAGGTGTGGGATCAGAGGCCCCACTCCACACAAACCCTTCCCATAAATTTAGCTCCTCTCTGCACTCCCATAGCACTTTTCTTTTAGCCTAACATAGTATTTTGTGGTCCGTTTGTTTTTTGTTTCAAAATGTGACACTTTTTTCACACCACATTTGCTACTTACTACTTGCTACTATTATGACCAGGCAGCTTTGGATTATGTAATGAGAGTTCTGAAGCAAAGCATGTAAAGAATCTCCTTCAAATACACAGTATACAGGCATTTGTTTTGTGGCTGCTCGGTCAGAGTGTTCAACATTAATATAAATACTAAATTTGAATGCAGTGGGACTTTAATAGTCATTGTAGTAAATTATGTAATATGAGTGTAACGTGACTTTCTCTGAATCCAGTACTACAAACTTGTGTGTCATAATGAGTCAGTGCATGCACAACAAACTTGTAAATGTGCAGTACACTCTGTCCAAAAGGAAACAGCCCAAAGTTTGCACAGATTATTAAAGACCTGGAGTTACAAAGTTTTTTTTTTTTTAATGAAGCAATCAGCTAGAATACTCAACACATAAACTTTTAGACAATGTACATCTCTATAACTGACAATCATAAATTAATAATCCGATTTTGTTGTTGTTTACATTTTTTTATATACACACACACACATATGTGTCTGTGTGTATATATATATGTATATATATAAACACACAGACATATTTATACACA
>NC_056500.1:30084582-30090246 GCF_014905685.2 Nematolebias whitei
TATATATATATATATATATATATATATGTGTGTGTGTGTGTGTGTGTATAAACGTGTTTTAAACCCTTCCCACACTCTTGCAATATTGCAATATTCTAAACAATGTTTTGAAACTCTAAACGCTCTAAAAGAGCACAGAATGTCATGATTTCAGCTCTCTGCCTCATCTCTGCCACGCTGCTCTCTGCCACCTGCCAGCGCTCTCGACCACGCCCTCTTCTCCCCTGCAGAACGGAGATCAACAGAGGAGGAAGGAGGAGGGAGGAGGAGAGAGTGTTGCAGAGAGTGGTGAAGGCTGCACAGAAGACTGCTGGAGTCAGCCTCCCCACCATCACAGACATCTACATCTCCAGATGCAGGAAGAGAGCCACCTGCATCATGTAGGATCCCACTCACCCAGCACACACACTTTTTGCTCCGCTCCCCTCAGGCAGGAGGTTAAGGAGCATTAAGTGTAGAACCACTAGACTGAGGAACAGCTTCTACCCTGAGGCTGTTAGACTCATGAGTCTCTAACCAGAATAATCACTGTAATGCCACTTGATTGTTGATATGTGCTGCTGATTGTCCATGCTGCAGATCTCATGCTGCTGATGTATTTCATGTTGCTGTATTCATTCATACTCATCTGCTCACAGTCTCATGTTTGTGCTGCTGTTTGGTGTATTGTTTTTATACTACCAGTGCTTAGCATATTTTTAGTTTAACGTTTTTCTTAGTTAATATCTTAGATCTTATTTATGTTTTTCTTTACAATTTATACTTTTGTTTGTTGTAACTGGGACCCTGTGTACACAATTTAGTTCCACCACATGTACCACATGTGGTGTGTATGACAATTAAAGAAACTTTGACGTTGACTTAAAGCAATCAACGGGCTGTGTAGAGAATTGAAAAATAAATTTTCTTTATGTCAGATTATCTAGAAGATATTTTTTCTTATTGCAGCATAGTTAGCATGTTTTAGAAAACAAGTCTTTCGAAAATCCTTTAGGATTATAAGACATTCTGTAAAATAACTCTTGTGACAATATATTACACATGTTAACTGAACATGTTAAACATTAACATGCTAGCAAGTATAACATGTTAACATATAACATGTTAACATATAACATGTTAACATATAACATGTTAACATATAACATGTTAACATATAACATGTTAATGTATAACATGTTAAGCTAACATGTATAACATGTTAGCTTAACCTGTTATACATGTTAGTGGAAATATGCAAAATAAACTTATATGTTTGTTTCTAAGTCTATAAGGTTCAGTCTAGTTCTAGAAACACAAATTAATTTTTTTTTTTTTTAAGTTTTGTTTAAGATGTTGAACTTAAATTTTCTTAAGTCTCACTGATAAATTGCTGCATTTTTAAATCAATCTTTATTTAAAAAGTAAAAAAAAAAAAAAAAAAACTAAGGATATTGGGGGCCTGATGGAGATTGTCCAAGGGCCACTTTTGGCCTTGGGGCCTTAAGTTGCCCACGTTTGCCTTAGACTGATCCAAAAAGTTATGTCAAAATAGCACAACTTTAAAAAAAATCAACTTAGTTGACATTTTGTAATTTTAGTTGTAGATGTTCCTCTTTGTTGATGCATTTAAACACGTCACACGTGTTAGTCTCCAAACCCTCTGCCTCAGCTTCCTTGTCCTCATGACTCCTCCTCAACCCAGTATTTGATCCTTTGTCTCCCCTTTCTTCTTACCATGGGTGGGTTGAGACTCCTCCATGTATGTGGTGGTTTTCTCGGGGTCATCGCTGGTCCTGGGACACACAAAAACACTGATTAATGCTGTGAAGCCTGTCGTTTGGCTGATGTTTTAGAGCTGACAATGAGGCCTGTACATATGCACTCACATCTTACTGGTCTAAGTTAAAATATATAAGAAAGTAACAGTAATGTGATAGATGATTTTTCACATTCAGAATAATTTCTTCCTGTTTGAACGTCTTTATTAGCAGCCTCTTAAATAATCCCATGCAGAGGATTTGCTTGATGAGACAGAATAAAGGAAGTGAAAGCTCTTCCCAGCCCTTTCTCTCCATCTTATTCCTTTGTGCCAAGCTGTGAGCGTGTCTGTGCTTGTGTGTGTATCTCTGTGCCTGTGTGGGTGTGAAGTGACTGGAGAGACATCTCCATCCACCCAGATCTGTGCTTTTCTTTGCCTTTCATTTCCTCTGTGGCTCCTGTTCTAACACACACATTTTGTGAGTGTGCTCGTGTGTGTTGCTGGGTTGAGACACAACATTAATCAGCGCCGATGGCTGCTATGAAATCTCATTACACTCATCATTTGTACCGGTCGACCCGATTCTCCTTTTCACGCCTCAGCTTTGCTGGTCTCTGTTCATCAGTGTGTTTGAGCGGTGGTGCGTGTGCTGCTGCTGAGAGGGACACAAGTATCTTGGAGGGTCAGCCATTTTAGCGTGAATAAACACGGATGATTCACAAATAAATGGCCATGAATGCTGAAAGGTGTTTTCATAACAGCCCCACAGGCGGTCCTGACATTCTAACAGCAGCTATGTAGAATGAGGAGGTGTTGCCATGCTTCAGTATTCCTACATGACTGGTTTTCTGCCGTACTTGCAGTCCAGCTTGTTCAGAGCTAAAATGCTAAATTTCTGGATAAAGGAGTCATTTTGATTCGCTGTTAGATTCATTTGCAATTGCAATGAGCTTCATTTATTATACATACTGCTTATAAGTACTGTTTTTTTCCCCTCTTTAAAAAGCAGCTGAGCAGCAGCAGTCGTTTTCACCACAATGTGAAGTATTATAACACTAAACACCTGTGCTTTTGGATCTACAGTATAATCTGCACTTCTTGCTGGAAGGGGAAGCAAAAATGTGTAGGAGTGCTGCAGAATGAAGTTCAACCGAGTTTTCAAGGGTGCAGAATTTGGTGTTTTATTGTTTTGGATTGAATCAGGGAAGATTTAGAGAAGGCGACAACATAAAATATCATAATGAAAATCAATACAAACTCCCATTCTGCAGCCTCGAAACCAGCGGACTTCAATCAGCCCCCGCTGACAAACAGGGTCAACAAACGTGTGAGCACCGCAGGCATTATAAGGTTATCATTTATTACAGCCCCCTTGTTATTAGATTATACAGCTGCTGCTTTTATTACATCCTCTCCTTTTATCAGTGCTGACTGTCGGTCTTGTATCTTTTCACAAGCTCGTATAACTCCACATCTTGAGCAAACTGGGAAGAGAAAAGACTGGAAAAACAACGAAGGAGCAAAATCTACAACATTTTTTTTTTATTTTAACTTTCACCTGGGACAGAATTGCCCTCCTCGACAGCAACGACGGCAAGCGATGAGGAAGACAGAGATGGAGATCAGAGTTCCTACCAGAAGGACGGACAGGACCACCAGAAGGAGCACGAAGCCATCTTGGTGCTCCTCAGCCTCGAGTGGGATCTCCTGGGGGGACAAACACACCCCATACCAGAATTATTCATAAAGTTTGGCCTTTTTAAGCAAATAACTGTCACTAAAAAAATAGCATTTCAGCATGTTTTTAGCTAATTTCAGCCGTTTTATTTTTTTAGCAAATTCTTCAGCAAAAAAATCATTCACACCACATTTTCTCAGGAAATTCAATTCATTTTGTGGCTTTTAGAAGGAGCAAATGCACATATTACCCCCCCCCCCCCACACACACACACACACACACACACACCGTACATGGGCGGATCTGCAGTGGAAGTGGTCTCCAGCTACAAGTACTTGGGTGTACACATGAATGACAACCTCAGCTGGAGCAACAACACCACCAGCCTGATCAAGAAAGCTCATCAGAGACTCTACTTCCTCAGACGGCTGAGATGAGCTGGTCTGGGAAGCTCAGTCCTCACCTCCTTCTACAGGTGTGCAGTGGAGAGCATCCTGTGCTCCAGCATCAACGTGTGGCATGGAGGCTACACAGCTGCAGAAAGAAAAGCTTTGCAGAGAGTGGTGAAGGCTGCACAGAAGATGTTGGAGTCAGTCTCTCCACCATCACAGACATCTACACCTCCAGATGCAGGAAGAGAGCCACCTGCATCATGAAGGACCCCACTCACCCAGCACACACACACTTTTTGCCCCACTCCCCTCAGGCAGGAGGTTAAGGAGCATTAAGTGTAGAACCACTAGACTGAGGAACAGCTTCTACCCTGAGGCTGTTAGACTCATGAATCTCTAACCAGGAAAATCACTGTAATGCCACTTTAATTGGTGATATGTGACTTATCTGTGCTGCTGATTTATTGCTTTTATGCTGCTATAACCACACCCATCTGCTCACTACAAGCTCATGTTCGGGCTGTTGTTTAATACATAGTATTATTTTACATCATTAGTATTTAGCGTATATCTTATATCCTTGTATACCACTTCTTTTTATACTTTATATTTTTGCTATTTTTGGATGTAACTGGGACCTCGAGTGAACAATTTCGTTCCACCTCACGTACCGCATGTGATGTTAATGACAATAAAGAACCTTGAACCTTGTTTAACATTTGAGGTAAGGCTTTTACCCCTCCTAGAAAAATAATTGAACATTAACAAACAAAATCTGAAAAATAAAATAAAAAAGAAACTGTGCAGATGACCTGACTGAACATTGTTGGAGATCTGAAGCAGAGTTTAGTACTTCCTGGAATGAATCATCTTGCCAGCTTAGTCTCTTATTTCACGGTTTTTGTTCAGCATGCAAAAACCATTGAGCACTACAAATTTTTGGGGTGGATGCTACTTCCATTCTCTCATTTTTTTAATGTTTAATTTATTCATTTTTGTTGTCTGCAGATAGTTTTAAACAGCTGATAATTGTGGCTCTGCCAAGTAAAGTAAGCCATTGTGTGTCTGAGGTGTGTTTAGGATCACTGTTCTCCTGTAGATGCTGTCCTCTTAGCATCGTCTGCTGGTTTAAATGTGTGGTTTTCAGAGTTTACAGGCAATTTTATTTAATGAAATCATCCATTTAGGAGTGAGGTGGTGCATGACTCACTGACTGCCAACACAGAGTCAAGGTGACGCACCTCTGTATGAAGAAGAGGTATTTTTTTATCCCCGGTCACTCTAAAAGTTATGTAACCATCTGTATCTGTGAGTTAATTTGTTTGTCTGCCTGTCTGTTAGCAAAATACATCGCTAACCACTAGAAGATTTTAATGAAACTCATACAACTCAATGCAAAACTACAATCATGAACTTTGGAAGTTAATCAGTTTTACAGATATGTACCTAACATTTGGTGCAGTAGTAGCTGAGGTTATTCCCAACAAAAATCTACCAACAGATCACATGAAGTCTTTGTTTATAACTCTGGTATGCAATGCAGCGAGCAGTATGCATTTCTTTAAGGAATGCTATAGTTGGGGTGTGCTTGCCGCAAATCCACCTTGAGTTGTTACACACTAATCCTGCTGAAGATATTTTTCAGTCAAAAACAAACAAACAATCCTTTATATAGAACTTTCTGAATGAATATTGTTGGCCTTATACAAACTAAAATTACAGTCAATAAAAAATGTAAAAATAAAAAACCCGAAGCTGGACAACTTGTTAATCTTACATTTTGGATGGTATCAGCTATTTTAATTTTAGAAAGCTAGGCAGATGCTGAGAGGTACTGCAGATTGTTGGGAGAA
>NC_056500.1:30090346-30093589 GCF_014905685.2 Nematolebias whitei
TATATATATATATATATAAGTAAGTCCCCTTTGAAAGTGGTTCTCTTTATAAATAATCAAATAACACAATAAATACTGCCAGAGCAACATCAGCATCTTTGTTAGCATTTGATATCAGCTGCAAAAAGTGTGTCCCGACATCAAAACTGCAGATTTCAGACATGATAATCTAGCTCACACACAGAGGCTGAAATCTGATGATTTCCCCACATATTTAAGAGTTGACCCTGACGCTTGACTTTTTATTGTTCGCTCATCATTCAGGTTCTATTGGGACTTTTCCATGCTGATGTTCATGGTGGGCAACCTGATCATCATCCCTGTTGGCATCACCTTCTTCAAGGATGAAACCACCACGCCCTGGATCATCTTCAACGTGGTTTCCGATACATTCTTCCTCATGGACTTGGTGCTCAACTTCAGGACGGGCATTGTGTTCGAGGACAACACCGAGATCATCCTCGACCCCAAGAAGATCAAGAGGAAGTACCTGAAGAGCTGGTTTGTGGTGGACTTTGTCTCCTCCATACCTGTGGATTATATCTTCCTCATTGTGGAGAAGGGGATCGATTCCGAGGTGTACAAAACTGCCCGGGCACTTCGCATTGTCCGCTTCACCAAGATCCTCAGTCTGCTGCGCCTTCTGAGGCTGTCCAGGCTGATCCGGTACATCCACCAGTGGGAGGAGGTACGCTGAGCTTCATCAGTTATCATACAGGGGGGAGCAGGGAGGGTTAGAGTCTGGCTTGAACCATCAAAAGTCCACATAAGTATCACCAGTAATAAGTACATGAAGATCTATAGAACATGAAGAGAAGGTTTTCAAATTAAAAATCAATTTGATTTTAATACTTATGAGAAAAATCAACAAAGAGCTGATTTAATAAACTGATTTCTTAGTTTGTTTGTGCTTCAGAAATATGACAACACAGTATTTATGCACATTACAATCTACTAGAGTTTTTAATATTAACAAAAATTGTGATTTTGTGGGCAGTTGATAGAGCTGCCGCCTCTCTGCAAGAAGGTTGCCGGATCAAATCCCGGCCAGGGGTCTTTCTGGGTGGAGTTTGCATGTTCTTTCTGTGCATGCGTGGATTTTTTCCGGGTACTCCGGTTTCATCCCACAGACCAAAAACATGCATGTTAGACTGATTGGTAACTCTAAATTGTCCCTAGGTGTGAGTGAGAGAGTGAATGGTTGTTTGTCTCATTTGTCACTATGTGTTCCTGTGATGGACTGGAGACCTGTCCAGGGTGTCCCCCGCCTTTCATACAGTGATGGTTGGATATGGACACCAGTGACCCCACGACCCCAAAAGGAAGAAGTGGTTAAAGATAATGGACAGATGTGATTCTGTGTGATTTAGCCCTGAGGATGCGTATTAGTTCACACCTGTGCAGTAGTTTAATGAATGGTTTTCTAAGAGTAAAGTTATCCATAGTGGTTTTGTTTTTAAACTGTTGGGTCACGAGGTGCATAGACACAAAGCATGACCGTATTGTGCTGCCCACAGATGTGCCTGCCTTTTAATCAGATTACTGAAAACGAGCATGACTGGAGTAAATTATTTAAACACACTCAAAAAAGAAAGATTATCTTAAATGGCTGACCGGCCAACACCCCCCCCCCCCCCGCCCCACCCCACACACACACATATATGTTCAGATCAAGTGGAACAGATTTTATGAATCTGAGGTGAAGCACATGAGCTGGCTGTGCTCATTAAGCAAATTTGTAACTTGAGGCTAACTTAAATATTGAAACAGCAAACTGTTAGATCATATTTGAGAGTTACATTGTGTGTTTATTTATTGACTAAACAAAATTATTGCTAAATCAGCATCAATTAAATTTTATTTAAACATGTTCAATGCAAAATAAATAAACAATTAATTTATGGATAAAGCAGACATAAAAACAAAGCCAACATGCAAATCTCACAATACACACAAGAAACTACTCTGAGTTATATTTGTATTTTTATTGCTTCAAACATTTTATTTTAAATTTGTCAAAACCATCTTTATTACCTTTTTCCTGGACATGTTTTGACCATTTTTTTGTCCCTACTGGCAACATTTCCCAAACATGTTTTTTATTCACATGCTTAAACTACATAATTATTGTCTTTATTTGTACAGAAACAATAAGAAAATTCATAATTATTGTCTTTATTTGTACAGAAACAATAAGAAAATTCATAATTATTGTCTTTATTTGTACAGAAACAATAAGAAAACTAAAGGCCAGTTAGACCTTATTGATGGGTACATATCACACACTGAATGACGAAAAAAATAACGACAACGTTGGAGCCGTTTTGTCCAAACACCGACCACATGTAATATTGCGAGATGCCACGCTTTGAGTGTGTGAGGGCCTCGCTCACAACAAATTTTGAACACAATATCTGTAGATATGATTGAATGAAAGCATTTCTTTAAGGAAAGTTAGCTTCCTAAACTGGACTGGCTCCAACACGCAGACAGACTTTTGTTTTTAATATCTTTCTGACACCGACAGAATGGAGAGTTTAACTTGTTTTATTGCAATATACCTCATAGTAGGATTGTAGATCATTATACTGTAAAGCAGTTTACTGATGCAGTTATTTAACGCGTCATTTGTGCTTATCGTTGGGAAAGTGAAAGAAAATATTTCAGGAAACTGAACACAAACTTTTATTTTATTTTTAATGCAACATATCAAACAACAAAGGCAGCACAATGAGATAAATTAATTTAGATAACTTGCATGAACCATAAACCCTCTTGCTGTATTATATAGAGTAATTTATTGATGCATTTACAGACATTTAAAGGTTTTTATCACCTGCTGCCTAAAGGCATATTGGATAATAATGCTTTGTTCGTGTGTGTGTTTAAGTCTCAGAATATCTGAAGAACCACTGAAACATTTTGAATGAAACTTGCAGAGTGTGATCATTGCAGGTACATCAGTGTTTGTGTAGCTTTTGGAGTCAGCACAATTAAAAATGGCTGCCACAGCCAACTGACCTTAGAAAGCACAACGGTGATGTCCCAGTAGTCAAATCTTTGGTATATTTGTAAGTTGTTCGAGAAATATGGACGTATAGAGTACATCAGCAGAAGGTGGAATAAAGTGTCAGCAGTAGATGAAAATATGTGAAAGTTTTGTTTATATTAAATAGAAAATAAATCTTGGCACAGGACCTAAACAGCACATCATCCTTTTGTTCATCCTCTTGTGCCATATAT
>NC_056500.1:30093689-30102171 GCF_014905685.2 Nematolebias whitei
TTTACATTTTAAATACAAATATTTTATATTGGTTCTTTACTGTGACTGTTTGTTTATATACTGCAAAATGGAAAGAAAGTATCTTTGGAGCAAGTTGCAAATGATAAAGTGCCTAAATCTAGATTACTTTGTGAACTTGTCCAGCATGTAAAACACAACACTGGGGCCTTTTTCATTGGACTTAAAATGTGGAAAAAGCCATCCATGTGTTGTGTAAAGAAAAACTTTGAAAGACCCTTTGAAAGCCTGGAGAAGTTATTCTATAGACCCTTTTAAACAGTTACATGACAGCCCAGCTTCTTGGAAGAAAACTATAAAGAAATTAGGGATGACTCAACACTTTTGCATTTGTACTGTACAACAGAAATGAAGGTTTGTCTTTTGATAGATGCATTACCATTCATCATATCCCATTCTATTCTGCACAAACACAATTAGCCCTTGGCTTGCTCTCTGCATGTGGTCCTTTATCTGCAGACAGAGGAGTTCAGCTAACCAAACATATTCATCAAAAGTCTGTTCTCTGGCTCTAAAAATAGCCACCGCTCTACAGATTATAGAATAGTAATTTCTGCTCAATGAAAACCACAATTACTGATTCAAACACACATCAATGAATAATAGCTCTGCTTTATAATGCAGCTCTGGTCTGATCTGCTTAGCTCAGCTCAATCCAAACATGGCTGGCTTGTCTCCACCCAGCTCAGCTTAAGTCCACTTGCTGCTTCTGCATTATAGATGTTTGTGTTTTCACCTAATGAAGATCTGTGAGAGAGTTGTAGAAGCTAGATTTAGACGAGAGGTAACTATTTATGAGCAGCAGTATGGTTTCATGCCAGGAAAGAGCACCACAGATGCCATCTTTGCTTTGAGGATGATGATGGAGAAGTACAGAGAGGGCCAGAAAGAACTCCATTGTGTCTTTGTGGATTTAGAAAAAGCATATGACAGAGTGTCGAGGGAGGAGGTGTGGTATTGCATGAGGAAATCTGGAGTGGCAGAGAAGTATGTTAGACTGGTACAGGACATGTATGAGGACAGCAGGACAGTGGTGAGATGTGCTGTAGGAGTGACAGATAGCTTCAAGATGGAGGTGGGAGTGCATCAAGGATCGACTCTGAGCCCCTTCTTGTTTGCTCTGGTGATGGACCAACTAACAACTTAGGTCAGACAGGAATCCCCGTGGATTTTGATGTTTGCAGATGACATTGTGATCTGTGATGAGAACAGGTGGAAGAGAACTTGGAGAGGTGGAGGTATGCACTTGAATGAAGAGGAATGAAAGTCAGCCGTAGTAAGACAGAGTACATGTGTGAATGAGATGGAGGCTGGCGGAACAGTGAGGCTACAAGGAGCAGAGGTCACAAAGGTGCAGGACTTCAAGGACTTGGGGTCCACTGTCCATGAAAATGGGGAGTGTAGTAAATATGTGAAAAGGAGAGTCCAGGCAGGATGGAGTGGATGGAGAAAAGTTTCAGGAGTTATTTGTGACAAAAGGGTGTCAGAAAGGTCAAAGAAATATTCTACAAGACAGTGGTGAGACCAGCTATGTTGTATGGTCAGGAGACAGTGGCACTGACAAAAAGACAGGAGAAAGAACTGGAATTTGAAAAAATGAAAATGTTGAGGTTCTCCTTAGGAGTGACAAGGATGGATAAGATTAGGACTGAGGTCATCAGAGGTACAGCACAGGTTGAACAACTGGGAGATAAAGTTAGAGAGGCCTGACTGAGATGGTTTGGACATGTCCAGAGGAGGGACGGTGGGTATACTGGTAGAAGGATGTTAGAAATGCAGCTGCCAGGAAAAAGACAAAGAGGAGATATATAGATGCAGTTAGAGAGGACATGGAGGTAGATGGAGTGAGGACAGAGGATGAAGAGGACAGAGTGAGGCGGAGGAGAATGATTCGCTGTGGTGACCCCTGAAGAGGGAAAAGCCGAAAGAAGAAGAAGAAGTGTGCGTGTCTTTCTGTGCTTCTGTGTGAACGATACAAATAAGCACACACATTTTGTCATGATATTAGGGTACATTTATTTCTATGAGCCAAGCAACAGGTAGGAGTGTGTGCACATGAGTAAGGGACTGGTGGCTGAGGCCACTATTCATCTTGTTTCCTCTAAATGCATTTGACCGTGCACAAAAGAAGGAAATAGAAAGTAAATTATTTTTTTGTCTGCTTGTGACTTGTGGTCACAGTAATATGCTTTGACCCAGATTGTAGTCTGACAGTGACACATGGCCAGGTGCTGTTATGGTGTCGGGGGAAACATTAGTCCTGGAACCACATTAATCATAATAAGAACGCTACCTAATCACAGCCCAGGTTTCACAGTGTGTTGTCCTCTCTCCTCCTCCTAATGGACCAAAGCCAATAATCATTATAAAATGTAGATTCTATTTTTAGAAACAGAACCAAAGGCCCAGCATTCCTTGAAGAAAAGCATATTGCCTGCAGCCTTTCATGCCAGAGTTTTAGACTAAGATCATCTTATGTTGGAAAATGGCAGAGTTATAGCCATTTTGGTAATCCCTTGCAAATAACATGTACAGTCTTATGCAATATCCCAAGTGATCTGTTGGTGTTTTGAAGCATGTGTACTGAATGGTTGTAAGACTTTAGACATTTTTGTATAGTCTAAGACTGCTTAGCTGTGACAACCATGTTGTACGCAAAGTAAATCATTTATAGATGTTGAGCCAATAATTTATTTCTGAGAGTTTTAATAAAACCTGCAGTGGCCCATGAAACATTTTGCTAACAGACAAATGTGGTTAACTTAAAAACTATTGTCTGAGTTTAAAACAAATACATTGTGCAATGTGTTGCTCTAAAAGCTTATGTTAGGGACAATACTCACCTAGCATCTAATTTATAGTTTAATATTGGTGAGATTGGCTGAGTTAGAGCAATTTCTGTCTTCTGAAGTAAGTTGGCTGTGACAGCCATTTTTAAATTGGGTGACTCCACATGTTAACCCCTTCTAGACAGACATCCATGAATCTAGTTAGCCATCCATTAGTTACTTTGTAAAAGTTTAATTAAAATTTGTTCAGTTATTCATAGGATATTTTGCTAACAGAGTTGATTTCAATACGTATCGACAAAGTTTAAATACAGAGCTGATGCAGCCAGCCAGTTAGTACTTACAGTATGAATTGAGAATCACTCTCAGCTATTACCACACTAAAGTATAGCTTAATATGTGTTATATCCAAATTTGTGTTAGCTAAATTTACTTTGTTGTATCAGAACATATTTAAAGTTTGAGTCAGCCTCCCCACCATCGCAGACATCTACACCTCCAAATGCAGGAAGAGGGCCGCCTGCATCATGAAGGACCCCACTCACCCAGCACACACTTTTTGCTCCGCTCCCCTCAGGAAGGAGGTTGAGGAGCATTAAGTGTAGAACCACTAGACTGAGGAACAGCTTCTACCCTGAGGCTGTTTGACTCATGAATACCTAATCAGGATAATCACTGTGAAAAAAAAAAAAAAAATCACTGTAATGCCACTTTGATTGGTGATATGTGCTGCTGATTATCCATGCTGCTGATCTCATACTGCTGATTATTTCATGCTGCTGCATTCATTCGTACTCGTACTCACACAGACTCATGTTCGTGCTGCTGTTGTTCGGCATACTTGTTTGTACTATTAGTGTTCAGCATATTTCTTAGTTTAAATCTTAGATCCTTATTTATTGTTTCTTTTTACAATTTATATTTTTGCTATTGTTGGATGTAACTGGGACCCTGTGTACATAAGTTTGTTCCGCCTCATGTTCCACATGATGCGAAAGATAATAAACCTAATTAAACTTGACATTAAAGTACCAAATGTGGAGAAAAAAAAATCTCTCTCTCAAAAACAAAAACAAAACTATTTTGTCAAACATGAGCCATTAATGAAGATGTCACAATATAAAACTATAATAGAATATGTGTTTGCAGATTTCATTTTGAGCTGGCTGCTCATAGTCTGTATGATTTAGACAAAGGTTTATATCTCTAGACTTACACATCTGGCCTAGTTCCATTATGAGACATTTTTGTTTAGTATCAAGTGAGAAAGGAGCATAGCTTGATGTAAGAAACCATAAAATGACCCCATGAAGCAGTGCTTTCTAGTATGCATGAAAATATATATTTAAGAATGCATGCAGTGTCTGGCCTATTTATCCACCCTGTAGGACTGTTCTCCTGTCCCCTTGTGAGGAAATTAGGGACGCACCGATCCACTTTTTTTTACTTCAGATCTGATCCCGATACCTAGATCTGAGTATCGGCCGATACCGATCCAGTTCCGATATCATGATCATCACTGATTTTATATGAGGCTGTAATAATCTCCTCTCAAGTACAATTTGTACAAATCTATGCATGCATGTCCAAAAAGGCAACTTGAGGTAAGTTTTATTAATGTTGTATAAGTTTTAAAGTTAGAATTAAATTCTGCTAACACAAAACATGTTTCTTTTTATTCCTAGCTTTAAAGTGGATATTAAAGTGATTAATTTAAGTGATTGTTTAAAGTTGTTTTATATTTTATAAAGGGCAGATATAAGAATTTTTTCTTCCTGCACTCTTTTCATTCAATATTTTCTTTTTGATGATTTAAAAAAAAAAATTGTTTCATTTAAATGAATGAATAAATTAATTAAATAAATTGTTAAATGGCTTCAAAAACCTGCTAAGTTCATGGCATAAACCAACAGACATGTTCCTGTTTTTAGTATTTTACATCACTTTATAATGTAGCTGTTTATGTTTTTAATATAATTTTCATATCATATGTTTTTTATGATTGTCTAATGTTGTACTGATAAATATCTCCTGGAGGGTAAACTATATCTTGTCTGCAAGTATCAAGCTGTGAAATCCTTCGTTTTCTACAACTGATAGTGGTTGGTCATTAATTATGATGAAGTTTAGCAACTTCTCTGTAAACATTTGAGCTCCGTGGTTTCAGCGATGTCTTTTTCTTGTTCATTCCGAAGCAGGCTGCCTGATTTGGGGCAAACACGCTCAGTCTGTCCCTCCTCGGAACCTTGGAGACGGTCAGACTGAGCGGGGCAGATTGGACGCGGCTGGCCGGTGTCGAGTCGCTTGTTTTGGATTGATCAAAGAGTAGCGCCACGCTGAAGCCACGGAGCGCGAATGTCCATCATAAAACTAACTTTAACGTGGTTTAATGTGGCGCTATGGCTCTGCAGACATTGCACGTTGCTGTCTTGTTTTGTGGTGTTTAGTGTAAAATACTTCCACACAGCGGACATGTTTAGATGAAAAGTTTGTTAGCTGTTAGCCACAGTGCTGCTAACTCGGTCCTCACGTTGGAGCTGGCTGCAAACTATGAAATGGATTCCCTGAATGTGAGGTGGGTCTTATTACTCTGGGTTCGTGAGACACACCGCCGTTCAGGAAATCCATTCCATAGTTTGAAGCCAACATGCATCATGGATCGGAAATATCGGCAGGTGGATCGGAAAATCCGATACGTAAATTTTGCTGGTATCGGAGGCCGATACCGATACTGGATCGGATCGGCCCCATTCCTAGAGGAAATACACTTTTACTTGTGATTTAGGGGATTAGCCTATTCACCCAGTTAAACAGGGATTCCACATCATGTAAAAACTATCCATACATGCAAGCTGACGCAGTGAAAGCCCAAAAAGCAAAGACCAAAAAATACCCACAGTGATCAATGTTTGCAAGTCTATGACCATATTCCTGCCTCCACCACTATCCTGGCTGTAGCTGTCCACTTTAGTGTCCTGTCACAGCTGATTGTTCATCTTAACTTAAGAAAACATGTGTCTGATGCTATTGTTGGACCTTGTTGCTTATTATCAGCTTGGACACAACACACCCCGCAAGATGTCAGACATTGATTCAGAAGTTGTTGTTTTTAATCATCTGCCACAGTAAGCCAGGTGATCATGTTATTGTCTCAATGCCAGCTTCCTGAGTCCTGTGAGTAAACCCCACTGGACTCCTTTATAAAAGAGTTACTGGTAAATTATCTTGATAGAACCTTCTGGATAAAAAAAAAGGATAGACCACTGGGCAGGTTCAATGAAACTCTCAGAAAATAAATATGGGATACACAGCTAGTTGGGAGTGGTGGTGCAGATGTTAGAGAAGGTGGGCCGCGCTAATTATTTATAGCCGCAGCTTCGTGCACTCCGCCCATCTTCGGACGACTGTACGTACTTATTCGTGTTGTATCTCGGTGCATTGCCAATAAAGTTTATTCTGATTCTGATTGGAAGATTGCAGGTTCAACTCCTGGTACCGACAACATCAAAAATGTGGGTGGGGTAGGTGAACAGTGAAGCATCCACACCTGCCCCCACCCTCATTTGCTCCACTCTGGGCACTTGAGCAAGGCCCTTACTAAACAAATTTTTATCTCAGTATTTGGTAATTCAGCTGCATTATAGCCATTTTTGTGTTTGCCAAGGTGGCCATAGTGTCCCAACAGAAAATTTAGCCATTTGTAACCCAGACTACGTGTTGTAGATTATGTCTGCGAATATAACACCAGGACTACGGCTCAACATCTCTAAAACTGACAGATTTTTGGATCATTTGAACAACCTGTTTACACTGAGTATGTTTTAATAATTACTGTGGCTCAGTGACTGTAAAATTGACTGACATATTTAAGCCATTTTTATGTTTTTTTTAGGTAGACGTGAAGGCCATCTTGGATTTTCAACAGATAATTCACCAGTCTATGAACGCCAGAGCAAACTGTAGCTTTGTCTCTTAGATTTGACTGTTATACGGTGTCAAATGTTATAATGTTGACAAATTTAGAGAATCACTGCACTGCATTGCTTCCTATGGGTTTCTGTGGCAGCCTGTAATATTTTTTTTTTATTATTATCTAACATCCTGTTTATCACTAGTGTGCCCTGAACACTGACTAATAAACATGTTTTATTTCCTAAATACAAAATGAGTTCTCTCATTTTCTTGTTGGTAAAGAGCTACTTTGCAATGTAAATCAGCACTTTTCAGACTCGTGCATAAAGCTTGAAAAGGAAAATAACAACGAAACAAACACATGTTTGATAAACTACATTTTAAAACACACTTGACACATTTTAAGCTGGCCATGAAGAAAAACTGTTGCAGAAACGTAATAAAATGTTCTGTCTGTGTGGTAAAAAAAGATTTATCCATGTTTACTATTCAGCTGCGACTCTGTATCAAGACAAACCGTCTCTACTTGTGTAACCTCGTTTCCCATCTCTCTTTCTGCTGTCAGATCTTTCACATGACCTATGACCTGGCCAGCGCTGTGATGCGAATATTCAACCTGATTGGAATGATGCTGCTGCTGTGTCACTGGGATGGCTGCCTTCAGTTCCTTGTTCCCATGTTGCAGGACTTTCCATCTGACTGCTGGGTCTCACTCAACAAGATGGTGGTAAGAACAACAGAAAAGCTTTGGGTCTGTGTTCGATGCGTTCACCCTTGTCAATTGTCCATTTGAAAACTACATGAAAGCAAAAAAGAAACATTAAAGACGGTTCAGTTTGCAGCAAAAATAATGTATATATGATTTACCTAAACACATTTTTTCACACATGGCTGCACAGACTCATGCAGGAACATGACGTAGAGAAATAAGAAGTGAATGAACAGATTTTCTTCTGATTCATTCAGCTTGCCAACCTCTGTGTGAAACTGTACAGTTGTTCTCCTTTTTGACCCTATGGAGAAGTGAAGAGGAGGAGTTGGAAATACCCTCCGTTCTCCCATCCATCCGTCTGTTCGAGTTGCGAGCATAACTTTAAAAATAAGTGAGGTTCCAACTTCTAATATAGTGTTTTGCTACATATAGGTGTAAGAAAGTTTCCGCTTGAAAATTAGGCTGCCAGGTCAAAATGCAAGATGGCTGTGAACATATATGTATGTAAACACTATTATTTAGATAAATGAAACAATAAACAATGTGCCAACATGCATTATGGCATGTAGCTGCATCTAAGGCCCTCAATGAAAATTGTGTTGCCACATCAAAATCCAAGATGGTTGCCGTCAAATACATACACACACACACACACGCACACACACACACACACACACACACACACACACACACACACACACACACACACACACACACACACACAAACACACACACACACACATATATATATATATATATATATATATATATATATATATATATATATATATATATATATTTGAATATCATGAAAAAGTTGTTTAACTTCCATAATTCCATTTAAAAAGTTCATCTTTAATAGATGATAGATTCAGGGCCCACAATTTAAACGATTTTAAGCATTTATTTGTTTATTTTTACATAATTTGGGCTTCCAGCTCATGAAACTAACGAAAACAGGATTTCAAAAAGTTAGAATTATGTGGAGAAATCAACCCAAATTTTGCAGGATGGATGGATGGATGGATGGATGGATGGATGGATGGATGGA
>NC_056500.1:30102271-30107241 GCF_014905685.2 Nematolebias whitei
ATATATATACATATATATATGTATATATATATATATATATATATATATATATTTATGTATGTATGTATATATGTATGTATGTATGTATGTATGTATATATGTATGTATGTATGTATGCATGTATGTATGTATGTATATATGTATGTATATAAGTTTTTTTTATTTCAACCTTGAACACCTTAATGTGCTGTGTTTGGACTTTTATTTTTCCATAACATGGCATGTTATGGCATGAGTGAGTGATATGACATGATAATGTAGTATTTTTTTTTTCTTTTCTTTTTTCTTCTTTCAGCTCTACATGATACTATAGTATATGACACTGTAATGCAATTTGATATAATACAGTATGATTTGATACAATACATTATGACTTGATTTCGTTCACAACAATACAATATGATTTGATGCAATAAAATATAATACAATGTAATATACTTTTATTGTTCCTTTGGGAAAATTAGTTTTGGATTTAGTCCTGTTCCAATAACTAGATTGTCATAAAAAATCCAAAAATATGTCATGAAAACAGTTACACAATACATGCATGATCAACTAGAAAGACATATTGCACAATTAAAATTCCAAAAATTGTACAAATATACATGGAAAGATAAGAATATACAACTTTGCACAACCCCTTCTTCAATACAAAGAAGCATTCTGCACAATATATTCAGACTTTGGAGATCCTAGAATGAGACAATAGACATGTGATGCAGTTGTGCCATCCAACATATTTACAAAGTTAAAAACCCAAAGCTTTGAAGTAAAAATCTTCCCGTTTTGTCTGTTTCTTGCCTACTCTGGTAAACATCAGGTGGATAAGACAAAACCATGATGAGGTTTATCAAAACTTGAGAAATACAAGTGCAAAAACATTCTGTCTTTGTCTGAGAATTTTCCTTTTAAACTCTTTTGAAATCATTACATTTTTATTTTTGAAAAATGCATCTATTGCTACTTCTTGCCAACTAGAAATTTTGTATCTAAGAGCAAATGTCTTATTTTCTACACAACTCAGCTTCGGGTTACCTGGATAAAAAGAAAATTGGCTCAATATCTGTAAAGTTGAGAAACATTTATACCTTATATTTGCATTTCAAATGCAACAATAAAGACATATTTTTGTGTTAGCATAATTCCCGTCAGCTTAAAGGTGAACTGACTTGTGAAAAACCCACTCGTCTCAACACAAATGTAATGACTACAAGCCAAAGTGTTATGCTCAAGGCCCTTTTCGCACATTTGCTAATTAAAAAGCGTGCCACCAATAGTCAAAAAATGTTCCCACTTTGTCTGATGGACATGTTTGAATTCCGTGAAACAATTTATTACACTGAGACACTCCCTAGTATGACTTGTCTTTTCACCCATCTGTATCAGTATTCAAGATAAGGGAGCATCCTGGCTGAATGTGTCAGAGTCCTGGGGCGGTGCTGTGAGTTATCGAGGTGTGTCTGTGCCACTCACAGCCACTCGGGGTGAATCAGGAGGAAAATGGTTGTGGGGTAGGACAGCAGCAGCAAACTGAGTGCTCTGGGCATGGTTCATTTTTCTCCTGAGGCACTGGGCGGCCCATGGGTGACTTTGATGGATAGGAATGCTGCTCACCCAAACACACTCACACGCCCACACATGTCCCACACACTCAGCGTCTCCCCACAACAACACACACACACATACAGGTGCACGCACAGCCCCACGCACGCCACTCTGTTCGAGCACATCTGATGCGCCATATGTGAAATGTTTACGACCCTCCCACACGGCCTTCCTCCTCTGTCAATAAACTTTTCCCAGAAGTCTGTGTGATGCATTATCATAGAGATGGCTGCATGTGGGGGTTGTTCCTGCATCCTTCATCACGTGCTCACCCATGTGTATCCTGGTGCAGCATGCACGCACAGTCGAACACGCTTAGCTTTTAGGCTGCACAGTGACAAATTTGTACATTACCGCTGCAGCAATTTATCACATTAGCGTGGACAAAATGGGAGAACACAGTGCATCATGGGGAATTAAAAAAAAAAAACAATTTCACCCTTTATTTATCTGAACACTTTCCTAGACAAAGCCAAGATGCAACTTACTTCTGGTAAGATTTTCAGCCCAACGGCAAGGTCTAATCTGGGCAAAGCAGGTCAGTGAGTTCTGGATGGCCTGAGCTGTGCTGACGCACAAACCTGCTGACAAGCACAGCCATGCAGTGTCATGCCTGAAAGAGGAACTCGACTCTCAAGTGGCAGGAGTGGTAAACATCAGAGCCCGTTATAAGTTAGCTGCTTCTCCTCCTCACCAAAGCCTCTCACACACGGAGTCCGTCCTGCCAACATGACCAGCATCAAAACAAGCCGTCGGGTGCAGCGTTTGACGAGAACATGGGCTTGTGTTTCAAATGTGAGTTTAACCAGCCCCTTTCACTTTCGTTCACTGACTCAGCATTTTCCAGAGAGAGAGCGAGAGAGATGAAGGAGCCGCTGGGGCTGCACAAAAAGAAAGCCACCTTTGTCTGCTTGTGTAGCCTTTCAGATAATGTCTTTTTCTTTGAAGCACACACTACCTTTTCTACACCCCCCGCCCCCCCTCCTCCTCCAAACCCCACCCCACACACACATATACAGAAGGACACAAGGATGAGTCAGTTCTCAGGCAGTGTGATAACATGCCGGTGGGGCATAGTGTCCCTTGCAAAGATGGGAGGAGTGTGTTTCTGTTATCAGACAGACAGTCTGTGCTGGTCCTGCGGGCAGCGAGGGAAGGACAGTTCTTAGCTCGTTCAATGTTGGCATTTTATACTGAGTCAGGTTCTTTTCTTCTATTGCACATTGCACAACAGCAGGTCCTTTGTCCTTGACGTGAACGCTACACAGAAATAATCACAGTTATGAAATGTGTGGCGATAAACAGTGTTGCAACAGCCTGTCCTCATTTTCTTTATATCAACATTTTATTATATAACACACGGCTACATAGGAATGCACACAGTAAATGGCTGTGTCCTCTAGTACTGTGTAAACAAGGACTAACTGTTTATTCCTTAACACCAGTGAAATTACGGTGAAATCTTTCCATTTAACCACCAACATCCTGTCAGGGCCACAGGGAGCTGGTGCCCATCTCCAGCAGTGGCGGTTCTAGAGGGTGGAACGGAGTGCCAGCTTTAGCTGTAAAAAAAAATAATCTTGCCACCATTTGTATTTTGCACAACACTGAAAGTCAAAAACATCTTCAGAGAACTTTAATCTTTAGCCTAACTCACCAGTTTTGTGTTCACGTATCCTCAATTTTGAATTTCAGAATGGTTATACTGGTGCGGTTTTAGCCTTGAAACACAACTTTGAGAGTTTTCAGGACTCTGACAAGCTGACAGATGGAAAAATCTGCTAGATCATGTGAAAAACAAATTGAATTTGTTTGTTCTATCCATCCAGACAGCCATTATATTTACCCGCTTCTTTCTTTTCAGGTCACAGGGGTCACTGGTGTCCATGTCCAGCCATCACTGAGAGGCAGGGGACACCCTGAAGAGGTCTCCAGTCCATTACAGGGCCACATAGAGACAAACGAGACAAACAACCTAGAGACAAAGAATCTATGGACAATTTAGAGTTACCAGTCAGCCTAACATGCATGTTTTTGGTCTGTGGGAGGAAACTGGAGTACCCGGGGAAAACCCATGCATGCACGGAGGGAACATGCAAACTCCACCCAGAAAGGCCCCCAGCCGGTATTTGAACCAGGGCAACCTGCTCGCTGAGATGCCGCAGCTCAATCAACTGCACCACCGTGCTGCCCAATTTGTCTGCTGCTCCTTTTTCAAAAACTATTCAACCAAGTTTGGCCCTTGAACAGAATCATAATTTTAACTTTGGTTGTTTTGTCAAAACTGTTTGATATTAAATGCATTTCAAATGTTTTGTGAGACATGTTTTTAAATGATATAAAAATAAAATTCAGTATTGTGTGTGTGTGTAGTGGTGGTGGTGGTAGTGGTGGTGGGGGGGGGGGGGGGTACAAATGTGTGGGGAAAATAAGTGATGTGATTATTAAATCTGGGGGAAAATAAAGTTGCCGATGTCATGATCTGTGGTTTTAGTTGTTGTTGTTTTTTTATTCATTTTGTTGTTGTTTCAGTTCATTTTGTCATGATGGTTCTTGTATCTTCATTTGGATATTTTCTTGTGATTCCTTGTGTTTAGTTTATTTTGTTTCCGAGTGTCTCCCCATGTTATCAGCCATTTCCCTCCAGTCAAACCATTTCCATGTTCTACCTTTGCAACCACATATAAATCTGCCACTGATCTCCAGCAGTCACTGGGTAAAATGAATAGAGTTTGTGGACTCATAAAATGTCTGGGAATTTTAATTGATGCATATCTCTCTTTGAAGCCCCACATTAAAAACTTTTTAGAGAAACTAAAATTGAAACTATGGGTTATTTTTCAGGATCCAATCTTGTTTACCTTTAAAGTCAGGAAATGGCTTTTTTTTTTTTTTTTTGGTGGTTTTTTTTTTTTTTTATTAAAGATTTTAATCACACATTACAAACATCTGTTTGCCAGGGGTATAGATATTAATGTAAAAGAGATAATATTCTAGTACAAAACATAAAAAACCATGAAATTATATTTACAATTTATACAGAGTTTAAATTCACTTAAAGAAGGAAACAGCCACCTTATTACCAGCAATCAACTGTGTTGCCATTGTTTACATAAATGGCTCTGTCAGCCCTTTGCAGATGTTGGATGTGGTTTACTATGGCACTCTGCAGTTCATAACTAGTTATAACTATCACAGCACTGTACTCACTGGTCATCATAGGCTCTGCAGTGGCACAGCTTCCTTGGTAAATCACTCCCTGGTCTGTTCCATTCATATATCTCCTCCCACACGACACATCATCAGTTCGCTCCCAGGATATATATATATATATATTCAAATTCAATTCAAAATTATATATATAG
>NC_056500.1:30107341-30121003 GCF_014905685.2 Nematolebias whitei
AGTATGTATGTATGTATGTATGTATGTATGTATGTATGTATGTATGTATGTATGTATGTATGTATGTATGTATGTATGTATGTATGTATGTATGTATGTATGTATGTATGTATGTATGTATGTTTGTATGACAGCTTGTCCTATTTTTTCCACGTGGGTGATTCCACTTCATGTCCTCCACCAAAGATCTAGAAGTTTGAGTGTTCTGTGCAGAATTTTAGCTGTTCCTAGAACTGCATTCTTCTGGACAGATATGTCTGAGGTTGTTCCTGGGATCTGTCTGAACCACTCCCATTCCTTAAGTATGAGAAGGGGAAGGGAAGTTCGAGATTGTCATCATTGTATGTTCCCATGGCGAAATTAGTTCTCTGCATTTAACCCATCACATGTTGGGATACACCCAGGTGGAGCAATGGGCAGCTATATAAGCAGCCAGGGAGCAGTTAGGGATTGGGTTTCTTGCTCCGAGACACGGGCTCACAGCACTAAGTGCTCCGATGATCACCTGCACCACTGATGCCTTGACGCTCAACAACTTTTTAACTTCCCTGCTCAGTACTTGGTATACTTTTCAGAAAACTTTAACATGTGATCAACTGATCGTACATGCTACTTCCCACCAATCAACTGAAAGGACTGACCTGCATTTCTCATGAAAGAACAGAAAATTAAATAAATGCATTTCATTTCCCTCAGTCTGTACAAACAATCAGATTCATGTATTTGCTTATTATTTGTTGATTTGGTTCAACAACTCTCAGGAAATGCATGCCAGCAGAGTTTTTGTTTACCTGCGAACACGGCCGGTATCCTTGGAGCCTGTTTACCTGCCTGGTTGCCAGGCAACATTTTGATGTCACGAAGATCTGGCAACACCCCTGACAGCAAGGCATTCTTTTCATTGAGCTGTTGTTAAGGTGGCGGGTCATTAGAAAACATCGGTTTCTCTTCAGATGGGTAAACTTATCCGCCATGCCCGCAGGAACCGGCTCACCTTTCCAGAAAGGCAGGCTCTGTCTGACACACTTGGAAATCTTGGTCTGCTGCGGGTTTTTTCATATGGGCGCAGTCTTTGCGGCAGCAGGGGAGGAGAAGCCACCTTAAATCATATGTTGACACAACAAGAACACGACTCTCCACCTATATCCGAGAGGGAGGCTGTTTAAGAGGAGTCTCACCTTCCCAGTTTATATTGCCAAGAGAAAAGCCGGGGACGTTTCAGAACTCACCGGCTCGTGGCGCGTGACGTCTCGCGCTGGACACCATTAAAAGACTTCGAGAAACTGCTGACGGATATTCAGTTGGATTTATCTTTACACACGAGCTTTTTTTTTTTTTTTTTTTTATCTCCACGCGGGTCGGACTTTATGCCAAAGCTGTGGGCGCAGACTGAAACACGGGACGTCTTAGTTTTCGCCTCGCTAATTGGTGAGTTAGCTTTTTAACAAACTTCGTTAGCTTGTTCCTGTGACGTCATCGCCTCAAAGCTTATTCAACTTTATTTTCTCAGAGGGACAGTCAAGTTTGTTTTTGTCAACTTCGTGGCTAATTTTATAATCATCATCAAAAAAAAAAAAAAAAACTCGAATGTGACTCTTACTTCAGGAGCGGACTAAACATGTCTTCAGGTTACTGCTAATTGGAAATAATCACCTTTTTTAAACAGTGACAACCATGTTGGGGCGCATAATGCGCGCGTTCAAGAATTGCCCCCAAATCAACACAGACCCGAGTTAACTCGTGTTTGAATTCAACTTGTTTGTGTGCGTTCAGTGAATGCGCATAAGGGTTAAAAGAATCTGATCATTTGAACACAATGAATGGATCACCTGGAGTCTGGCTCGTGAAAGCTTGTTCCAAGCCACTGGGTGGCGACTAAGCATCTTATTTTAGCACCTCAGAGGTTTAAAAGTAGTAAATGCCCCCCATCAATGATGTGTTTCCAGTTTGTCCTTCTGGCTGCCACTTGTCCCAGTTAGTTGTCTTGCCAAAATCGTCTCCTAAACGGAAAACACTCTAAACTGTATTCCATGAACTTTCCACTGACTTTCTATGCTGTTTAAACTACGAGTTACCTGGAATCCCTTTTCCTTAAGGGAGTAGATCTTTCTGTGGGATTTGCATTGTGCGTGCTGCTGAGGAGGAAGAGGATGTGTCTCTGCAGCACATCCTCAGATCTATAGTTTTACAACACTTTTTTTTTTTTATATTGTAGCTATTAGAAAACAGTGAACATTGTCAGCATTTGAATAATCAACACATTCAGTGACGGAGCCGGTTTGTTTGGTCTTTGCAGTATGTTTTAGACACTGTGATGTATGTGGTTCTTATTTTAAGGACCTGCTATTTTTGAGCTTGTTGCACTTCCCACTCAGCAGCACTTTTTTTTTTTAAAGAGGTGCATCCTGGCACAGAGCTCTCTGAGTGGGAAGGTGTCAAAAATGAAAGCGAATAAATAAATAAATAAATCTGGCGTGTTGTTTTTCACTCGGTAAGAAACATAACTATTTTATGCGCTTTTGAATCCTGGAGCTAGAGGCAGACGTGAGAGTAGGATCCAGGCTGCTGTGGTGTGGGCACACACTTTGTTCTGCGCTGTAATTTATTATGAATGGCCTAAACTCGTCTGCCCTCCACGTGGGTGTGGATCCCGCGCTCCCATTGGCTGGCATCAGCGGACGCTCCGCTGTGATTGGTCGAGCTGCCTCGGTGGGCGGATTTTCGTCGATGGTGGAAGTGGTGTTACTTTGTGACAATGTTCATTGTGGGTACTTTGCAGGGGCTGCTCGGAGGAGTGAGCGCGCAGCGGAGAGCCTCTCTCTTCCAGCCGAACGACGAGGCTCGCAGCTCCGGACCGTGTGCTCTGTGCTAAACCCGAAACATTCAACAATAATCTTTTTTTAATTTTTTTTTTTTTTTAATTTAATCCAGACCTTACTTTTTTTTTTTTTTTAAAGGTAATCACCTAAGAGTGTCCATCCATGGCGTTTTGTGGCATTCGCTCTACTATGTAGCATTTCGGAAGACGTGCTTGCAAGCTGGAAAACGCAACAACGAACATCATTTGAAACAACAAAAAAAAGATATAAGAAAAAAAAAACCAACCAAAAAAAAAAAGAATTTTTTTTTGTAGACTTGATTTCATGGATCCTATGACCAGAGAGGACTTGGTTTGGTTCTGACTCTCGGGAGGCGCGAGTGAAAGGAAAGCTTCAGGAGAGAGAGAGAGAGAGCGGTTCCTGAATGCAGCCTTTGATTTGCGCGCAGCGCGAGGGACGCTAGTTGAAGCGACGGGATCGTCTTCAGCACCTTCCTTCCTCCCCCCCTCTCGCTCTGCTCGTCTTGTCTCACCGCCCTCCCCGCCGTCCTTCTCTGACCACAGGTTATCGGATGGACCAGCATCCCAGCGCCCGGAGCTGCACCAGTCGCGGGGCTTCGTCCTGCAGCGAGGCCGTCCCGACCGAGCCCTCCATGAATCTGTACATCCACTCCACCACGGGCACCCGCTTCGAGCTCTCCCTACCCCTGGAGGAGACCGTGGAGGGACTGAAGAGGAGGCTGTCGCAGAGGCTCAAAGTACCAAAAGAGAGGCTTGCTCTGCTGCACAAAGAAACGTGAGTACAGCTGCAAAAGCCTTTTTTATTTATTTATTTATTTATTCATAATTGGGGGTGCAGAGACGGTCTGCACAACAGAAAACTAGGTAGCACATTTTATTGTTCCCACTGCACAGGTTTAGGTCATATATATCAGCATGCAAGTGTTTTTCCTTCATGGTTTCTCCTTATGTGAGGTGCTCCCAGTTAAAACATAGCTGCATTGGGTGAATGGACTGTTCAACCCTACACATCTTTAGTTAAAAAGAGATAAAATGGTGCAAGTAGTGTTGTTCAAAAATAGAAAAAGGAGACTTTTTTTTTTTTTTTCAAGCATGCAAACAGTCAGCATTGTGCTTTGGCCTCTTTCTCCTCCTGTCCCACTTATTGTAATCGCCCCATAACTCGCATCTTCCCTTTTAAAACCCGAATGCCCCGTTTTAATCTCCTCCTGTGACTGCAGACCCACTGCAAGTCAGGACTGATGGTCTTTGTTCAGCTGCATGGGGTGAGATTTGGGTCAGGCCTGTGGAGCAAGGTTTGTCCAACAACGTGTACCGCCTAACCATAAAGAAAGAAAAGATGTGGACATGGTTGGGTGTTTGTAGTGATGATCTGCTGTGCTGCCACCAGACTCCTGTTCTGCACTGAAGGCAGCAACATTTTAATATGTGGCTAAATGTTTTTTTTTATTTTTTAATTAAGAGCCAGCTGATATAATAAGTTACATTTCAGCTGTGTAAATATTTCACAACGGTTCTCATTTCCTCTATGGATCAGAAACGTTCTGTAGCTTGGAGTTTCTGCTTCTTGTTGGTACAGCCAGGAGAAAATACTTGCCTCCACTTAGGCAAGTGGCAGTGGTGCCAAATATCCACTGCAAGCACTTGTCAAGCTCCACTATACTTGAAATTGAAAAATGACAGCCCAATCAATACTTCTCTTTCATGAAGCTTTTCACCCACGGCTCTTTTCCAAACTAGTTTTGAAGTCTGCCCCCCCCACCCCTCTCCCTCCTCTAGGCTGACGGGTGTTTGTGTGTCTGAAGAAAGAAGATACTGTCAGCACAGTCTAATTATCTCGTTCGGTCTCACCCTTCAGGCGACTAAGTTCAGGCAAACTCCAGGATCTCGGCATCTCTGATGGGAGCAAGTTAACACTTGTACCAACAGTTGAAGCAGGATTAATGGTAAGATTCATCCTCTTGTTCTTTGTGTTCCGCTCTGAAATAAGGATCAGTTGATCTAAAACATAAAAAGAAACCAACCTATTGTTGTTGCATCAGTATCACTGTGCATGTGCTTGAAGTTCATTTAAAGACTTATTTTTTTTATCGTTGTGTAGTCTCAAGCATCAAGACCAGAGCAGTCGGTAATGCAAGCGTTGGAGAGTCTAACGGAAACTCAGGTGAGGGTTTTGCTTTTATCCGTCTTATAATAAAATATATTGCAATGTGACCAACACTGCTATAGTCTTGCACTCTTTTTATTAGCTTTAGCTCTTGTGTGTATTTTGGACATATAAGTCTCGTTAGTTACAGAGAAATGACCAAATAAGTGACATAGAAGTGATGCAGCATTTGTATTATTAGTCTTGGTCTCTTAAAATAAATAAGTTGGTGAACCATTGGGTTGCTGTTGGGGTGTAGCAGCAACACCCTCCTGTATCCTGGTAAAAGCTGTGATCTTGTGTGCGTTTGTGTTTCTACCTTTATCTGCTATCTCTTTCCACTCCTTCTATATTTCACACGCTGAAACATACACGCACACATGCACAGGCAAGTTTCCAGGAAGTGTGCTGCGGCTGCATGGAGACTGAGTATACCGTAGTCTCTCTCACTCATAAACAGAGCGCTGGATCATCAAATGACAGCCTTCTCACTCACTTTATTAGCATAGAGTTCCTGGAAGCCTTGCATGCACACACACAGCCCAGTTTGGGTCTTCACCCTGCACTTACAGTGAAATGGCTCTGCTTAAATATGGTATTCGTTTGAGTCAGTGTGACTTGACTCACCAAAATGATCAATTGCGAGAGCGAAGCAATAAAAAAAAAAAAAGAGGCTCCAGTCTGCACTGGCCGCTCAGAGAAAATGTGCAAGAATAAAGGTTGAATGCACTTACACAACATTGTGACGTCAGAGGAATCCACAGCTGACTGACTCAGATCAACTTCCCTTTCGTAACTTTGGTTAACGTGGTGATGTATTAGCATTAGCTTTGCACTGCTGCTTGATGTCAAAACGGTGCAAGATGGTGAAAATGAGCACTGATGCAAGGAGTTGAGTTTGATGAATTTATCCCGTAAACGATACTGTGCTTTTAATTTAGTTTAAGAAATTATCAGAGAATGTGGGCAGCTCTGATAGCAAATGTGTTTCTGTAAGGCCCTCGCTGATAGTTTTCTGGTGGAAATCCTGGCCTTGCTGCATGTGTGAACTCAGCATGTGCCTCGTAGCACTGACAGCAGATGACTGCATGTGTGTAGGCGTGTGGATATATGTGTGTCACAGTGCAAGTCTTGCCCATCATGTGGTATGCCTTTGCTGGGCAGCCAAGAGTAACTGTCATTTGTTTGATTTATTTATTATTATCAGAGGCAGATTCAACCGTCTACCCTGAAGTGACAATTTCTCCCTCTACCTCCCTTCCTAAGCATCTCTATGGCTTCAAACCCGTTTCTCTTAGATTCATTATATATCAAATTAATGTATTTTTCTTGTCAAGAACTGATAATCACTCATACATTACTTCTTCATTCTTCATATTTTGAAAGAAAAAAAGTAGGGTTAAAGGGCACAGCAAGAACAATAGCAGCGGAATGGGTTCAAATAAAGGCGTAAAGCTGCTTTAGTGTGTTTATATCCCAAGAAATTGATTCCATTTTATAATTCATGAAGCAAAATGGAATGATAAAGATTGCAGGGAGATTACAGAGCTGAGTAAGATTAGAAAATTAGAACACAAAAGCTTTTTCTCATTTCCTTTCTCCCTTCTAACTCTGGGGCTATCAAAAATCAATCAATGCACTTAGCTCTTAAAAGTGTCTGACGCAGTAACCGATATGCCCGAACACCCAAAAATAACCTCTGGGAGAATTGGGGTGGTTCTTGGTAGCAGTAGTCATAGAAGAAGAAGTGGTTATAACCCCCTGGACCCCCTAATATGCACATACCTTTTCAAATGTTTTAGTTATGCAAGGTCTCGTTTCAGGATTGAGTGTTTTTCCACGAAGCCTGTGTTCATGGAATGCTGGGATGAGCAGATCGCCTTATGTGTTCTTTATCTGGATTAAATGTCCTCCGTCACCAGCTAGCTAACAAACCAGGTTTCTCGAACACAGCAGCTTTCATTGTCCTCTCGGGCATTTGTGAAGTTAGGGAGAAAATGTTTTCTGAAAATGGATAAACGAGTCCCGACAATTACAGAAATTGCGTTTCTTTCTTATGTCTGTTTTTAACTGCTCTCCTGGGGCATAGTCATTTCAATGTGCTGTGGTTTGCAACTTTGGCTGTAGCTGCCTCTGTTTAGCCATGATGGCTAGTTTCTTTTAGATGCTTTAAGTCCTCTTCTTGCATCTCACTAGACTTCTAGCATGATATCTAATCTGTATTAAGCCACTGACTCCTGACAGGCCGTCAAATGCACTTGCATGCTTTGCTTTACTCTTTTTCTGTCTGCTAAATAGACGTGTGTACAGCTTATATTTAAACTCACGCTCGTTCCCTGGAATTGAAAGGATGTACTTAAGAGGATTTCTCATCCTGACGAGAGAATGAGGAAATGTCTGAACCTAGCAATAAAACAAATACTTGTATGACAGACGGTGAAGAAAAATAAAGGCGATCTATATATTTTAGGGACATGTTTGCAGTGATGTCATTTCCTTGTTTATTGATCTTGGTAGTTGACAAAAACAGAAAGCTTGTCTTTCTCTGCACACTAGGACTGTTTGCTCATTGATGCATGTTGATGCTAGAATAAAAGCCAACCAGGCGGGCAGGCATCACCCTTCCCAGCCACCCCCCCCAAACTACCCTTCCCCCCTTTCAGCCATCTCTTTGTTCCTGTCTTAAAGCATCAGCACCAAACCTGCCCAGCTGACAAACCCTTTAAACCACACAACAATGATTAAAGGTCACACTTTAGGTTCAGCTCTCACCCGTAATCCTCCTCCATCTTCCATGCATCCGTGGGCTCCAGTTATACTTGAGTGGCGCATACTGGTTTCAAAATCAATGCACTGTCCAGCTGTAGTGAGGCTCAACAAGCTGCAGATGGACACATTTTGTCTTGAACACTAGCACAGATTTCTGTGGGAGGAGGCTGCATGTTGCCATTCCATACTTCCCAGTGGAATACGCTGTTGCATATCTGCTCTACTTTTCTTGCTCCCACCAACAAGCACCCGTCATTTTTACACTCCCCTCCCCCCATTTCTCCTCATCTTCCTCTTACTTGAGCAACGACAGGCCTGGGTGAGGCTCAGCTTTGCCATTGTGTGTAGCAGATGCAAACTAGCAGGATCTAGCAATCTGTTGGGAGTCACCTCTGAGTCACCCTTACCTCATTTCCTGCGCTCTACGTCTCTCAGGGGGGTGCCGCAGTAGGTCTGACAGGTGGAAGAGGGAAGAAAAGAGCTTTGGACGAGCCATTCAGTAGCATGCACAGTTGTGTTTAGGTGTGGCCATCTTCGTAGGTTGGTGAAGAAAGGAATACTAATGTATGATTTTTAGGAAACTTGCAGATGAAAAGATGCCAACAGTTTTAGAATACAAAAATTGGTGCCTGTGTATCTGAGCATCTCTGGGTCTATAGATGTGACTGTGGGAAACAGCTCAATGTAGAAAATCAATATGTTTTTTTTTTTTCCTGTCCTGCTGCCTGTGCACCAACTTAACTAGATGCTAGTTAATCAACCATATTGGCATTGCTGAAAAATCATTGGAGAGTAGTTTTTTTTGTTGACTAGAGAATGCAAATACTTGAAAAATGACTAAGTTACTCAAATGGTCAGTATGAGAAGATCCTCCCCTTCTTTTATAGCACACAGCTCTCTGTTCTTCTTGCCACTGTAGAAATTAAAGCATTTTATACCCATGCAGCTTAAAAGATGAAGCCTTTGCTCTTTAGAATGGTAATTTGCCTTCTTTGTTGCTTCAATGAAAGCTACAGAAAATAATTTGCTGTTGAATGCCTAAATCAAATTGTGTACAAAAGAGAAGACAACACTGATCTAAAGGCCTATTCAGTCCCCGTTCATGTAAATCCTGGTTTTGAAAATTGCATTAATAAGCTGATCATGCAGTATTTCTGCACCTGTGTAATCCCCTTTGTGATGCTTAAACACACAGTTAGAGGGAGACGCTGGGATGGGTTAAGGGACTCAAGGTGTGTTGTGGGGCAATCAAGAGAGAGATGGATTTTGCAGCTGATTTCATTGTCCTATTGTGTAAATGCATCTGGTTGCAAGGGCTTTTGGGGGCGTACGCATGTGCCAACATCCATTTTTAATATCTGTATCTTTGTGTATTCCCTCGTTGAGCAGCCAGGGGAGTCTTATTTGTCTATATGCGAGTCGTGACCATCATTGTTTTCCATGTCTCGGTGACACAATGCTTTGTGATTCGAGTAGCAGACGGCATGCTTAGTGGTGCTACTGTGTGGGAGGACAGAGGCCAGGAATATCATGTCTGATAGCCACCACTAATATCTAATGAAGTCAGTCAGGATTATAGATGAAACGGAAATGGGGGGAGACCACAATTGTTTAAAAATGGCAGCAGAAATGAGTTTTCTGACAAATGCAGGCTCCACATCCATTTTATACCTGTTTTTTGGACAGCTGTTCTACCTCCATCACTATTCCTTCTCTGTTTCTCTATTCACTCACTCACTTTTGGCACTTTGCCACAGTCTCGACTCTCATAGTTTCCACACCACACCAGTTAAGAGCCTGCCCGCTGTTGGCACCCACCCCTGCTTAGACCGGTTTATGGGACCACCTTGTTTGTGGCTCCAAGTGGACTGCTCTGAGGTGCCGATTTTGACGTAAATTGACAACAACTGTTTATTGGCCAGCGGAGCACGTCACTGGATGACTTGCCCAGCAAAACCGCAAACTACATTTGAACCTTCATTTCCTCTCTGATCATATTGATGGACGGTGCCACAAGAAATGAACCATTTATAGAAAGATATCGGAGATTATGATGCAGCATAGCTATATCCAGACCTATAAGTAGTGCCCGAAAAAGCTTTTTTTGGGGGTGCGATTACGGACGAGAACAGGTGGGGTTACTCAAACACAGTGATGTGATATGATACTGCCCGCTTTGCATTGGTCATCCTGCTCACAGAGCGGTGAAACAAGTCACACTGGCAAACCACTTACACCTGAGGATAAACTGGTAAGACGAGAGCCGAGTGGAGTCGAATTTATCAGTGGCAAAGCGGCTTTTGTTTCTAAGAGATGAGCTTATATGAGCACTATTGTTTCTTTGCAGCATATGTTGTTGTCTTTACAAGTATTCACTTATTTATCTTCCTTGGTAAAGAAATTGCTGTGAAATTATGTTCCACCAACATAAGATCCTAGTTAAACTGTATTAATCAGCTGGTGCAAAAAAAAAACAAACTTGATAATCTTCAACTCACAAATACTCTCACTTCCTTAAGTCAGAGAGGATGTAGTTGCTATTGCTTGCTCAACATAAAATAAATTGAATGCATGCATGACTAGGTTACACACAGATGTACAGTAGGAATGTGTATCTCTTAAGGATTGCAGCCAAGTTGTTGATCTTGTTTCAGTGAAAGAGGCGCCATTTGCAGGAACCTGATCATTCTGAACTTTGTCATTCTGACCTCTCTTTTCGTTCAGCTTAATCAAATTCTGTGATGGCCAGCTGGTCCTCTTATGTTGCTCTCGTCCCTGTCTTTTTTTTTTTTTTAATCGGACCATATTACAGACACCTACCAGTACTTTTCCAATAGACCCACTGAGAAGCTTCTACCAGTTGTCTTTAGGATTTGAGACATTGTGCAAGTAATTGATTTTGTTTCCTTGTCTTTTTAGAAAACCAGTTATTGGACCTTTTAGCTTGTGTGTGTCTGCACAGAGACTTATCAATTGTGTCTTGGTGTGATCAAAACATCCAGGTCGATAGGCAGGTTAATAAGCTGCTTTTGAAGCATACCTTTCACATAGCTTTTTAGCAAGTGAACAGCTCCATTGGAGCCAAAATATATCTGGGCAAGACAACTTCCTTCTCTCATGGCTTCCCACTCTCCACCCCTCCCCATCCCACCTTCCAATCCTGGAGCCTCTTTTCTCCGACACAAAGCTGCTCAGTTGTTCATGAATGTCAGCTCAGTGCTGCCAGCACGCTCTACCCCCCACCTTCTTCCCTCCCTCCATCCTCCTTCAGTCTGTCTTCTTCCCTTACTCCTTATCTCTCTCCCATACTTCTCTTAGTGTGCAAAGGAAGAACGACTGCAAATGAGTTTCTTGAACCACAGGGACCCCAATAAATAAAACTGTCAGCTAGAGATGTTGAAAGGAAGAAAAAAAAGGTTGGTGGAGGGGTAGAAGCCAGAGGCAAACTCTCGCTGAATATTTTATCACCCACCAATAACACCACCACTGCTCTTGACACGCTACCCCCATTGCCCGCATCCGCCATCCCCCTTCACCATCTATGTTCCCTCATGCCATCCTCCCCCTTTTTCTCTCTCGCTCTCTCTCTCTTTCTCCATCTTATCTCCACCACTCCTCCCCCAGCTGCCCCTTATCATATTCGCCTCATTATTGCATAGCAACTACAGCTTCCTGCTAAACAAAATACCACCTCCTGGACACCAAGGGATAAAACGAAACGGTTGATGGCACTGGTTCTGGTGTCAGTTGTTAAAGAGGTTGCTGTGGCATCTATTGAATTCTTTTTCTCTATACCAGCATAGTTTTATTTATGGTGCATGTTAAAAACTAAACCTGTCCATGTAGATTTTAGTGGGTATAATCAACCATGTATGGTGTTAACACAAAGAATCCACCTGCATTTTCAAAAAGGAACTCCTTTACATACCATTGCTTCTGCATTAGAAAGAGAACAATGATGGGCTGGCTTTTCTCTGCCTCTCTTAGCACAACAGCAGTGGGGCCCTCCACTCTTCTTGTCTTGTGACTATCATAACAGTCTAATACAAATAGCCATAGAGTGAGCAAGGGGGAAAAATGGAGGAGGGTTTGAGACTGAAAAAGAAGCCGTGAAGCTCTCCTTTGTTTGTCTGTGATGTTCCAGAAAGCTCTATCTTGGTGTTTGTCCTGACGTCAACGGTGGCCAGCTACACTAGCTGTCTTGGCTGTGCTGTTGAGAGCAGACAGGCATGTTTGGACTGGAGCTGAGCTGCTAGCCGAGACCCCTGGGAATCATTTGCAAGCCAGCTCTCCAGCACCAGAGATACAACCCCCCTTCCTTTCTTTCACACAGACACACACACGTACACACATAGACATACTCTCCTATGCATTTCCTCCTGTTGTTTCTCTCATATTCTCTGTCCATCTGGAAAAGGCCTGTTGTTACACGATCACTTGCCAATCTAGCCCCTGGCAGGCAGGCTGTACTCTATCATCCTCCGCCTCCTTCATTCTCTTAGGAGACAGGAACTATTTCAGGTGTTCCACTCCACAGCTTCCAGCCTTACAAGCGGTTTATTCTCCTTTGTGTGTGTGTGTTTGTCTAATCCCCCCCCCCCCTTTTTTTTTTCCTCTGGATTTTAAAATAGTCAGAGAAACATGTTTTGAGAGTCAAGAATTTTAAACATTAAGTTTTATTGTGGCTCTTTCTGTTCGTCCTTTGGGGTAAGTGAAAGATGACCACAAAGATACAGGACAGGGCCATTCAGATAGTTTTCTAGACGAGTCTATCATTTTTCTCTGCCGAAGAGATGTATATGTTAATGTGGGTTTGTGTCCTTTTAATTTCTTGCCTGAAGTTGAGGTTGTGGTGGGTGGTGTGTGTATCTACAGAGACCCCTTGTGACTCAACACTTTTAGCTCTTCTGCATATGAGAATTAACACAGCCTGTGTGCACAACTTCCAAACTGACTTTATGAGTCAACAGCTGAGTTTTTGAGTGACAAAAATTCAGTGGAGTAGGAAAAAGAAGAAGGAATAAACAAGGTGCAAGGAAGAAAGCTTGCTTTCTCACAGGCTAATTTGAAGCCTTCCATGTGGTGTTGTGAGCTCAGTAGGAGTGCATGAATTTCATCTTGGTGGTTTTGAATAATCCACACTAGTCATTATAAGTGTAATCAAGCCTCCTCTTTGTTTCTCCTGCTGTCACTCAGTGTCATCTATTTTCTCTCACTTTCTCTTGCCTGTGCTTGCAAATACTCAAAAATTGAAAGGAATAAAAACGGAGGGAAGGAAACCAAAGTCACTGTTTAGACTTGGCGTTAAATGGCATCTAAGATGGTCCTTTTTGGGAAAGTGACTATGGTCAAAATGCTCCCACTCTCTTTACGTTTCAGCAGACAAGTTTGCATGCCTGACGCACACATGTACACGTACCCAAGTTCAGTGTGATCCTCTCCTTCTAAACACAACAAATTAAGCACATCTTTAAAGCAGTGGACATTGATGTTTCCGTCTTGAATAAAATTTGTGCAGCAATTACTTGAAACAAACTTTCATGCACGATGTGAAATGAAAACTGTCTCAACTGGACTTGGGCTCAGTATGGATTCATGTAGATAAAGAATCCAATACGTTATCAGGAGCATAGACAAATACTCACTCCTCAGCCCTTCCTCCATCCCAACATACTTTTTAAAACGGTTTAATTTATTGCCTCCCTGGTGACAAGTGTTGGCAAACTGTTGACTCATTCTTCTGACAGCTGTCAGTCATGACGGTCATTGCCTAATCCCCCTCCTCCTCTTTTTTTCCCCTCTTTCCCTTCAGTAACCCTCGGAGCCCCCCCCCACCCCCCCCCCCCCCCCCCCCCCCCCCCTCACCAAAGCACCTTACGTCTCTTATCGCTATTTTGCCTTCAATACC
>NC_056500.1:30121103-30163026 GCF_014905685.2 Nematolebias whitei
CCCCCCCCCCCCCCCCCCCGCACACACACACAATCTTCTTTCTGTCAGTCGACTTTTTTGTATATGGAGTTTACTTGACCCTTCTCTCACAGTGCCTTGCCCTGTCCTCCTCCTCACTTTGTGCCGCACCTTATGCATGCTGGGATTTTTGCCTTGCTATGATGTGGTAATCTCGGCGGGTGTGGACTGTTTCAACACTTTGTCACCGGGTTTCTGTTTCTCCTGCAATCTTCTGTATGCTAATTGTGGCCACTTTAGTGATTGATTGTTTACATTTAGAATTTAGGCCATCAGATCAACCCACCCTGCAGTCTTTTCACTTGCCTCTCCTTTTTTCTGTTCACTTCTCCACTTTGTGTCAATACCCTTGTCCAAAGGTCACCCTGGCAACAGAGAGACAGCAATCGATGGAGAAATAAATAAGCAACGGTTTAGAAGTAATGTAAGATTTTAAGGGTTTCAAGAGCCAATTTTTCAATAACTCATTAAATATATACTAAGTCTGTAAGGAGTATTTGTCTTGTGTGATTCACCATTATTCTCATTTCCCGTCATCTTTTGTGCTTCTCACTGCCTTCTATAGCTGTTATCTGCTTCTTCTGTATTTCTATTTCCTTTTCTTCAGACTTGGAAGCACACATGCATTTGGGGCTATTGAACTATTTTTAGAATAGAGGCATCACTTTGTATTTGCCAGTTAAGTGAGGATAACATAAGATGTCATTACTGCTGTCTTCAAGGCCCAATGAAGCTTTCTGACCCCATGACTTCTATTCAAAATACACCTACACACATCAATGGCAAGTTTGAATGTATAGCTCTGGAGCCAAAGGCATGCAGAAGGTGAACAAAAACATTTTAAATTTAGTGTGAATATTCTTATGTTGTAAATGCTAAGCTATCCTGTGAGTATCTGTGCGTGTCCATCCTGGCTGTGAATGGTTCAGTAAAGGCTTCCACACTTGGTCCTAGTTAATCATCACCAAAACTCCAAAAATGGGCAGCCCTTCCTGATCCGTTGCAGATCCATGGACAATTGGCTATTCTGTGTTTGAGAGGCAGGCGGGGTGCATTTCCTGAATGTGGGACTGATTTTTCAGGCTACGAGCCAGACAGAAGGGTGGCCTTTGTCTCTAAGCTGAATGACTGCTGACTAAGAGCGGACCCAGAGGCAGTTGGACGCAAGCAATGAGTGCACACTGTGTGTGTGTGTGTGTGTGTGTGTGTGTGGGGGGGGGGGGGGGGGGGTGTCCAATAGGTTGTTTTATTCAGAAACAAATAGTCTGCTTTTACAGAATAGTGAATGATTGCTTGATGGTCTCATTGAGAAGTGTACTCCAAGCACTGCTGTGTCTAATTTAACTACCAGTACTAGCATACATGGTACAAAGCTTTCATTTACCAAGAAGGAGGTCAATATTTAAATAAAGACTTTGTCCTTTTTGTAGCAATCTTATAATAATGCAAAAGTACAAATAATTTTAGAGGTCCTTTTTTTAGTTATAATTTTCCTTTTGTTGAAGCTGTACCTGTGACTTTTATAAAAGCAAATTAGTTGAGTTACTCAAACGTCTTCTATCTCATTGTGTGTTTGCAGGTCAGTGACTTCCTGTCCGGCCGCTCCCCCCTCACCCTGGCTCTGCGAGTCGGTGATCACATGATGTTCGTCCAGCTCCAGTTGGCGGCACAACAATCTGGAAGTCCCCAGCTCCAGCACAGGCACCTCATCACCCGGGGCAATACAGAGGCCACAATGGGTCAGCCCACAGGGCAGCCACGTGTTCCCCACACTCACCCGCACTCCCACCACCACACCCCCCATCATCCACACAATCATCCTAGCCCCCACCTAGCCCAGCCTCACGCTGTCCCTTCCTCTCCTGTTTCCCCGAGCTCCCCTTCTTTCCCCTTGCCCTCAACCCACCACCAGTCGCTCCCTCCCATGTACCACCAGTCACCCTCCCCTGCTCATTGTAGCCCCCCTACTCCTCCACCCCAATCTCCTCACCCTTCCCACACCCCTGCGGGGTTTTTCCGCTCTCCAGCTCACCATCACCACCACTACCACCAGCCCTCCTCAGGCCAACCCAGCCACGACATCGGCCAGGTCAGCCCTGTAGCTCCGGTCCTCTGTCCTGAGGTAAGAAAATAAAAATATTCTTAAAATACAATTTTTTACTAATATTATTAATATTATTGTACTACTGGGATTGTGGTAGCTTGACAGTCGCGGCCACATTCATGTAATCCTGAGGCTGCGGGTTTGAGCCCAGGTTGTGTCACGAAAGGCATCCGACAAAACACCTGCCATATCTTTTGTGCAAGTTTGTTCACTGTTGTGACTCCTGCAGAAGAGAGCCAAAAGGAAAACATCAACTTTATTGAATACTCCTTTGTATTTTCAAAGAGACAAAATCTCAGTCTGTAGATTATCATGTATCATATAATTTGTTCATCATATTGTTGGAATAATATACGGTTTTTAGTCATAAAATAGATTCCAGACTTTTGTCTTTTCATAAATAAATAATGAGAGGATGTGTTATGATTGTCTGACCTGTTTTTCATGCTCGCAAATACATTGTTCTCTCGTATAATAATCATATTTTTGGAGAGTAAGCTAGTTTTTTTTTATTCAGACTTGTAGGGGCTTGGAAAAAAGAAAAGTAGCAGATTGAAGGGTTCACCATAATTTGTTTCTCAGTTGGCATTCATTTAAAATTAGATTTTATAATTTTTTTTCTTTCTTTTTAGTTTAGAAAATCTTTAGGTACAATAACCCACTTAGTTGTGTCCGGCTTCAACCAAAGGGGCTGCCTATCTTTTCCACCTTAAGTCCAGCCTGTGGAAAGTGAAAATGTCCTAAATGTCATTGAACTGGGGGACAGATAGTTCACAAGAGGACAAAAAAGTTAAAAAGGCTACTTAACTCTTAAAAAAAATTTGAAATAGCTATTTCTCATCAGGCTACAACACAAATGCATGGACTTGTGCAAAAAGGTCTTTGGCAGGGTTTCAATTTCATTCTCACTTGTCAGTTAACAAATCTCAGTTAAACTGAGGTGGAGTCACAACGGGTGTTAGATTTGTTCAGTCACAGCCTGAAGTAACTTAATATCCTCAGTCTTGGCACATGTTGTGGTGCAAAAGTCAGGTTTTCTTTTTTCACAGGTTTCTCCCAGCCACAAGCCTTTACTGCAAGGATTAGTCACTTGCTACTCATATGAAAGATCAAATTATATGTTAGCATATGTGCATGTTTATATTTAGTATGAATTATCTTTTTTTTTTCCCTCCAAGTCTCAGTCTCTGGTTTAAATCTCTCCTCCAGGCTAACTGCAGCCCCAGTAGTGGCACTAGTTCCTTGCCACGCTCAAGAAAACCTGGTGCCATCATTGAGAGCTTTGTCAACCATGCTCCTGGAGTCTTCTCAGGGACTTTTTCAGGTGAGAGGACACTAAGCTACCATTAAGGTTTAACTGTGCTTCAATCAAATGCAATGGAAGTTTTTGTTGTTGTATTTGGTATAAAATAATATCAAACGTGTCTTTCTGCTTCTTTCAGGCACTTTGCACCCTAACTGCCAGGACAGCAATGGGCGTCCAAGACGGGATATCGGTACCATCCTACAGATCCTCAACGACCTCCTGAGTGCTACACGCCACTACCAGGGCATGCCCCCGTCCCTCACCCAGCTCCGCTACCAGACCCAGTGTGGCTCACCCACCTCCCCATCTTCCTCACCGCCCCCTTCGCCTCCAGTTGCTGGCATGACAGGTCTCTCTGCCAAAGCTACCTCTGTGCCTGCTGGCAGCCCTAGCAGCCCCCCACCGACTCTTCATCCACTGGTGCAGTGCCAGAGCCAGATCCGCATGTGCAAACCCCCCGGTGAGTGACTACTCCACACACCTTCTTCTCATGCAAGCATTTCAAGAAAACAAAGAAAGTCCCACATGTACATTAGGCCCTAATGCCCTCACTAAGCAGATGTTCCTGCAGTTGCCACAGCTTCAGAAGAGTTTGTGTGTGTGTGTGTGTGTGCACATGCATCTATGTGCACATTTATGTGTTGAATGATAATAAAGCCCATTATTTTCGCAGAGCTCTGCTCTTGTTTTGCAACCAATTGAAAAATGTATTGTCATCGCTGCCTTTCTGTGTCTGTTCTCATAGAGAATCATGGGTAGCGCAGTTCTGTTGGGATGGTTTTACATCACTGCTTTTGAGTGCTTATCTTAAAATACTGGCAAAGCAAGAACATAAACATCAGACTGAAGAAGAGAAAACAGTCTTACATTTTTCTCTCTCATGGTTTGAAGCATCTTCATGCCACAAAGCGCAGAGAATGGGGGTCACCTTGGTAATGCAACTCAAGCTTTTTCCAGGCCTGTTGAGTCAGGCTTCACTTGTCAGTCAGTGGAGTTGGCTTTTGTTTTTGTGCGTCAAGGAGATGGTTTACCTCTACAAGCCTGGGCTGAGCTATGATTAGATTAGATTAGGCTTTGAGTTATTTAACCTGCATCCTAAAGAAGAGTTTCACCTGGGGTGTGTGAGCAGGACACGCCTTAACATAGAGGGCAGGTGTTGAAGTTCAGATGATACAATTTTAAGAACAAGGCTTTAAAGTTTTAAAATCTCTTTTCCTTGTAGCAACACAGGTGCTGGCTATCAAACAGATGTCCACTGATAACATTTAGTTGCTGTTGTAAGGTTAGACTGGCTGCATTGTCTTATGCTGCCTTCTTATCTTGCTGAGGAAATAAAATAAAAAATTTCATGACATGCTCATAAATATACCACATGTGTAAGAATGTTCTTCATAGGTGTCATTTGAATGAACTTTCAGGTCATCTAGTTTTATTTACCAACCAATTCACAACAAAAGGAAAATCTCCCATCCTGAGTAAGCAAACTGATGAAAACGGAAAGGAACTTTGTGTTTGAAATAATGAACATAGACTTTAGATGTAGTCTGGCTCTCCCACGATGCTACACCCTCAGTTGAAGGCATCAGGAGGCCTTTCAGTTTTAACATCTCAACACAGACTTACTGAGCTTGACTACTATTCCACTACATTACCCTGAGTGCACTCACAAGTATTCAGTGAACAGTTGCAATAACATAAGACTTATTTTCCTAGCTCAGGGAAGACCATTCCTTCACTGCACCCACCTACACACTCACCCCGACCTTCCCCTCCTCTCCTGCTTTTGCCATCTTTCTTCATCTGTACTCAACAACCCACGCCACTGTTTCCCCCCCATTTGCTGTCCAAAAACTGTCTTGTCTGTAAAATCCATCTCTCTGTTCCCCTCCTAATCACCCCTCCTTTCTCTCCATGTCTGTGGTGTGCATCAATACATTTTCTGTGTCCATTTGCTCTTTAAATAGATTCATTCTAAAATGCAGCTCTGTAAAAAAGAATTACTTTGTGGACTCTGGAGCAGTGAGAGGAGGAGGCAGCGGAAGACAAGGGTTGTTAAAACCACAACACTAAGCCTCCATTCATTCTACTGGTGTTTATATTTTGCCCATCAGTCCACTTTTTAAAACTTGGTGTAAAGGATGAAATAATGGGTTTGTTTCACTTATTTTTTCTCAATTCACTGCCTTGCTGTAACTTTTTGCTTACCATATGTTTCTGCGGCAAGCCATGTTAATTGGTAACCTGCTCAACCAATTAAGTATGGTAAAGCAGAATGAGGCAGTGCATGTACTGGTGTACCTAAACTAGGGTATGCGTCTCTTTGTATAGCCGATGGCAAAGCACTCTCAGGCCGTCTTATCAGTCTACACCTGATGTAGGACTTTCTGGACTTAACATGACAGCTTAACTCAGCTTCACAGTAACCTACTTTCATTCAGCTGCAAAATAAACCTGCACTTACCATCTGCTTAAATATGTGTGGATAGTGAAACAGGTTGAAGCAGCCACTTGAAAATGTCACAAAAGTTGGATGTTTGTTGAGAGCCTGGCAAGCTCATGTGTGAGGTAGAGAAGAGAAACTTGAGCAAAAAAGCTTGTACATTTAGCCATAAGGCTCATACAGCTAACTTAGCTTTCTGCTTTGGCTGAATAATATTGCTGAGTTGGGGGGATTTGTCAACCCAGGACTTGTGTTTGTTTGAATTTGAATGGGAGGGCTTTAGGATGGTTTGGCAGACTGATTGTTGGCCAAATTCCTTTACTGAGTAGGATGAACCTTTCTACCATCTGCCCTGCAGAACTTTGTCTCACTAGACCCTGCACAGTCTAACCCATTGTGTGAAGCTGGAGACGGGGGCTATATATGAAGCATCATGCTGAACTATTGTCAGACCAAACAAGGAACATATCGCATATAGCCTCATGATCACCTAAAACTGCATTAGCCTGAATCAGACGGTAATCTGTGGCAATGCCCGTGTGTCTTTTTCCATATCCTTTAACTAGCTTTAGTCTCCTTTTGATTTTTTTTTTAGGTTATGTTAACTTCCTGAAGGCAGGGACAGGGTGAGCCAAGGAAAGAGGAAGAGTTGAAAGATAATCAATTGTCTTTAACCTTACTAAGTCCTGCATAGCATGCAGACCAAATTTGTCTTGCATAACAATCCAATACTTGATAGGATACACATGAACCACTAACATGATATGGATCCTAGCGACACAGTGCAGCTATAGAGTTATCTAGGAAATTCAGCCAATCCCATTAGGTCCCCTGTCATTGTCAGGAAGGAGGAAGAACATTGCAGAATGAATGCAAATAAAATCTAAAATTCATTCAAGACCTTGTGTCTCTGCAGGGTTGTTTGTGCCCTTTTATTGCCTGTCAGAATATTAGCTCTGCTTTAATTGGTTGTTTTAGTATCTGTCTCAATGGGCTTAGTTATTGGATCCTAAAGGCTTTATTGGTCATAGAGATTCAGAGGGTTTGAGCTGATTTAATATGTTGCAGCCATTGTTTACTTAGACAGTATACAATTTTGCAAAGCATGCACCATGTTCACTGACTTTACTTTGGAAAATACACACAGTTTTATAAATTGTTTGGCAAAGTTTGAACTTGGCATGTCAGACAGTAACCATAAAGGAAAACCAAGTCTGGCTTTGCTGCAGTGTAATTCTCCTTCTTCCTTTCCCTTTCCCCCTGCCTCTTTTTTTGTCTGCCTCTGTCCACCCCTCCCCTTTATGCCCCTGTTCTCTGGGCGCTGAGAAAACACAATGTTCTCTTTGCAAGATCACACGACTTATCAAGACAAACAAACAAACAACAGCAATAAGACAACTGCAAATGAAGGCCAATCTTTATACAATCAATAGATGGAGAAGCTCCTTTAATCTCCTTCTGCATCCTGCACACTGCAGCCCTCCTTCGTATTTTTTCCCCTCCTTCCTCTGCCTCTACTCCTCCATCCACCCACTCCTCCCACCCATCCATCCTCCTCCCCATCCTCTCTCATGTGCTCCCTATCTCAGTCCTTGCTGTGTTGCTGGGCTGGACTCGTAGACGAAGAAAACTGACTGACACATCGATTCTTCATAGATCACTCGGATGCATGTTTGCTTTTTGTTGTGTTTTTTTTTTTTTGGGGGGGGGGGGGGGGGTACTATACAATGCCCAGTGTTTTTACAAAGCCTGCTTTAAAGTCTTTAGAGAAGAGGGTTTTGGGAGAAAGAAGTTTGGGAATTTTGGTGTGACTTGTGGACAGATAAGAGGAGAAGAGACTGGCCTTTCCTGTTTCCATGTGCCCTTGACCCATCTTCTTTTTTGCTACCTACCCTTGTGTGTTTCTAAGAAAAGAATAAGTGTTACATTCTTATTAGTCATTTGTATCATGATTCTGTACAAGTATGAGTTCTCCATGTATTCCTACCATTTACTCTCTAAATCTCTTAATCATCTCTCTCTCTGGGTTCTGCAAGGTTATTGTGCTAACATCAAATCCTATTCTATTCAGCCAGTCTAAGCCAGGAAGTGTATGTATGTGTGCATGTGTTGTGTGAAAAGCTTGTCCTTTTTATTCAGCTCTAATAATAGCCCTACTGTCATAAACATAGTCTGGAGATCCCTGTGGCCAGCTGTGTCCGGCCCAGCCGCCCAGGGCTCCGGTAGTGACGCTGATGAATGGCTACACTCACACTTGTACACATAAACACACACAAGTTTGGTGTAGGTCCAAGCACATTCCCAGAACTATTGCCAAGCCAAAGGCCAAGACCTCCTGCTGCACCACCAAACTGGCCTTTTATGTGTATGTGTATATGTTTTTTTTTTTTTTCTTGTAGTTTGCAGAGATGAGAGTAGATGTACCACTTTGGAAACTGAGGTCATGAATAAGAGAATACCCTGGTGAAGTAGACACCAGTCAAGGGGTGTTTTCACTTTTTGCTGTTCATATGAGGGAAGAAGGAGGCAAATAAAGGACCAGAAAGGGAACTAAACCTTATGGCATTGTGTATGAATGATACATGGTGGTGAAACAGAGAAACCATGGCTGTATAGTAAGAAAGCCCACCCCAGCACCAACACCCTCATCCTAATATTTCCTTTGTTCTCTAGTGATGACACACTGCCCTCACACAAATTGCTCCTGACATCTGGATGCACATGTACGTTTGTATCAGGAATTAACAAATTGTCAGGAAATGGAAAAACCCTCAGTCCGTTTGTGAAAATGACTTCAATGTTAAAAAAAAAAACAAAAAAAAGAATTCCGTTAACCTCGTAAATCTATTGCTGGTTTACTCTAGCTTGCCCTACCACACTGCTGTGAATATTTATTTATAGCTTACGAGAAGGATCTGCACAGATTAACTTGATAAGGAAATGAGCGAAAGAGGTGAATGTAGCCCACACCGAGTCTGGAATTCATTCCGATGGAGAGGAAGGCTGGAGGAGGCCATAATCGATTCTGTAAACTGACACCTACGGCTGATCCTTTACCCTCCACCTTTTTCCTCCATCCTTTTCTCCACCCCCCTCCATTGCCTCAGGGGGAGGAATTCCTTAACCCACATTGCCATACCCCTCCTCTCTCCCCCTCTTTGCACGGCCCTACCTAGCTGTCTCTTGGGAGACGAGGGGTACGATCGGCAATCAGGAGGGGTATGCGAGGGGGCTTCTCTGCATGTGTGAGGGGTGAAAAGGGTGTAATAGTACAAAGAGGGGTTGGTGGGTGGGGGAATCAATGAGCTGAGTTGGACGCTAGAGCCATAATGAAAAAAGAAAAAGAAATAGAAAGGAAGAAAAACAATTTTAGCCTGTCTCTCTCTCACTTTCTTTCTCTCTCATCGCTTACAATTTCCATTCGCTTGCATTTTCTATTGAAAGCCAATAGCGTTGTCCTGGGCCCGAGATGGATGGCTGCACTAGAGCTAAGGTTTAATCAATAGGTCTTTTTAATTTGCCATCGATCCACGTTAAAAGCTACTGCGCCTCTCAGTTCTGTCACTGTATGTGTGTGCGTGCACACACCTTTTGAGCATGTGCTCGCGTGCAGCTGCGTCTTTGTGCGTGCACGACCGTACACATTGTGTGTGCGCTTCTTGTGTGGATGCATGATGTAGTTGCATGTAGATTTGAGTGCCTTTGTGTGGGTTCTAGTGTGGAGCAGGGGCAGAGAAAGCAAAGATGGCCATTGTGCTTCGGTTTATTGACATTCTAGACCATTATTTAATTATTTAATTCCCAGACAGATACTAATGGAGCTAGCTAATAGATCGTGGTTGCTTTCCCTTCCTTCCAATCCTCTGAATATATGTATAAATGGAATTAGGCTGGACTTGGCAAGTGTTGGAGAGCATTCACAGTGCAATGCGAGGCCTGTCCCTTGAGACCAAACTCTGCGATAGGCACATCAACAGCTAGAAATGCACTTAGACACACACCCAGTCACTGAGACATGTCACACTTAATTGTGTTAGAAAATGTCATAGGCAGTCATAAAAATGTGCCACCTCTTTTATGTGTGTGTGTGTGTGTGTGTGTGTTTATTTTAATCCTTTTTGACCCTGCTGTTGGTTCCCAAGGAGGTTCTGGTCTAAGAGTATCTCCCAATCCAAGTCAGTGATCAGGGGATGAAGTGGCACTGAAATGGCACTAATTACGCTCAGTTGGCATCAGATCAAATCCAAACGTCCAGTTGTGTGCATGGAGCGTGTGTTTTGCTGTTCTTTTTTTTTTTTTTTTAAGGTGACAAGTAAATAATCTGAGGTTGTCCCAGCATTTTTATTATCGTGTAGCGTTTTATTTACAGCCTACATCCACGCACACGTTGACATCTTGTAATTTAGTTTACCTGCAAACATGTAAAGCAACTCTCAGCGAGAAATATTTGACAGTTTCTCTGCTCTCTTTTTCCAGGTGACCGCCTGCGTCAGACTGAAAATGTCAAGTTGTATGCATGGAGTACGTATTTTGCTTTTCTTTTTTAAAAAAATGACAAGAAAATAATCTGAGGCTGTATCAGGATTGTTATTGAACCTGTGGCGTTTTATATACAGCCTGCCACTTACATCCACACACACTTTGACATCTTGTAATTTAGTTTACCTGTAAACAAACAAACCAACTCTCGGCGAGAAATATTGAACAATTTGCTCTCCTTTTCTAGGCGATCGCCTACGTCAGACTGAAAACCGTGCAACGCGCTGTAAGGTGGAGCGTCTGCAGCTGTTGATGCAGCAAAAGCGTCTGCGCAGGAAGGCCAGGCGGGACCAGCGCGCGCCGTATCAGTGGCTGCCCAACCGCAAGGCCGGGCGCAGCAACAGCAACAGCAGCATGTCCAGCGAGGGCTCCCTGGATCTGGACTTTGAGGATTCCGTGTGGAAGCCTGACGTAAAGGCCGACTTGAAGTCTGAATTCGTCATGGCTTGATCATGTGTGACTTGCCCCACCCCCGTTTCAAGATTTGGAGATGTACGGAGCATTTCTTGGGATTTTACATGGAGATATATTATGGATGGAGAGTACTGGTTAACCGCAAAGAGGAAATCAAAGTTGTCCTTGTGACTGTTATCTGTCACATGGGGGGGAAGCCTCCCTGCAGACCTTAATCCCATTCTGTCCTTCACAGCTGACATTGTGAAAAGCAGCAACAATAGCAAAAGAACTTTGATGTGATGCTTGGATTTGGACAGGCAACAACTGGACTTCACAGTGTCCAAGACTTTTCCCCTTTTAAAAGGTGTGATACCTGAGATCACACCTGGACTTGAGCATAGCAGAATTGAGTAGGTGGGTGGTGGTTCCTTTTCTGAATTATTCTTATTTTTTACATTTTTCAAGTGCACTCTGGGCAGAAATGAAGAAATCCACACTGGACTTCTGAACAAGACGGGAGCAACAGAGACTGTGGAATTTACCAATGGGCATTCTTATTGTTCTCAAAACTAACCAATTAGAGTCCAGTTTGTTTGCTGTTACTGAGTGGTTAAACTCCTGTTTTTTTTCTTCTTCTTTTTTCCACTTTTAACCATATTATATTTTATAAACAAAATAATATGTAGCATTGTTCACAAAGCATTCAGGTTTTCATATAACAGTTCAAAGTAGTTGTTTATTTGCACATGATCTTGATTTAAAACAGCTGGTCAAAATGTGCAAGGAGGAGGAGGAGGGGCCTAATAAAGAAAAAAAAGGAATATTGAAGTATTGATATCAACCTCAGTGATATAGGGTATCGATAGGAATGACTAATAAATAAACAAGATGAATTAATATTAAGAGAAAGTGCTTTAGAGGATTTTAAAATCTTTGAAATATATCATAGAAAACTCTATTTTTGTTTCTCTTCCTATCTGCTGTTTTCAAAAAACAGCAGCCCTCTGTGGCTTTAGTCAACGTACTGAGTGCCAGCAAAAATATGTGCATCCATTCAACCATTTGTCAGGTCATTTGTGAATCGTTTCGTCTTGCCACAACAAAACGAGACAGTAAGACAATTGTCATCCGGCCTGGCTGATGTTGTGCAAACCTGAATGGAGCTGCTGAGGAATTTGTAGTTTGTGTACATAAATGTGACAATTGGCAAATGTTTATGAGGGTGTGTTTGACAGTTTTTTCAATTTAACTTGGACTATTCCAATTTTTTTTTTGTCTAGTTGTCTTTTCCCATAATAACCCCAGATTGTATTCTCAACATTGTAAAAAAAAAAAAAAGTTGCTGCTGTTCAAAGCACTGGCTACAAATAATTATCACAAGAAATTAGAAGTTCCACTTTTAGGCCCTTTGGATGTTCCTATTTATCACAAGTTCTAAGAAAAGGAAAAGCAGTGGCATCATTTTTCTGGCTTCAATATCCAGTGCCTGCACCAGTATATCCATTGACATATCAGGTTAGGCCTTTTATTTTTATTTTTTTTACAGTTTTGCTGCTACATATGGGGAATTAAAATGATGGGGGGTGGGGGTGGGGGATAAAACAAAAGCAAGAGAGGAAAAAGTGACTTTTTTTTGCATGCAGAAGTGTGAAATCACAATGATCTTTTTTTATATTGATGAAAGAAAAATAAACTGGTGCTTTTGGTAATGAAGGTTGACAACATGCATGAATTTGTGAAGAAAACAAACAATGCTGCTTTTGCTGGTTCGGCTTTTTGTGACTTGAGTTTCGATGTTAAAACCGTGTCCTGCTAAAGTGTTCCAACGCAAAAACCAAAACGGATGAAGCTAAGTTGACCCACGTTGTTGCTCTGCACTGACCATTCATGTTGTGTGACGATGAAGACGACGACGATGAGCAAGGAGACTCTTTGTCACCCACTGAATGCTGGTTTTAATTCCCCCCTCCACCCCTCCAGTGTTTTGTGAGGACCCAGACAGCCGATTAACTGTTTAGCCAACCCTCCTCCTCCCAGCCTGAAAGCCTACCGAGGCTCGTGTGGACGTATCCCCACAGGGAACAGACCAGTGGATTTAAAGACCCGTCTGTCAAACTTACCCAGGAGAAGCATCTGGTCTCTTTTCTCTGTCTGTCTGACTGACCACCCTACCACGATTGCACTCCCAGAAATTGCAGTGAGAGATTACCTTTTGCGGTAAACCTCATCTTTTTTTTAAGTGGCCTTATCTTTCACTAAAAAATGAGACTCTTGGGGACAACGGGGATGGGAATGGTTTTTTTTCCTGTTTGTTTTTTTTTTTTTAACTGTTCATACTGATGTTAGACGTCATCGCAGCGCTGTTTTTTGTCTTCGAGGACACTGGGCATCTGTCGTTTAGTGCTTTTAGCTGGTGGAGTCTCTATTATGTCAAGGCTTCTGTGCCTTAAAAGTTGCCCTTGCAGTGTCGGTGTCAGATTTAATCTTGTTTTTGTTGGTGGATGAAACATGACGGTAGTTATCACAGGTATATATGACAGTCATGAACTTTTAGGGTGAAGCTCGTTTGAGTGAGTCAAAATTACGCGTTGATCCTCAAATATCGTCTTTGTCCCATTTCTTCACTGTGTTGCTATGCTTGTCGGTCTGTTTTTAAACCTCGTGTCCCCCCCACCCCACCACAAGCAAGAAGCTGCAAAAAGCTACAAAACTTGTAACTGAAAGTTTATGCCACAGTACTTAGATGGAAAGAAACAGAGTAAGAAAGGTCCTCTGAGGACTTCAGACTACATGCACTTCCTGTTTCCATGGACACGACAATATTAAAGGACAATTGAACCCCGGCTCCTCCCAAATTTTATTTATTTTATTTTTTTGTATATGTATGAACTATACTCTGTGTGTGCCTCACTTCTGTGTGAAACTCAAAAAGAAGAAATAAGACAAAAAAGAAGACAAAAGCATTACAGAGAGAATAAATAACAGTATGTTGGTGAAATTCTGATCACATCATTTAAGTTGCCTGTTCTTTCTTGTAGCCAACTATTGAAAATAACAGGTTTCAAGAATACAATTTACAATGTTCTAGCTCTAGACCGGTGTAGCACATGTGTGACTGTATTAATTTATGAAACCAAAATGGTAACTGTGAATTACGTATTTCTTTGTGGATTTTTTTGTTTGTTTTGTTTTTGGTAATTAAAAAAAAAATAAAAAAAACGTGAGGAGGTTGTCGGACACGGCTGCAGCTTATGCTCGTGTCGGAAAACAAACTTTTTTTGTTTGTTTGTTTGGTTTGATTTTTTGGTGGAATATAACGGAAGCCAAACATGTTTCCAAAAACTAAAAAAAAAAAAAAAAAATGGAAAAGAAAAAAGGAAAAAATATATGAATATATTTTTTTTCTTAAGCAATACATTTCAGTGTGTCTTGTGATAGAACATTTTTTCTTTTTTTAGGTAATAAATAAATAAAAAGCAAAATGACTACACGGCTTTGTCTCTTAAGTGTGTTTATTATCAAATCATTCAACACCATTACGTGGAATAAGCTGTTCAGTGTGTTATTAAAAAAAAATTTAAAATCTGATACAGTAACTTGATATGTTTCCAATTTTATAACAGCTGTTGCACTTCATTGTTAAGGTTGTTTATTCACACAAAAACCCATGTATTCACATAATGCTACACTACATGAAGTGTTTTTAGCAAGCAAAGCTATAAGGAAGAAGCGTGGTAAATATAGTGAATGGATGGATGGTTTCTCATGTGATGCAACCTTCTTTCAAGATAAGACATAAGGCTGTGTACAGTGACCAGGGGAAGAACTCAGCCTCACCACCCGTCAAGGATCAAGATGACTATTGTCATTCACATCACATGTGGTATATGAGGTGGAACAAAGTTGTGTATTCAATGTCCCAAGTTACACCCAAAAATAGCAAAAGTATAAAAAAGAAACTATACAAGGATGCTAAGGTAATATTATATGGTGTATTAAACTGCTGCCTGAACATGAGTCTGTTGGGAGCAGATGGATATGGATACAGCAGTAAGAAATCAGCAGCATGTTGAGCAATTAAATTGGTATTTTAGGGATTTATGAGTCTAACAGCTTCAGGGTAGAAGCTGATGTACAGTATGTACATGTACTGAGAAAATGTGTTCTGAGGCAGCACTTGTAATGCCTTGTTTTTTTCCAGGGAGGCTCAGACCAGAACCTGGGGCACTGGGGGTGGGGGACGTTATAGTACTACTGTGGCAGATGTAAGATTGTCTATGTTCAAGCAGGGATCAAGACAGAGTGGCAAGTACAAGACATTTCTGCTGTGGGAAAGCTGTGCCTTGACAAGTTGGTAGCTTGTTTTTTTTATGTAATGTCATATGCTTAAATGGACTGGTCATTTTTGAAGTATTGTTCTGTCAAAGAGTTATCAGTCTTATGAGCCATGACATCATTCATTTTGAGTATGGAATAAGGGTAAAAATCTTTATCTAGGATACAGGCTAGCTATACAAGGTGCACACTTTTTTTTTTTTTTTAATTGTCATATACATCTGCAATTCTGGCTTTGTTTGAGACAGCAACAAACAACAGTCAGGCAAAAATATGAATGTTCAACATTAGCTAATGTAGCAGATGTGTATTTTTACATAGACATGTTTTTTTATGGTAGTTGTCATATAAGCCTATAACAAGCCCTAGTTTGGTTAGCCATTAGCATAGCCAGAATAAATACTTCTGCTTTTGTCTTCATACTTTGTACTCTATGATTGGTGTCACCACTGATAAGGTATAATCTACTGATGGCAACTTGGTAGAACATCACTTCAAACATATTCAGGCTATCCCTTTAACTTCATACTAAAAGTATATACACTACATTGCCAAAAGTATTTGCTCACCTGCCTTGACTCACATATGAGCTTAAGTGACATCCCATTCCTAATCCATAGGGTTCAATATGATGTTGGTCCACCCTTTGCAGCTAGAACAGCTTCAACTCTTCTGGGAAGGCTGTCCACAGGTTCAGGAGTGTGTTTATGGGGATTTTTGACCATTCTTCCAGAAGCGTTTGTGAGGTCACATGCTGATGTTGGACGAGAAGGCCTGGCTCTCAGTCTCTGCTCTAATTCATCCCAAAGGTGTTCTATCGGGTTGAGGTCAAGACTCTGTGCAGGCCAGTCAAGTTCATCTACACCAGACTCTGCCATCCATGTCTTTATGGGCCTTGCTTTGTGCACTGGTGCACAGTCATGTTGGAAGAGGAAGTGGTCAGCTCCAAACTGTTCCCACAAAGTTGGGAGCATGGAATTGTTCAAAATGTCTTGGTATGCTGAAGCAGTCAGAGTTCCTTGAACTGGAACTAAGGGGCCAAGTCCAGCTCCTGAAAAACAACCCCACACCTTAATCCCCCTCCACCAAACTTGACACTTGGCACAATGCAGTCAGACAAGTACTGTTCTCCTGGCGACTGCCAAACCCAGACTCGTCCATCAGATTGCCAGATGGAGAGGCGTGATTCGTCACTCCAGAGAACGCTCCTCCACTGCTCTACAGTCCAGAGGCGGCGTACTTTACACCACTGCATCAGACGCTTTGCATTGCACTTGGTGATGTATGGCTTGGATGCAGCTGCTCGACCATGGAAACCCATTCCATGAAGCTCTCTGCGCACTGTTCCTGAGCTAATCTGAAGGCCACATGAAGTTTGGAGGTCTGTAGTGATCGACTCTGCAGAAAGTTGGCGACCTCTTCGCACTTTGCTCTTCAGCTTCCACTGACCCCGTCCGTCAGTTTACGTGACCTACCTCTTCATGGCTGAGTTGCTGTCATTCCCAAACACTTCCATTTTCTTACAATACAGCTGACAGATGACTGTGGAATATTTAGGAGTGAGGAAATTTCACGACTGGATTTGTTGCAGAGGTGGCATCCTACCAGTTCCACATTGGAATTCACTGAGCTCCCGAGAGCGACCCATTCTTTCACAAATGTTTGTAAAAACAGTCTGCATGCCTAGGTGCTTCATTTTATACACCTGTGGCCATGGAAGTGATTGAAACGCCTGATTCCGATCATTTGGATGGGTGAGCAAATACTTTGTGCAATGTAGTGTATGTTATGAACATAACACTTGAGAATATAAGTTATATTCTTATTATTGTTCTGAGCTCAAGCAGTGATTATGTTTATGCTACAGCCTGCCTGAGTATTGTATCAGACTACTTTAGGCTCTTCTGGAGACAATATTCAGACAGATTTGCTTCACTCCTGACACTGCAGAATCTGACAGGCTGGAACATAATCACAGGCAACATGAACCTTTTACAGAACGTGATTTATTCATGTGTTGTTGTTGTTGTTGTTGTTGTTTTGTAATCTTTGAATGTGTTAGTAATACGTCAGTGAAAAATTGACACTTGGGCCTTCGGTTAGGATATAATATTGTAACAACCTGATACATTTTATCTTTGATAAAGCTACAAAGTTGCAGAATGCTTACATAAATTAACTTTCAGTTTCCCAAGTTAGGACTTCTCCTGACAGGAAGTGACAGGAACTCTTTTTTATACATCAAGTAGAATATCTGACCTGTGATTTATTTTACATTCAGTATCATCAACCGGAACGTTAAAGCCAACCCAATAGTATACAGAAATCCAACAGGGACAACCCATCTGAACACATAACCTGAAAAGTTTCACCCATTTCTGTCCCAAGACGGCCCAGAAGGTCCTACATCTGACACAGTCCCTTGCATTCAAGTACATGCAATTTCAATAATGTACACTGAAATTTAGTAGTAACCCACTGAAGGTCACCTATCTGTAAAATTTCATCATGTAATGAACTCAAAATACATCTGTAATGTTGAAAAGGATCAATGTGAACCTAAATGAGATGTTTACCTTGTTTTTTTTTTTTAGAGCAACTACAATTTTACTGTGGATTATTCAATTTATAGGTTGCAATTGAATGCATCACAAATCTTTAGATTGTCAAAAAAAAAAAAAAACAGTAAGCAAAAAATCACCTTGCAAGGTTCTCTCAAATGCTCAGAGCCCCATGTCTTGGTCCACCCACACTACATCAGCATTGTGATTGGTTACATTTCCTGTCAGTTACTAATCAAATGCATCCTACAGAGCCTCAGACTGAGCTAAAGCCCCCAGTATACTCCTGCATACGTACTTCCGCGGAGGTACGCGTGTACCTCTGTAGGGCATGTCCACGAAAAGCTCAATTTTTACGATCGCATACACGATGTCACACAATAAACTGCCCGGCGTCGAACTATTTTGTATGCAACACCAATGTATTAAATTCCCCTTCTTCATCCCTGATCTGGCCTTTTCTTTTGTTTTATTCTCAAAAGGCAAGCAATCTCTTCCTCCTCCACTGATGCTATGACTGAAATGGTGAGAAATTAAGGAATTTGTCACGAGCAAATTAAAATCAGGTCCAATGTGGCTGCAGGAGGGTCGCTCTGATGTGTGGGCTGCAGGACCTGTGTTGTTTTTTTTAAAGAACTTTTTATTAACAACATATAAACACAGAACACCACTGCGGCTGGGGCTGCCAGCTCTCATTTTTTTAAACCTGTCAATCAATCCAGTAGGCATGTCATCAAATGACCAATCGGTGACCTCAATTTGTCCCGAAGGTAAACGCCCCTTGTCTGCGGAGCTGCTCTGCAGCCGCTCAGGGTGGACGCTCGAGCATGAAGTCTCAACCCTCTGTGTACAGTGCGTACAGTTTCCGGACGGCTGACAGGACGGGGGAGTATACTGGAGCCTTTAGCCTTCGCTGCTGTCAGTGAAGTCCTAACCAACAAAAGAGAGCTCTGTCAAACATGTTTCTGCCTGGAGACACACTGATAAGTAATCTGATGTAAAATATATATTCAATATAAAAAAAAAAAAAAATATATATATATATATATATATATATATACATGCATTTTTTAAATTTAACGTTTCATGTGCATTGAATTCTTAGACCTTCTCCAATGGCATAGAAAGCCCTGAAGGTTCCTCACTGTAATTCTTACAACACAAAGTTGGCTGTGAATGTTTTTTTCTTCTCTTTTTCGATTGATGTGAAGTCTTAAACAAAAACTGTGCTGAAAATAGAAAGAATCAAAAGTTTAATTATGGCAGCGTGTTGCTTTGAAGAGTTTTATCTTCCCTCCTACCCCTCCACATACGACATTTACGTGAGACTCTAACAGCAAACCACAAGTGCGTATGTTAACGCATATTTATTGTTAATATTACAGGTGCAACCAACAAACGTCTCATAGTGATTCTCTTCTTTCTGACTCTTTGTGTTTACTGTTTTACATTTTTACTGGATCTGACATGAGACAACAGTTGCAGCAGTGAGCTGATAAATTCTCATGGCTTCCAGTCATACTGCAACTACTAAGAGCCTCTTCTGAGAAGTCAGCCTATTTCTGACTGCCTCTGACAGTCAGCTCTCAGCCTCCGCAGCTTTCTGCAAGGTTTGCTGTTGGTGGATGTTAACTGTCTTTAGAGACGGAGAAGAGCTCAGCTGCCACCGCAAACTGAAACCCTGCGGCTTCGGGATTGCAAGGAGTTCCACAGCGGTGGGGTTTCACACTCTGTGTGATCTAAGATAAAGCATCTTCAGCTGTATCCTGCCCTCACTTGAAGCACATAGACAGACACATAAACACCGATATAACGGAAAATGTTCCAGGACGTCACGATGCAGGAAAGCTAATGTCGTATACACTGAAACGTGGTACTATTTATAAATGAACATACTTGTGCATACATGTGCTAAATGTATTAAGTGTGTATGAGTGCATATGCTAACAATAATGTATTTAGAGTTGCTGTTTGCCGTTATGTAGCTTTGCGCATGTAAAGGTTTTGCAAGCTTGTACTTCAAAATCCAAACCAATGGAAGTCATTTTATTTAACAGAAAACTCTGTTCCAGAACTGTCTTAAAGTTTTTTGTACATCAGTATTTCCTTTCATTGCACATCCACATCAATGTGCATCACATATTTGTTTTCCCTGCATGGGGTGAGCTCAAAAATGCGTAGTTACTCTGCCCATTTTTCACTGAGCAATTGAGAACATTGGTTCTTACGGGCAGGGTAAGTGTGAATAAGCATAATGCTGAATACATTAGGTGACAGGAAAACGTAATTCTGTGTTTTTGTTGGATTCATTTATAGAATTTGTGTTTGAAGATTAGATTTACTGTATTTTATGCTTTGTGATCTTTGGGTTTAGTTGAGTTCCTGGTGTTTCCCCTGCGTCCCTTGTTGCCATCACCCACTCTCACCTGCTGTCAGCATACAGCTCAGGTGTCTTCACTTTCTCATCAGCTCAGTCTTATATATACAGTCTGTTCTCGTCGTACACCAACAGTGCATTAATGGCTCTCATGCCACAGTTCTGATCCAATTTGTGCTCCTTGGGATTCCTTATGTTTTGGAAGTAGTTTTTATATATACATAAAAATTGGCAAATTTTTCAGCTCTTTGTGTAATTCTTCATTCTTGGCGACAATCGTGCAGCCAACTGTAACAATTATAAATTATGAGTTCCTCGAAACAAAACTTTAGAAGTAGGGATGCACCGATTGCAGTTTTCTGGCCGATCACCGATTTTTAAAACGTCTGACCTGCCGATACCGATTTTTTTTTTTTATAAGCAACACTATCAGGTGTTATAAGGTCACAATGCACCTTCAATTTTCCAATATTAATTTATTGTAAAATATACCCTTGAATATTATCCTCGAAACAATACAAGCTTGTTTTAACTGGCCATGAGGTAGTGCTCTGAAATATAAATGAAGTTCAGACAATTGTTGTTAAAACAAACAAAAAAATCGTTAAAATCTGTTTCTCATGCAAGTATCGGCCTATTTCCCCAAATTAAGGAAATCAGGGCCGATTTATTGGTGTACCCTATTTAGAAGCATACTTGGGTTCAAAATGTTGTTTCTTTTGCAATTTATATTGTTGCTATTGTTGGGTGTAACTGGCACCATGTGTACACAATTTTGTTCCACCTCGTGTACCACATGTGATGCAAATGACTATAAAGAACCTTGACCTTGAAAATTAATTTATGGTTAATAAGGACTAGCTCAGATTCTGCAGCTGCCAAGCGTTCACTATCCGTCCTCCATCATGCCTAACAGTTTGTTTGATGAGTTTGCAATAATGCGTTTGCCCAAAATATGGCACCACGCATCATAAAGAATAAGACATTGTTTTACAAGTTTTAGTAGAAGTTTTTTGATTCCTTCAGATTCATTGGTGTGCCATGAAATTCCACTCTCAGATGAAAACAGGCTTATTCCTTTTCCCCATTTGCACTGTTATAGACTTTCAAACGTCAACAGAAGTAAATTTGATGTGATTTTCACTCTTTAAAAAAATTGAAGACTGTTAAGGTTGTTGAAGGTTAAAAGGCGCTGCATGACATTATCTGATTTTATTCACAGTGTTCACTGCAATGAGTGTACAGTAGTCCTTTGTTTATTGTTGTGGGGGTTACGTTCCGGATTTCCCCCCGCAATAAGGGAAAATTCACGAAGTAGCAATGTTACATTTATTTTAGTATTTATATATTTTTTAAGGCTTTAGAAACCCATCCCTCACTCTTGCAATGTTCTAAACTTGTAAACCTACTAATTTTAACAACATACTTATACTAAATTTTACTCACCAGCTCTGCAGAACAATAGCGGCTCGGTTCCGCTCCGAATTGGTTCCATTTTGGCAGACCTTCCCTGCCGGTTCTGGTCGGCTCTCTGGCTTGGTGTAGTGGCGGTGGGCTTCAGAGAGAAGCTTCCCCCACTCGGAAGTCCTCGTGAGCCAGCTAGCAGCGCTTGGGTTCACTGATGGGCCAGGGGGTCCGAGTCTGCGCTGGTCTGGTACCGGTGGGTTCCGTGCAGCTCTTTCCATTTGCTGGGCACCAAATTCACTGTACAGTAATAAGCACAAAACTTTTTCAGATCAAATAAAAACTTCTCTTCCATTTCAGCAGAATGCAGAGACTGGATGCACTGTTGGGAATACTGGGTAGTTCACTGTTGGGAATACTGGGTAGTTCACTGTTGGGAATACTAGGTAGTTCACTGTTGGGAATACTGGGTAGTTCACTGTTGGGAATACTGGGTAGTTCACTGTTGGCTTCTAGGAACTGTAGTCCTTGTGAGTGGCAATACAGTACAGGCTAATTGAGAGAAACCTACAAAACAGCGGCGCCTGTCCAGAGTATTTTTTGTTACCTTTTTATTGTACTGTATCCCGTACTGTCCCAACCATGTGATAATATTAAAGCTGACAATCGTTGTTCAATCTGACTTTGAAAAACCATGAAAGGGCAAGTCGGCAAAAGTCGAATCTTGAAGTAGTGAGGGACTACTGTAACTGTAACACAAAATATTTCAAAAACACATTTTAAAAACTGTATTTTCCTCTTATAGAATTCACCAGATGCACCAATGCCTCGATAACATGAGATTTGGGTTTCGTGGACATTTTGGTTGTAACTTTTTAAGACAGCTTCCCCCTATTTCTACATTGTGTCAAGCACTTTTCTGTCCTGTTTAAGTGCAATGCTTTCATCATTTTTACACGAGAAAAACAAACGACCTCTTAGGTTTGATGAAAGCCCCATCTGCACGATAGAGTAATGGAGCGAACACACTGGAGATGCATTCTCTTCCGGTCAGAGCGTGCACATCAGAGCTTGTCCTCACATCTCCTCCGTAAGACCTCGGGGCTGTTCGCACGGTCAGCGGGGACCTTGTTGTCTTTTGTCTATTTTTGTTTGTCCCCAGCACGCACGGCTGAAAGAGAAGAATGATTTTCTGTTGGAAACGTTACCTGATGGGTATTTATGCAGCTGCGAGGCTGTGAAGGGAACCTTTGATATCTCTCTCAGACATCCACACAGCCCCTCTGCGAAACCTTCAACACACCCTCTGAGCCTCTGCAGGACAACACACACAAGCATGACCCACACTCAGAGGTGTACAGCTGTCTATCCTCATCAGTGCACAGTTGACCTCGGATTCAAACTTTGCGACCCCAGAGGGAGGAATAGTGTAGAGGTCATGGTTAAAATAAACCCTGGAGACTAGATAAACAGGATGTGTGCACCCACCCAGGAACAGGGCACTGACTAATCAAACAACACTGTTTTGGGTGGGAAAAGGAGCATAAATCATTTCTGTGGAGGTGCACAGCATCTGGACAAACATAACGGCTCTGTAAAATAAAAGATCAAGCTGCTTAGCAACAAAACCACTTACTGGTATTCAGAGAGGATTTTCTCTCATCAAATGTACTGTAATTTATTTTAAGACTATGAGCCTTAGAATGAATAGAAATGTCAAGATGCTATTTCCCGGAATTGCTTTACTTGTGGCCAATTGATGCACTAAAAATGAACGGCGCAAACATTTCTATCAGATGCCTATTCGTCATACGCCTTCTAATACTGCCCCCATTCTCTTAGAGTGTTAGTATGTGATCATTACATGTGTCCAGTCATGGTTGCTTATAACAGGACTTCATCATTGTCAGATCTTCTTTGAACTGATTGGTCAGTTGTGCCGCCAACTGCTGGGAGACAGCCATTCATTTGCAGCACATCAGTGAGTGAATAGGAGATATGTGGGCAGCATTTCTGCAGCTGGGAAAAAAAAGAAAAACCAGTTCTGACCTTTCTATGTGTGCACAGAAAGCTAATACATTGTGTATGTTTAGCTTCGGAGTGCTAAATTTATTCTCTTCAGTGCTTTTGACAACAGCGGGTTGATTATGTCAAAGGATCCTCAGCTTCTGAACATTCTGCTGATGACTGTTTTTTGTTTTCAGCAAATTTTAGTTGTAAAGGCAACAGTGAAGAGTTTTTTTTTTTTTTACTTCGAAATCTGCTGTTACAGAATTAGCATTGGGTGGTTTCTGGCAGCTGTCAGATGTCAAATGCTCTTCTAGTAGGTGTCCTCCACCTCACTTTCCTCTGAGAAGATCAGGTACGTTTTCAGCAGTTGTTCTGGTGACCTTTAGCAGCTGTGGGGGTGAAATTGGCTGAGCACCTATAGTTTTCTTGCACTTTTTTGCACCTATATAATTTTCTACTGCATAAACACACACAATTACTTACAGAGTGGTCTTATTACAAACCTGGGTAGTAGAAACTGACCTAAATTCTAAGAGACAATAGCACATTTTCTTACCTTTTACACCTTTTGTTCAGCACACGACAGCAGATAATTGCACACTGTTTCCACTTGCAGTAAAACCTCTGACAGTATGATATTAACCCTACCTCTGTGATTATACAGTACTGACTGGCATGGTGGAGAACGTAACCCAAGGCTAATAAAGTTTAACAATTCTGCTCACAGCACAGCATTTATGAATCTTGGGGTTTCCTGATCTGTGTTCTGATGATCTGTCACGTTGCCTAAAGATGTCTGAGTTCAGACTGAATTATTGCCCTCCTCCAAAACGAAAGGCAATAAATATGTTTGCATGTGTGTTAATTGGGTGAATGTTTATGAAGCATTCACACTATTGTGATCCTTTTTTTTTCTGTATGTTTTTGGCATCTTTCTCGTTCTGCAAATTTTGTGCTATTTCAAGTTTCAACAAATTATTTATTATTTTCAACAAATCATATATCAAAATGTTCAGGAGAAGGGGCTATGACTTTTGATATTGGTAACTTTAGCTTTTTGAAATATTTAGCCTTTTCTGCCATTTTTTTTCCTCATAGAAAATGAATTGAGCTCATTTTAAATCCTTCAAATCTTTAGATGTGTTTACAACCTTTTACTGCTCCTTTCACATTTTGTAAACATTTTGTTTACATTTTTAAATCACAAGGTTTGATCAAAAATTGATAGTTCCATCCTCACAGTATAAAATAATTTAATCGTAATAGCATGACAGTTTGCAGGTGATGTGCATTCTTTTAAGGTCTTTAGTTTTGGAATGTGTGCTCTTGCTGCTCAACACTGACCACCTGCCCTACACAATCCGAAAGGCAGACCAGCAGTTTGGGTGCCCTCCTACAATAGAGCAGGCAGGCCATTTTTTTTTGTTTGTTGCTTCTTATTTCCCCTCTACATTCACCTCTTTGATATTGTTCGGCCCATTTACTCAGCCACCCTTCCCATCAATCCACCCTTGGCCCCCATTAGCGAATGCGATGCTGTGAGTTATGGAATGGCTTTACAGTGTGCTGAAACAGCTGAGGTCATGAATACAGACAGAGTGCATAAAGCCTTGTGTGCTGAATGTCAATGAGATGGTCTTTCTTTGGCCGGAAGCTTAACAAGAGAGAGATGTGTCTGGTCCTGCCTGCCACTTCTTATGAGACACCAGAAAGAGTCAGAGATTCTGCTAATCAGCCATGGGTGCATTTGTATGTGGAAGATGAGACAACATTGACACTTTACTAAAGGGCAGAGTTCCCTCTTGGGGAGTGAAGGTCCTGGATTTTCTTAAACATAAACCATTTTTGACAACTACCCCTCTTCGTGCATGTCTTTTTCTCCTCTTTTTTTTTAGCCCATAGTGAGGACACACCAGTTGTATGTGTGGGTTCAACAAAGATTCCTCTGAGAAAAGGTGAATTTCAAATCGCATCAAGCAAGTTCGAGTTCAAGTTCAAGTTTATTGTCATTCACATCACATGTGGTACATGAGGTGGAACAAAATTGTGTACTCAAGGTCCCAGTTACACCCCAAAATAGCAAAAATAAAGAGTATAAAAAGAAGCAGTAAGGATCTAAGATGTGCACTAAGATATACGCTAAATGAATGCTAAACAATATGCTAAAAGATCCAAGATATATGCTAAACACTAATAATGTAAAATAATACGGTATGTTAAACAACAGTGTGTAAACATGAGTCTGTAGTGAGTAGATGGGTGGGAATGAATGAATAAATACAGCATGCATACATACATAAATGAGATGACTGCAGTTGTGACTTGGCACTACATAAATAAACTGCATTGAATTGAATAAATACACATGCAGCTGGAAAAAATGGTGAAAGAAAAAGCCTCCAAATATGGCTATTTGATTGACATTGCCCTGCCATATCCAGAAAAAGGTGTTGCTATAGAAACATTTTCCACAGGTTACCAACATCCTTGCATAGTTAAAAATAAATCAAATACTTAACTCCACCTTTACTTGAACTGCTGCATGCTTGTAGTATTTGTCACTTAAAATCTAGTGCCAAGTGTTGCACACATTCACATTCCAGTTAATTGTAGATGGAGACAATTATGTCCAAATGGGAGCAGTTTTAATTGGCTAATAAGGCACATGCACAGGACTGTGTGTGTTGGCATAGGCCTGAGCATGCACGTGTTCTGTGTGTGTGTGTGAATACCATTAATGGTATTTGTTTTACTTTGGGGGAAGCCCTGCACCCATTGTTCATAAAATTCCATATATGGTAATGTAAACACTGCGCTCCGTAACTTCTCTGGAGCGTGCACACAAAACTGAATGAACACAGGAAGACTCACGCTGGCAGGAAGTGGTTGCTGCTGCCATGGCAACAAACTGAAACCCGAGGCAGACGAGGGAGACTCGACTTGCTCGTTGTCTTGACGTCATTTCTAGTACACTACCACTGAAAAGCTGTGGCTGCACAGGTCACAGGCAGAGCAAATGAAGACTCAGGGAACTTTCGAGTGCTTTCAGAAAACAAAACAAAACGCTACAAAAAACATGAAAGGTTCATAAATGTTTTGCAGCATTTTGGACCACTTCGAGAGAACCTTGCTGGAAAATCCCCATATGTTCACCGCTTTCACAAACAATTTAAAAGAAGCACTGATTGTATGAAAACTAAATGAGAAAGCGCTTTATGAAGGTGTGCTCGATGAGTGTACGAGTGCCATATTAACATAATGGTAGTGAAGAAGACAAAAGAGATGATTGTGGACTTCAGAAGGAACAAACACACCTACACCCCCCTAAAAATAAGAAGATCTGCAGTGGAAGTAGTCTCCAGCTACAAGTACTTGGGTGTGCACCTGAATGACAACCTCAGCTGGAGCAACAACACCACCAGCCTGATCAAGAAAGCTCATCAGAGACTCTACTTCCTCAGGCGGCTGAGACGAGCTGGTCTGGGAATCCCAGTCCTCACCTCCTTCTACAGGTGTGCAGTGGAGAGCATCCTGTGCTCCAGCATCAACGTGTGGCATGGAGGCTGCACAGCTGCAGACAAAAAAGCTCTGCAGAGAGTGGTGAAGGCTGCACAGAAGACTGTTGGAGTCAGCCCCCCCACCATCACAGACATCTACACCTCCAGATGCAGGAAGAGGGCCACCTGCATCATGAAGGACCCCACTCACCCAGTACACACACTTTTTGCCCCGCTCCCCTCAGGAAGAGGTTAAGGAGCATTAAGTGTAGAACCACTAGACTGAGGAACAGCTTCTACCCTGAGGCTGTTAGACTCATGAATCTCTAATCAGGATTATCACTGTGAAAAATCACATCATGTTGCTGCTGATCTGTTTCATGTTGCTTCTGATCTGTTTCATGTTTATGTGTTCATGCGTGCTCATCTGCTCACACACACTCATGTTCGTGCTGCTGTTCGGCGTAATGTTTTTTATGCTACTAGTGCTTAGTGTATATTTAGTTGATGTTTTTCTTAGTTCATATCTTATTACTGTTTTTCTTTTACATTTTATTGTTGGATGTTACTGGGACCCTGTGTACATAATTTCGTTCCACCACATGTACCACATGGGGTACGAATGACAAATAAAGAACCTTGAATCTTGAATCCTTAAACTACAGCATTTTCACAGATTTATATTGTGTGTGAAATAAGTGCATCCTTTTTTATTTTGTTTGCACAACCACAAGTTTTATGTTTATTACTTTCAAATATTGCTAGACTTATTGATGACAGGACTTTACATATAATCAAACACTGTTCACTTTTTTTTCAAAACCCCAGCCGGCAGCTGTGAGCTTTCCTAAAAATAATTAATAAAATGCAGAAGCTCTAAATTATTTTTTCAGAAATGTGTTGTGTAATACGGGCTGTTAGGTCCCTGTATGACCGCTGTCAGAGCTTGGTCCGCATTGCCGGCAGTAAGTCGAGCTTGTTCCCGGTGGGAGTTGGACTCCGCAAGGTTGCTGAGGGAATGAGGGAAAATGGAGCGTGAGATTGATAGGTGGATAGGTGCGGCATCTACAGTGAAGCGGGTGCTGTACCGGTCTGTCATGGTGAAGAGAGCTGAGTCAAAAGGCAAAGCTCTCAATTTACCGGTCGATCTACGTTCCTACCCTCACCTATGGTCATGAGTTTTGGGTTGTGACCGAAAGAACAAGATCTCGGATACAAGTGGCCGAAATGAGTTTTCTCTGCAGGGTGTCTGGGCTCTCCCTTAGAGATAGGGTGAGAAGCTCAATCATCCGGGAGGGACTCAGAGTAGAGCCGCTGCTTCTCCACATCGAGAGAAGCCAGTTGAGGTGGCTCAGGCATCTGGTTAGGATAACTCCTGGACTTCTCCCTGGTGAGGTGTTTCGGACACATCCCACTGGGAGGAGGCCCAGAGGAAGACCCAGGACAGGCTGGAGGGACTATGTTTCTCGGCTGGCCTGGGAACGCCTTGGGATTCCACCGGAGGAACTGGCCCAAGTGCCTGGGGAGAGGGAAGTCTGGGCCTCCCTACTTAAGCTGCTACCCCCGTGACCCAACCCCGGATAAGCAGAAGAAAATGTATGGATGGATGGTGTTGTGTAACAATCTAGCCATAATTACATCAACTGAAGGCATTTTGAAGATGGACAGGGAAGAAGACAGAGGACATTCAGGGATAATAAACTGGATGAGGGCAGCAACTTTAGTTACAACAAAACAACCATGCAAGATAAAGATATAGTTCTTTAAACTGAAACATGTCTGTTACCAAACATACCTCATGAACAGTTAATTAACCTTAAAAACAATAATGGCTATACCTTAGTCAACTTTACAGATACTGACCTACAAATCTGGTTCTGTAGTAGCATCGACCTCTACTGTCATCGCTAATACAAATATAAATCCTAAAGAGTGGAAAAGCTAAGAAACAAGTTCACCTTTAATTAGTTTCATTGACTATTTTTACATCATTAAATACTCTACACAAATTCATTCAGGTCTGTCTTTACCAGTGTGCTGTAGCCTGTATCTTTTGTAATTAGCTGTCTAAATCACACTGCAAAATATTTAAGAAAAGGTGCGGATTTGATTTCACTTGAACCTCAAGGTGAAATCCCAAGATGAAAAACCTATTTTCAACAGGGGAAGAGCTTACAATAGTGTGTGTGTCCATGTTGTTGGGGGGTAGCTATAGACAATGGAACACGTGCATCGAGATAAGGAGGCTTAAGAGGAGGCGTGTGTAAATGCAAATAGGGGTAAACTCCATAACCCACCACCACCCGTGCTGATTTGATGTGGTTCATATGACTGGAGACTGAAATGCTGTTTGAAACACCCACACCCACACAAAAACACACCTAGTGACTAACACCTGCCTTTAAGACCAATAATGATCTGACCCCTATTTTTCCCCACCCCTTTTAACTATAGTCCTCTGAAAGGCGAGAGCCAGGTGCACAAGCTTGTGGGTTTTGCACTCCATAGAAATAGTTAGTCCAATATACACACCCCACAGAATTATGCAGGAACACACGTGTAATGGAGACATCAGATTATTAGTCTTTGTCTTTCATTTGATAAGATTCAATATGATTGAGCATTTTATATAGTTATCTTTACTGCAGCAGTCTGAAGCTCACAAATGAGTTGGCAAATCATGGTATAGTTAAAATTATTTTAGGTCACTGATAATTAAAATGTTAGTTATTTTGCAATGTTTTAGCCTTCACTAGTGAACACACATAAATCTGGACTCACACTTAGACACAATCCATTTGTGCAATCTTTTGATATGATTGCATCTGTTACGCAAGGTTAATGGTTCTTTAATGTCGTTTTCATCACATGTGGTACATGAGGTGGAACAAAATTGTGTACTCAAGGTCCCAGTTATACCCCAAAATAGCCCCCCCCCAAAAAAGAATATAAGGTATACAAAGAAACAGTATATAAAAATCTAAGATACTGTATACGCTAAACACCAATAATGTAAAATAATACAGCATATTATAATGGTGTCCTGGTGTACTTATAATTCTTGCTAGATTCACCAAAATAGGTCAATAATTTTATTTTAGCAACATTACCAATTTTAATAATTAGCAAGTAATTAAAGATGTAATTTCCAAGGTTCTTGAGCAGCTACAGACAGACAAGTAACACATCACCGGCCTTCCAGTAGCTACCACTGAGTGTGATCCAATTGTCCACAGTGGGATCAGTAGATCATCCAATACCCTCTTGCTACTTTACACTCTCTCCCTCTTTTTTCAAGAACATTAGAAAGGCCTCTTCCTGGGGGGATGATCAATAAGTATTTTGTGTTTGTCTGTGAGCAAATGTGAATATGCGGTGGTTGGTTTCTGTTTCCCTGTCTGCATTTGTATTTCCATCTGTGTGTTCATTTAAGTGATGCAGGGAAGTGGGGGTGGCGTCTTTTAGTTTAGTGCTATAGTTTGACTGATAGGGTGGTGGGCCCCAGCGTGCAGGGGCCCAGGGGACCAGCTCTGTATTGGCAGACTTTGCAGAGAGGCTTTCTGTTCCCCATCGATCCCAACTTGTCAATTAGACAGACTGAAATAAATGTGCCCTGAACCTCAGTAAGCCGGCCGTATGTTGAGCCTCTCGTGTAAACGACACCCACATATCAACCCCGTGTCACTGGAGCTGGGGGCATACCAAAAGGCCTCGTGGGTTAGAATTGACTGAAAGCTTTTCCGTTGCAGAGATTGTTTTTCACTTTGACCCCAGCTTTTGATTGGGAAAAGTCAGACGATGTGTGTAACGCTGCAAAAATCATGGAAGTGAATTACCTTTTATGGTTCTCACTTTGCCTATGACTTCTCTTAGAAAATGTCTGAAAACTGTAAGTAGAGCAGAAAGTTTTTGTTGGAATGTACCCAATTGTCCTTTTTATCTAAAACTTACTAATTACTTGTTACCAAAGTGTAAACACCAGTTATCAAACTTTGAGTGAGACTGACAATTAATCTTTGCATAACCATAATCTCTATGGTGCAAATAGTTTGGTCAAGCTTCCTGAAAACCAGAAAATTTGAACCAATAGTAGGTTTAGCAAGATACAGAAATTCCCTTCTACTAACTTGACTGATGGCGTAAAGCAATGCACTTTGTGTATTACTAAAAAGCACACGCGAGAAAAGCAACAGAATTCATGTATTTGTATGGTCAGTTCTCCTTTTGGGCATCCAGTGCCCCCATTTAATTAACAATCCATCTGTGACAGCTTGCGTCAAATAAAATAAAAAATAAAAAACCTTTTTACAATAAAGCATTTTGTTGCATAAAAATGCATTATGTTGAGAAAAAAAATTCCAAGTTTATGTCATTTTAAGCTGTAACATTAGTAATCATAAAAACAAGATGGCCACTGTCTAAAAAGGTTGAGTCAGATCCGCTCAATGGATTCTTCTTCAGTATGACTGAAGAAGTCTTTTGGATAAAAGACGAAACGGTTCAACAAAAGAATCCGTCCAGAGGACCTGACTCAACCTTGTTAGATTTATCTACCTGGATTATTGAGCATGTATCAGGAAAAATGGTCACTGCTTAAAAACGCTGTAGAAGTGACAACACACAGTAGCTTTAGCTGAATAAAGAAGTTATCTTATCTGAGCTGAAATGCAATAAAGGAACAGCAAGAGGCTCTATCTAAAGGCAACAAAAAATGTATTACTACTGTCCAATAACCTCAGATTAAGCCATAAAACACATTATTGTCCATTGGCAAATTATAGGTTATGCATTAGTATCTTATGTGCAAGGACAGTGCATAAGATCAATAGCTTATCACACGGTAACTGCCTTGTATAAAAGATGTGAGATGAGCTTATAAGCACTTTTTACCATTGTTTTAACAAGACACGCATATTTTTTTCTTACATGACACGCATTAATGTAATCTCATTTCACTATGTCCAGATGGGAACTATGTTTGTTTCCAAGGATTGTATGCTTTAAACTTAGATAAAAACTTTATTATTTGTGTTTTTTTTTATGTGAACAAAAGTTATGTGCATGAAAGCACAGACTCTGAGATGACTGAGGAACACGGATCAGTGTTTAAAATCGACTGTGCCTAAAGAAGCCTATAGATGGATTGAGGTGGAGCCTCATGAAGATAATGTTCAGAGAAATAAGCAATACCTTGACTAGAGGTAATAAACCAATACTACCCCAGTCTCTTCCCCCTCACTACATCACCTCTCCTTCTCCATATTCACTGTTCTCCATCAACCCAACGCTTCACACCTCCTTCCTCTGAACAGACACCCTTGAGAGAGGACGCCCCACCCTTCGTCCACCCCTTCCAGTCTGCCTTTTTGTACTGATCAGTAGGATTTACCGTGCTCACATCTACAGGTCTCAGCCGGTCACACACGCCCCCTGGGTCGATCTAGGTCAAATTCAATTTGTAAGATATTATGTATTGATCCCAGAACTCCGTCCTGTCCTCCTCCCAGCCCTCTGTGAAGCTTTGGCAGTGAAGCCTATTGACCCAGGAGCATGGTTCTTTGGATCATCATCATCACAGAAGTGTGACTGTCTGAGCCGGTATTTGTGTTGGTGGTCTTGCTTCGATCTGCCGTGCAAGATTATCCACACAGCACCTAGTGCAGATTCTGTTGGAGCAGATTTATTAAAGCTTCAGTGCTAATTTGCAACGAAAAAGTTTGTATTTCAGTATTTTACAGAAACCAAATTTGCATTTACTGGTAGTTGCTTGCCGATTCATTTATCATACTTTGAGGAAACAAAGTAACCAGATTTCACAAATCTTCGTTTTAATACCACCATTTAACTTAGCTAACAGGTTCTAAATCTTCCAAATCAATAACTGCTCCCAAGTCCCTCTATCAAATCCACAAGTAAATAATTCAAATAAGATAGTAAAACTCTTCAGAATATAACCTTGGGGTTATTTGGATGTTAGTTTTATGGGCATTATATTCAGGGAATGGACAAGGGAGGGAAAGTACAGCGCTATCTGTGAATTTGCACGTTAAATCAATGAGCACTCTGACTGAATAAACTGGGTACTGCAAACCTTTTATGACATTCCTATTACATTTGCATCAAATATTCAGGAGGCTCTATCACTTTCCCATTAGGTAGATAATGCAATTACACTGTTGTAAAAACAAAGCACCAGCCACATATGTTCAATTCAGACCTTAAACATACAAATGTCAGCGTGCAAAAAAAGCACGAGCAAAAGCACTCAAATATTCAACACTATGATACACCACAACCAAATGACATATAAACAGATGAGCAGAGGTCTTGCATGGCTGCCACAGATAAGAAAAATAAGGTCATTCCTTAACAGGGGAAAAAGCGCTATGCCAAGGTGAGCAATGACTATGACATTTCACAAACTAGGCTAATTCCCAAGAAATTTTAGAAAGGGCACGTTGCATGTTATTGCATCATCATGGTGATCATATTCAAAGCATATCACTCCCTTTTCCGCTGCAGCTCATTTATTCTCAGTCCCAGTAATGCTCTTTGTCAAAGCGGTACCAGTCGTCTCGAGAAACACGCAACTAAATTACAACGCTTCGTGCCGCATATTCAAAAACAAAGCTTGAAAAGTGCATATACGCTGAAATTACTTTGCGGAACAAAGCAGCAATCTTTCAAGAGAAAATGCAATTTCATTTTGTATCTTCTCTAGACCTTGCACTCATGACTTAATCCTAAAACTAAGGATGTGAAGAAATGTTTGTGGGTATGTGCACTTATGAGGGCAGCAATGCATCCATGTGTAAGAGAAAAAAAAACAGGTCTAGCCACAGGAGTCCCTGCTGGGTGAGTGTTGTGCAGCACTGTGGAGTTTCTTTGTCATAGCACGGGATTCCCTTCTGTTTACTCCTCTACTTCCTGTCCCAGCAAAGAAGGACGAAACACTCTGATCCTCCTGGGTGGAAACAAGAGCCTGTTTTGCTCAGTGACTCACGACCTTCAGCCAAAGCCTTATAACATGACTGTTTTAGAAACACCCAGATGGAAATTTGATTCACTAAGGACAAAAATATGCTGACAGTGTATTTATTTAACCATTTTGATGTTTCAGTTCGTTTTGTGTGTGCTTTTCACAACATGATACATTTAATTCCAGCAAACACTGACAGTCATACCAAATGTCATGTTTCATATTTTGTCCATAAACATGCTGAGATATAAGAAGTAGAAGATTGAAGGTTTTCCCCCAAAACATGCTCAGTAGTGTTCACGGACTACTGCAACTATGTAGACCAGATAATATAGTGAAGTGTGAGTCCCATGACACCCACACCCCATCAAAAATAGACAAACAGTTCCTGGCCGGGGTGGCATTCTGGGTGGAGTTTGTTCTCTCCGTGCATGTGTAGGTTACCCCTGGGTACTCCGGTTTCCTCCCACAGACCCAAAACATGCATGTTAGGCTGATTGGTAACTCTAAATTGTCCTTATGTGTGAGTGAGAGAGTGAATGGTTGTTTGTCTCTATATGGTCATGTGGTGATCTTGCGACTTGTCTGGGGTGTACCCCCCTTCTCACATGGTGACTGCTGGATGTGGGCACCAGTGACCCCCCATGACCCTAAGGGGAAGAAGTGGGTAAAGGATAATGGATGGATAGATGGACCATTGAATTGGATAGGCTCAAATGTCATTCTCTTGGGTGACATTTTGTGGCCAGATTGTATGATAGTTTGCAAATGATTCCCACTAACCATCCTCTTTCACTGACATACATGTCACAACTGTTAAAAACAAGAATTGTCATTTCACAATTAATAAATGTGAACGTCTACATTTTGTGTTGTGGACCAGTCTATTGATTACATGTTCTTGAGGAAGACTACATGGAATGGTTTATTGCTTTGTCCCAATTGTGAAAATAATTTATTAGACACACAATGTAAGACATGTTGAGAAAGAACAGTGACTTACTAATAAAGCTTACTGCTACAGGCAACTCAGACATGTGCAGCTAATTAAGATCCTATTGAATAAATTCTCCAGTTTATGCCTAATATCAGTTTACAGAGATTTTCAACCTGCTGGCAAAACTTAAATATCATTTCTTGCTAATTTGTTATTCACTTAAAAAAACGAAATCGTCCTGGAGAGGAGTGATTTGTTTGACTTCTTATAAAATTACTATGGCTTATTTTTCCCAACAGTGGTAATTTAAAATTTGATTTAGCCATCGCTAAACTATATTTTTTCATCTAGTGTCTGCTCAAGGTGGCAAGTTGGATGGTGAAAATGTTTGTGTTACTGCTCTGCTTAGGGACATTTGTGACTTTTGTATTTCCAGAACTGTGTTTGTTAGGAACATAGTGATGCATTTTTATATTAGAATATATAATTAATAATATTTATTAACAGAGATACTACAGCAAAAAAAAAAAAGAAAGGATAATAAAATAAGAGTATGAAAGGACTGAGGCAGCAAGAGAGATTGAAAGTCAACCTACTTATATTACACCTCTGAGCCGCCAAGCCCGATAGTGTCAGAGCTGTAACAGTTGAATTAATAAATAGAAAGCTGACATTGTGATTTGGTTCTGCTTGACCAGCTGCCTGCTGGATTCAGAATGGGAGATGTGCACAAAACACATTTTATGTGTAGAGATGTGTCACTGCAGCCGAGTTTCACTTCACTCTTACTTTAGTTATGACATAGCTGTCGCCAAGAGCCTCTCTATCACAAACTCTGAGTATTAACAAATCATGTAAGGTCTTAGTTTAATATTTTGACATAAAAAAAGGTTTGACAAAATACATTTTTTAAAAGGAATGCTAGTTTAATTATAACTCAGCAATCACACTGTTTGTAATGTCTTGCTGTCTTGGATGAAAAAGTTGTTTGACATTCTTCTTCTTCAGGTGTGCTGTTTGAATCATCATTATGAACCACTTTGGATCAGTCCAGTAAAGCAGTTTCTTTCAATATGAAAAATTTTCACAATAAAAGCCTTGCTAAGTACAGGGAGGTTTCTATTTAATTATGTCCAGTTACAATACAAAGTTTAAGGTTTATTGAATAATGCTGTCTTAAATGTTTAGCTTTTTCATTTTAAAATCTATAACAAAAGTGGAACAGTTTTACTTTTAGAGACAACACAATTTAGAATAGAATAAATACAAATATTTAACGAAAGCATTGGAAAGTGAATAAAAGCTTTTTTCTTTGTTTCAGAAAACAGTATTTATTTTTTGAAATCCTGGACAACAGCTCAACAAAATCCTTGACCTGTGTCACATTGCATAAGCACTGACTTAGTGGGGACTGTCTGTTGTTTTTATTTCAGCATTGACAGTCTTGGATATGTTCTTCCTTCTGTCCTCTCCTTTAGATTTCAGCTGAGTTTGTGTCATGGGCCAACAGTCAGAAAACGGGCCAGCGGTGAGCCTGGACTACATCAAACACACACCAGACGCTAAAGCCGGAAGACAGGCAGGAACTGTGAAGCTCTGCTACACACTGTCTCTGTCTATCATCAAATAAAAGTGCCTTAGACTGAGCAGCTCTGCACAGATGTGGGCGCTTAAGCAGGTGGGGACAGGATGTGAGCAAACAAACCAAATTTCTATTATTTTAATGTGTGTTGCTTTTTAAACCTTGTTTAAAAAAATGAAGAAGTAGAAGAAAATGAGAATATCAGATTTAATGTCAAGTGGTGACAGTATTCTAATTCATCTGCATTTATTCGTCTCGGATGCATGATAATTACAAAAAAAAGTGTATGCCAGTGTTCTAAGAGGAAAGGTTATTTTCAGTAGATGAAGATAGACTTTCCACTTGACCTGAGTATAATTAAAGAGTAGAACAATGGAATCAGGTCCAATATGTACTTTCTTCATGCAGCTCTAACATTTTGTTGTGCTGTTTTTAGACTTAATGACTAGTGGATAAAAGACTGGAGATGTAACACGCAATTGTTGTTGCATTTATCTTATCTATGCAAAAATGTGTTTTTGTAACTGATTTAGGAATCAAGGGATGGGTTTTGTCAACAAACAATACATATTGTCCTTCAATTTAGTTTATCCATCCATCTATCCATCCAGCCAGCCAGCCACCCATATATCCATTATCTTTACCCGTTTATTCCTTTTCGGGTTGTGGGGGCCTACCCATATCCAGCAGTCACTGTGCAAGAGGCAGGGTACACCACCCTGGACAGGTCTCCAGTCCATCACACGGACACATAGAGAAAAATGAGACAAACAACCATTCATGCTGTCACTCTCACCTTGGGACAATTTAGAGTTACCAGTCAGTCTAACATGCATGTTTCTGGTATGTGGGAGGAAACTGGAGTACCAGAGAAAACCTGCGCAAGCGTAGAGAGAACATGCAAACTCCACCCAGAATGGCCCCGGGCCAGGGTTTGATCCGGCGACTTTCTTGCTGAAAAGCAACAGCTTTACCAACTGCACCACTGTACCACTCCTTAGTTTATTCAATTAAATTTATTTTATAGCACAAATTCACAAAAAAAGAAATCTCAGGGCAGTGTTCAAAAATATTAACATATGTTATAAAATGCCAGTAAGTAAAAGTTATCTATCTCCGGAAGCCAGCAGATTGTGTTGAATGTTCACTTTCCACAATTTCCCATACTTAGCTATGGAAAGGAAAAAAAAATAATAATCCAACAACTCCCTTTTATCAAAAAGAAACCTCCAGCATAACCAGGCTCATTAAAGGCAGTCATCTGATTTGACTGGCTTGGCTTTGAGAGGGGCAGCACGGTGGCGCAACTGGTAGAGCTGCTGCCTCTCAGCAAGCAGGTCCTTGGTTCAAACCCCGGTCCAGGGGCCTTTCTGGGTGGAGTTTGTATGTTCTCTCTGTGCATGCGTGGGCTTTCTCCGGGTGCTCCGGTTTCCTCCCACAGTCCAAAAACATGCATGTTAGGCTGATTGGTAACTCTAAATTGTCCTTAGGTGTGAGTGAGAGAGTGAATGGTTGTTTGTCTCGTTTGTCTCTGTGTGGCCCTGTGATGGACTTGCGACCCATCCAGGGTGTACCCCGCCCCTCGCACAGTGATTGCTGGACATGGGCACCAGCGACCCCCGTGACCCAAAATGGAATAAACGGGTAAAGAAAATGGATGGATGGATGGATGGCTTTGAGAGGGGCAGCACGGTGGCGCAACTGTTAGAGCTGCTGCCTCTCAGCGAGCAGGTCCTTGGTTCAAACCCCGGTCCAGGGGCCTTTCTGGGTGGAGTTTGTATGTTCTCTCTGTGCATGCGTGGGTTTTCTCCGGGTGCTCCGGTTTCCTCCCACAGACCAAAAACATGCATGTTAGGCTGATTGGTAACTCTAAATTGTCCCTAGGTGTGAGTGAGAGAGTGAATGGTTGTTTGTCTCGTTTGTCTCTATGTGGCCCTGTGATGGACTAGCGACCCATCCAGGGTGTCCCCCGCCCCTCGCACAGTGATTGCTGGACATGGGCACCGGCGACCCCCGTGACCCAGAATGGAATAAGCGTGTAAAGATAATGGATGGATGGATGGCTTTGAGAGGACAGTTTAAGAAGATACACAGACAAACACAGAATTGCTGGTCCAGATGTAGTTTCAACAGGGAGAAAGACAAAGTAAAACACATACATAAAATAAATAATTACATATGTAAACATTACCAGTTGATTAAAGACAACAGCTGATTGAGGAAACAAGGTCTCACCCAGATGAAAAAGAATTATAATAGGCCTGCCTAGAAATTATAAATGCTTTATGCATCATTTTGGGACAATATGTTTCTAATTTTTGTGATATTCTTCAGGTGAAAGAAAACTGATCTGGTAATATTTTTAATGTGGGTGTTAGATGACATAATCTGATAAAAAAAATAACACCAAAGTATTTTATATTAGAACTGGAGCCCAAAATAGTCATATAAAGGAAATGAAAGGCTGAAAATGTTGTTCCTAAGATACTCATGTCCAAAAACTAAAATTTTTGTTTTTTCTGAGTTTAAAAGAAAAACCTAAAAAAGTCATCCAGGTTTTTATGTCTCTAAGACAAGCCTGTAATCTAAGCAATTAATTAGATTAATTAGGTCTCATGTATAAATATAATGGAGTATCATCAGCATAACAATGAACATTTATCTTGTACTGTCTAATGACTTTTCCTAATGGCTGCATATATAACGTAAAGAGTACTGGTTCAAGCATTGAACCCTGAGGGATTTCAAGACTCTGGGTTAGGAAGATTTATTATTTACATTTATAAACTGGAAATGTGCTGTGTTGTGGTGAGGAAGAATAAAAGAGTAAAATCAGAGAAGAAGACAAACTGGTGAAAGTTGAAGAAGGAAAAATGTTGTGAGGACTTCAGAAATGAGTTCTTAAAGGCTCTAGGTGCTAAGAAAGCACACCCAGGTGACCACCAGTGATTAAAAAGACAAACAGGAAAGTACTTAGTGTACCACATGGACAGAAAAAAATGTAATAAGGAAACCTGGTGGTAAAATAGTGAAGTGAATGAAGATATCCAGAGGAATAAGTTAGCCAAGAAGAAATGGGACCATGAGAGGACTGACAAGAGTAAACAGAAATATAAGGAGATGCAATGTAGGGCAAAGAGGAAGGTGGAAATGCCAAAACAGAAGATATATGGAGAGCGGTACAGGAAGCTGGGCACTCGTTAAAGAAGGACTTGTAATGAGTGTCAAGACAAGGGATCAGGCTGGAAAGGATTTGCAGCAGCTTGGACTTGTTTAAATATAGAAATGGTAATGCTCTAACAAAGGAGGAGAGTGTGATGGGAAGATGTAAATAAAATAAAAGGGAAAGAAGAGCAGAGGTCATAGAAACTGTGGACCATGAAGTGAGAAAGATTAGTGAGAATAATGTTCAGAAAGCCTCAAAGAAGATAAAGAAGGCGAAAGCATTTGGACCTGATGACATACTACCTGGAAATATGGAAATGCCTAGGAGAGTTTGCAGTGAGGTTTTTGACTCAATTATTCAATGCCATTTTTGAGAGTGAGAAAATGTCAGTGGAATAGATAAGTGTACTTGTGTCCATTGTTAAGAATAAGGGTGATGTACAAAGTTGTTGCAATAACAAAGGGACTTCAATTGATGAACCACACAATGAAGATCTGAGAGGGAATCATGGAAGCTAGACAGACAAGATGTAACAATTTGTGAGCAGCAGTATGGCTTCATGTCATAAAGACCACTTCAGATGCCATCTTTGCTTTAAGGATGCTGATGGAGAATACAGAGAGGGTAGAAATGAACTTCTTTGTGTCTTTGTGGGCTTATAAAAAGCATATGACAGGGCACCGAGGGAGTATCTGTGGCATTGTATGAGGAAATCTGGAGAAGCAGCGAAGTATGTTAGACAGGTACACAGATATGTATGAAGACAGAAGACAGTGGTGAGATGTGCTGTAGGAGTTCCATAGCTTTGGGGTGGAGGCAGAACTGCATCAAGGATCAGCTCGGAGTTCCCTCTTGTTTGTTCTGGTTTTGGACAGAATAACAGTTGAGGTCAGGCAGGAATCCATGTGGACTGCAATGTTTGCAGATGACATTGTCGTCTGAGGTGAGAACAGGGGAACAGATGGATGAGAACTTAGAGAGGTGGAAGTATGCACATGAAAGAAGAGTCATCGGTAGCAAGACAAAGTATGTGTGTGAATGCAAAGGAGGCAGGTGAAAAGGTAAAACCACAATGAGCAGAGGTCACAAAACTGCATGGCAACAAGTACATAGGGTCAACCGTCTAAAATAGTAATTTAATCAAGTGTTTACAGATTTAGGTAAACGTAGATGTTTAACAACCCGTTAAAATGGGCTGCACCAAAATGCAGGAAATAGCATCTACTTTATTCAAAAATTTAAAGGGGGAGGAGGAGCTACAAGCTCCATCCACTTACCTCACTCCCACCCACTATTTGCGTTCCAGCATCAATCCGTTTACAAATTAAGCCCTGAGCAATAGTGAGTATATTAGTTAAAATATGTTAGAAATGCAGCTGTCAGGAAAAAGACAAAGACAAGAGATATGGATGCAGTTAGAGAGGACATGGAGGTTGTTGGGGTGAGGACAGAAGATGCAGACAACAGAGTGAGATGGAGGAGGACACGCTGTGGCAACCCCAGAAAGGGAAAAAACAAAAAAAGGAAGAAAGAAAAATGTGTTAGACATAAAGAAAACCTAAACCCATCTCCTTGTCCCAGACTGGGTTAGATCAAAGCCATCAGATGTCTGTCAGTTAGTTCAGACCTTCTCAGCCAGTCTGAGAAATATTGATCTTCCTGATTGATTCACAGCTTCTGTCCATCTGCCTGATCCAGATTTTACTGCCACTCCATACATGAGAAGAAAAGACAAGGAGGGTGGAAAAGGACAGCAAGGCTAAGATAAAGGTATACGAAATGCAGATAGGTTAGTACAGCAGAAGGTAGTGGAGGGGACGGAGTGTCTGGTTGGACAGCTGGTGTTGATAGCTAATCTGCTCATTGCTAGCACTTTTTGAAAAACGTGAAACCCAGCAACCTGATAACATGGACTATTAATTGAACGATATTGCCTACAACAAGGGCCTCTTGTTTCATTTGAATTTCTTTACACAAACACAGTAAACACTTAGAGGGGACCATGGGGTTTTTCTCCCTCAAATACAAACTGCATAGAACCACTGAATCACTAAGAACCACTCGATCACTTAATGTCTCCATCAGCTGATATCCTGTATGCATCCATACAAGTTTTTGTGTGTGAGATTTGTGAATAACATTTTGGAGGCAACTGCCACTTCTTTTATTTTTTTAGAGCTGTCTTAACAACCTGTGTGGTGAAATTACAATTACCATTAGCTCAATAGTCTCAGGTCTCTCTTGCTTCTTTGCTTTCAAACCCAAGCAATAT
>NC_056500.1:30163126-30194710 GCF_014905685.2 Nematolebias whitei
ATGGACAATGATTTTGTTTTTGTTCCACTAAACCATAAAGTAATGCCTAGATGAGTTGCAGAAGCACTGACCCTGTCCTCTGTCTTCAAAATGTACTACTCTTACAGCTCAGAAAAATGTCACCCAGACAGACAAACCCATCTGTTCTCTGATTGGATTCTTAAATTTGTGATTGACATGACATTGACCAATCAGCTGAAAGGAAGAAACATCCTGTCATAATTCATTCTTGCACGATGAAACTCACACACAAGAGAGGGAACTTGAGCTAGCACTCTGCACATTATTTTTGCTTTATTTGAGTAAATAGTCCTTACCAAAAATATTGTTAACGTCTAATTATTTTTTACAAATACATGTTTTTTTTTTCATCCACGCACACATTCCTATCGACACATGCTCAAAGAAGAAATGGTCAGCTATTTTGTTTTACAAGGTTACAAATGTTATTCACAACTACACATTCTGATTTACAAGCACAAAATATATATGACCATTCTTGGTGGAGTTTGCATGTTCTCTCTGTGCATGCGTGTGTTTTCTCTGGGTACTCCGGTTTCCTCCCACAGACTAAAAACATGCATGTTAGGATGATTGGTAACTCTAAATTGTCTCTAGGTGTGAGTGAGAGAGTGAATGGTTGTTTGTCTCATTTGTCTCTATGTCCCTGTGATGGACTGGAGACCTGTCCAGGGTATACCCTGTCTCTCGCACAGTGACTACTGGGTATAGGCACCAGTGACCCCCATGACCCAAAAAGGAAGAAGCGGGTAAAGATAATGGATGAATGGATGGATGGATCTTGTGCCCATATAACACCTCTCTCATGTTGGCTGCTGGACAGTACAGTTTCACCTCAAAATCTACAAAGGTGATTGCACAAATGCAATTGTTTAATTCATTTTATTAAAAAAAAGTTTGTAAACGATATGAACTCCTCGACTGTTTCACCTCTCTCAGATTGTTTTAAAATAGTCCCCACTTTGTATATTGGACCGTGTAATGTAAAAGCTGAATGAATGTGAAAATGTGATGCTTTTCACTCTTATATCAGATCTTTTAAACGTTAATATTCATCAAGACTTTACTGTGTTTGGACGTTTGTTGCAAGACTGTTGCTAGTCTACACATCACATGACAGAGTAAGAATTTTTATGCATCACATGTTGCAAAAACTCTTTATCGCCTGTAAAAGCATGGTGTAGTTATGTATTAGAACGTATTAAACTAGTTTTATAAAACAGGCCCTGACAGCAAGAGCTTAATTTTATTTTTTCTTTTATACAAAGGAGTGTAGCTGCAGTTCAACAGAAGTTGTTGCTGCTGTTACTAAAAATGTCTTATGAACCATTGGACTTGTTTCAATGAAACTTGCAAAAATTGATCATTGAATGAAAGGCAATCATTGAATATACATCTACAGCTGATTACCATTTAGCAACAACTTCAGACTGCAGGCTTACTTGTAGTTCCTAGAGTTTCTAAAAGCAGAATGGAAAGAAGATCTTTCAGTTATCAGGATCCTCTCTTGTGGAACCAACTTCCAGTTTCTGTACGTGAGGCTGACACATTATCTACTTTTAAAACTAGGCTAAAGTCTTTCCTTTTTGATAAATCCTATAGTTAGGGTTGGCTTGGTTTCTATTTATGCTGTTATAGGCTTAGACTGGAGGACAAATTGACCTCATTTCAACAAATGAATAGTTACAACTGAATACAAATGACTAGTTTGTGTTTGAAATTATTTCTATCTTATGTGTTTTTTGTCTTTCATTCTAGAGAGGGATCTTCTCACCTGCTCATCTCCATTCTGGACCTGCCATTCTGTGGCCGTTTCTCCTTCTTTTCCTCTTAAACCCAGCCGATCAAAGCAGATGGCCGCCTGTCCTGAGCCTGGTTCTGCTGGAGGTTTCTTCCTGTTATGAGGGAGTTTTTTCCTTTCCACTGTTGCCTTTGTGCCAGCTCAGGATGAGAGACTGCAACAAAATGAAGACTCAGTGGAATCTGCTGGCTAACCTCCCTTAGAGAAATAATGATAAATAATTGATGTTTATATATGTGAATGTTTCTGTTCGGTGCCCTGAGATGACTTCTGCTGTGACTTGACACTATATAAACAAACTGAATTGAAATTAATTTAAGATGACTGCTACAGCCAACTGACAAAAACACACAAAAATAGATATAACTTGGTCAATTTTACAGATGTTGAGTTAAAATTTGATGGGGTAGTAGCTGAATGGGATTCACAACATATACCCTAGTATGTGTTTTAGTGGTCCTGAATTGGATTCATATCTGATGTTTTTAAAGTGACTACAGTCTGAAGGGGTCATGTCACATTGATTAGACTTTTAAGCCATTGAAGTAGAATTATGCAGATTGATCCAAATTTTGATATCAATTTCACGAAGTTTACAGTTCAGCAGTCGGCACATTTTCAGCTTCAGAATAGAAGTCCAGTTTTTTTTTTTTTTTTACTTTTCAAACTTGCCATTTCCTAGATGACTGAGAATTTACACCAAACAGTGATGCTGACATTAGTGTTGAATTGTATCACTATTATTGGGATGGGATCAATACTTGAGTTTGTTGCTTTCAGTAGGTTGTTCCTGTTCCAAAAGTGCAATTCTGTGCTGGCGTGGGTGATGTAACAAATATGGCACTTAAGAATTCAGTTTTCGCAGTTGGTTGAGGATTAGGACCCAAGATACGGACTGGGACATGAGGATCTTGATGACACAAATATTTATTCAAACAAAACAAAGAGCTGGCGTGGCAGCCCAATGACAAAAACTCTACAGGATGACACAGGGAGGACCAAAACAATGTTTGCATGTAATGTGGAACTGATGAGAAGAGGAATCACTGAAGCAGGGGTACATGGGAAGTGGAGGCGCCTGGCTGATGTAGTATGTCATATGCTGGATATATTCATACTTTTTTCACGAGTTCCTAATCTTTCTGACTGTGTAAATGTCGTGCATTGAATTTAACAGAAATGTAACGAGAGACGTTATTATCTTTGACCCATCAAAATGAATGCGGTCATTTATTTTCAGAATCAAAGTTTAACATCAAGCATTTACATTAATTTGGCAAAATATGAAAATAATAACAGACAAGTTTCACAGATAATGGACTTCAATCACACGGCGGTGATCGAGGACTTTGCTTCAGATATTTCTAAAATATCTGTACTGATTTTAAGAGAAAGGAGAGTTTAAGATGGAAATGGAGATTTATCTTACAGAGAGATTTGTGAGGGAATTAATCTGTTTGACCAGAAACGTGCACGCTCCTTCAGATCTCAGCTTGCGACGGTACGCTTGGTCGAAGTGGACTGTTACCTGGTTGATGATAGGTCAGCGTCGGTATAGGATCCTCCTTTGACTCTTTCAGCGTCTCCGTTGAGAGCAGCTGAAATCCTTCGAGAGTCGTGCGAGGTTATTCAAACAGAAGTTATAATCCCAAAACGTCTCTGGATCATCCTGAATGCGTTTGCATCCAAGAACTCTGAACTCCTTTCATCTCCTGAGCACTCTCTATCAGACTTCCGACATCAGACTCTTCAGCACTCTGTGTGGAACTCTGTGTGCTTTGCAACATCAGACTCTTGAGAACCGGGAAGTTGCCACATTTTAAATGAGTTGACTTCCGGGTCAATTTAGAGCTTTCTGATTCGTGGATGGACCAGAATAGAGGTGTGGTTTGTGATGTAAGATGTTATCAAATTCGAGGTCAGAGAATGAGATTGTTTACAACATACAGAAAAGATTATTGGAGAAAACCAGACTTCGTGGAGTCTCACTCTTATTATCTTCTGAAAAAGTTTAAACATGACATTTCTTCTCAGTAAACATTTTAGTTGACCGAGACTCGACCTTTAACATACTTACAAAACTTGCTCATTGAAGACAGAAAATCAAGAAATGCATATTAACCTGATTTCTTCTTTGAATGAGGAATAAAAATCATTACTTACTGTTTATGTAAAATAAAAATGAGTAGTTCTCTTCAACCTGTAAGCATTGAGTGAACTAACACAATTTGATTATCAAACATTTGTAAAATAGTAATGATCATAGAGAATTGTCTTTTCTACTTGATTAATTCAAGAAAAAAAGTCCCCAGATGGCTCAAACTGTATTTCTGGATGCAGATCAATGAAATAACAGTCTCTGTCCATCCGGTCAGTTTTGACATAGGCCTAGTTCACTACACTGATTACTGAATGAGCACAGGTGTGAGTGGCAGACTGATAGGACAAACATGGACAGCTAACAGATGAATGGTACAACTGAACATAGGGACAGATGAACACAAGGTTAAACTCAAGAATCACAACAAACATCAAAGAACAAAAGGAGAAACTAAACCTGATCTTAGACACAAAGAAAAATTAAAGCAATGCAGATCATGACAGTCTGATACACACATGTTAACATGTAACATCCATATTTACTGCTGTAAACACAGTGTGTTGCATGCGTTGTCATGTCTCTGTAGACTGAACACACTGAAATCTGGTGGCAGTCACATGTTTATTATAATGTGAATGACCACACAAAAACTTGGATCCAAGCAAAAAATAGAAATTGCGCTTCAATACCTGCTGTGTGAACGTGGTGCTTGACAATCATGAACATAAGATGACCTTAGTACAAAAGCCTGGCATGAAAGGCAGTGGACAAAATCAATTCCTTCAATGAATGACAGGTCTTTAATTATTTTTTTAGGTTTATTTGGTTCTTAAATAAGTTGAAAAGCTTATAATTAAAAAAATATACACTTTTTTTTTTTTTCTTTGCAAGTGATAGTGAAGATCCATGCAGTTCAAATGTTTGCCTTGTTTAGTGTAATACAAAACATTAGGCCCTAGCAACATTTTGCTGTGAAATGTTACATTGTCTCTCAGAATACTGGAAAAGAATACATATTCAAATAGGTCTCATGGAAAAAAAAATCAAATCATCTTTACTTATTAGGTGTTCCTTTTCCTTGAAATGTTTAATTTGCTTGTTGGCACTTGCCGTGGAGAACACTTATCCCATATATGTTTTGCAGCTGACAGCTGCAATTGATAAAATTGATGACAAAAGGTGAAAGGAATGAAACCGAGACATTGTTGGTGCTGAGTGAGCCTGTTAGACAGCTGATGTATAGCAGGACAGATGCAGAGGGGTGGAAGGGAGTGGGATGGGGGGGAGGGCTGAGGTAAGCTGGCAGGCAGGGCATGGAGGATAAAGAACACAGAGAGGCAGAAGAGGAGCAGGCATGCAAGCTATGTGATGATTATCAGAAAACACAGGGGCAGTCTGTTCTCTCCCCAGCCTGGGCTGGGAGGCACTGGGCTAGGTCCCCAAGCAGGTGTGCTGGGTGGGGAAAACCCAAACTGGGTGGGGGTGGGAGTGGAGAGACAGACATGGAAACAAGAGAATGAAAAGGAGGAGAAATACAGAAGGACAGAGATAATTATCGATAAAAGGCTGAAATACCAAAATATGCTGTTGAGATGAGAGCGGGGGTCACAATAGGTGGAGAAGAAAGGCATGCAAGTCTTACTGGAAGCTATGTTTGTCATTAGAACCCCTGCACTGCTCAATAAAGAGCTCAGATGCTGGAAGACTGGATGCCTTCCAGCATCTGTCTGTATGTTTAGATGCCAGTATAGAAACGGCTGTGTATCAGAGGAATCAGAGAGATCAATGGAGAGGAGAGATGAGCGTAAGTGGATCACCGTGCCCCACAGCTGACCCTTTATCACTGTGACATGTAAAGCCTGTATTTTGCCCCCTGCAAACACATACACCCACACATACACACACACACAGTCAAGTACAAAAGCACACACACATTGTTTTCTTACATCTTGTTTTTGCACAGATGTTTGAAGGAGGAAACATGCAGAGTAACTCGTCTTCAAAAGATGGTCTTGTTTTGCATCAATCCAGTCGTTCTTTCTCAAATCAAAAGATGGATGAAACTATGCAATTGTGGTTTCGTGAAGGTTAAGTATATTCATGTGACAGCTCATCTGTGTACTGAGTCAAGCATATTCTTTTCTTGTGCTTGTCTTTCTGAGTACTGTATGTTCAGAGGCTTTCAAAGGGCAAATAATTGGCTTGTGACTCTACACTGCAGCATAATTATAGATAAATCAGCAGAGACTAGCAAAGGCCTTATCTGTGCACACACACATGCGTGCGCTCACACACACTGAAAGTCTGTGTTGCCGTGTCAGCTGCTGCTACTTCTGGTAAAGCACACCGGCTGTAGGAGTGCAGGGACATTTCTCGCTAAAGGAAGTGGTGGGTTTTGCGGTCTCGTTTTCGCCTTTGTGTTGAGAAATGGCCGAGCACTGCTTTCATTTCAACTGGAGAAAATAGCAATTACGCCCTGCAGGTCACGTGACCGAGATGCATGGCTTTTTACTGCACCGTCGAGGCCCTCCAAGGCTGATATGCCAAGAACGAAAAATATACAGGCAACCCCGTTTCCTCTCGACCCGAGCCATCACTTCCTCCACCACGTAAACTTTCCCTCTTTACAAACACTCAAAGAACCACAGTTGGTATCTTCTGAATGACATTTAGCCCCATTTCGTCCCTGCTTTAGTCAATCTCACCAAATAAAGAATATCTATCTCTAGAACGAAAGCGTTCACGGATCATGCTCCAAATGTTCTTGGGCTAACCCATAAAGCTCATATTGTCCTCTGTTGAATTTGTTTTTACTGAAATAAAGATCAATATCCAGAGGCAATAAACGACCAGCAGCATCAGATACCGCCCCCCACCCCGCCTACACACACACACACACTCACTCACACCTATTTAATTGGTGAAGACTTCCCATTAATCCATTCTATAGTGTGTGTGTGTGTGTTTGTGTATTTCCTATTCCCTGTGAATCCTTTCTCTTTGTTTTAAAGTGCTACATTTTTTCACAGCCCTGCCTCTCTTAGCGACAGGCAGCACATCTTTTTTTTTTTCTAGCCAAGGAGGACGTTGATAAATGGCTGCAAGTAGAGCCAGAGAGGCACAATTAAGATCCCATCAGGATAAGAGGTAAAGGTAAATTATTTACATTAACAAGACCGTTTAGATCACCACAGCTTCCTCCACTCTTGGAGAGAGAAAGAAAAAACTTACTACTACCTCTGAAAACGCGAAGCACTGAGTTCTGTAATTCGTTTGTGCTGTTAATTAATGAGCTAGGCAAACATTTCTGTGTATGTCCTTGTGATTGTGGTGTATGTATGTTAAGGTGGGGGGTTAAAGTATGGTTGTAAAGAGGAGTTATGTGGTGGGTGGTAAAGGAAGCGGCCAGCACGTGAGGTGCGGCCCTCCAGTAGATTTTCCACTTTTACCCATGTCGTGTCCTTTGACACCAGGTCACCTTTGTGGAGGCAGAGCTCCAGTTCTCAGTCACTGCAGTCAAACAAATTTAAGCAAAGGATCAATTCATGTACTGCTTCTGTAACAATTTGTGTTTATTTGTATTTAAATTATAAACCTTTAATACATTAAAAATCAACTATTTAACTTTAAACAGCCACCTGTTTTTATGTTATTTTTAGTCATCCCATCCATATCCATTATTTTTACCCTCTTCTTCCTTTTCGGGTTGCTGGGGTCACTGGTGCCCATATCCAGCTATCACTGTGCAAGAGGCGGGGGACACCCTGGACAGGTCTCCAGTCCATCACAAGGACACATAGAGACAAACAAGACAACAAACATTAATACACTCACTCTCACCTAGGGGCAATTTAGAGTTACCAATCAGCCTAATGTGCATGTTTTTGGTCTGTGGGAGGAAACCGGAGTACCTGGGAAAAACCCACACATGCACGGAGAGAACATGCAAACTCCACCCAGAAAAGCCCCTGGCTGGGATTTGAACCGGAGCAATCTGCTCGCTGAGGGGCGTCAGCTCTACCAACTGCACCACCGTGCTGTCCCTCAGCCCATCCATTAGTTCATTCATTTTCTGTCACTTATCTGCGGTCGGGTTGCGAAAACAACATTTTAGAAGTGAAACTGAAATGTTCCTCTTCTGAGAGACTCTCTGCAGTGCTTCCTTGGAGATTTCAAGGCATTATTCCCAGGTCAGAGAGGATACATAGTCCCTCCATGCCTCAGTCACTTTACTCTCAGCTGTGAACCGCCTCACACTGATGGTCAGGGTCTGAGGAACCAAAGGTTCCCAAAACCGACACTTTTCTACATGAGAAGAGGAAGGTTGTGCAGCCCAGAGAGGCAGAAGTTCCACAGATTGAATTTGAAAAAAGAAGATTTTTGAGTTTTTGAGTGGGTACCAAAGGTAGTCGATAGATCAGCTAAAGGCATACTTCCATGTAGACAAACAAGTTAATGTTTTATTTCTACTAAAACTATCATACATAAAATACAACATAATCAAGGTCTATGACAATCAACGCATTACTGCTTGATGTTGATTTTAAATGCAAAGCTGTTCTCAATTACAAGAACAGCAGTTGTCCAAAGCTGATGTCTTTGTAGAGTTTTGCATTATTTGTCTGGTTGTGCACATTTTTACTTGTGTAACTTGATCTATGCTGCACAAGTCCTGGATTTAAAACAGGAAGAGCAGCAGGATAGTGTCAGCACACGAAGGGGAGGCTGGAGGGGGCAATGACCACCACTATAAATTTGCTTTCCACCTACACTCTGCCAGAGAATCGTATCTCCTCAAGTTTGTGTTTTCATGTTTTATTTTTTCTTACCTCTAGCTGTTTGGGATTAGTAGAAGGGGCTGCGGCAGCTCAGTGGTCAGTGTTACAGTCAAAGGCGGAAATTCTACCTCATTATTAGAGGAGTTGCTTAAAAAACAGTCAAATGTACACCAAAGTTCATGCTCACTATTCCAGGTATATACAATACAATAATATATATACAATAATCCAATATATACAATAATCCAGACGTTTCGGAGAATCTGAGAATCAGTTTTGTTTTGGAGTTTCCTCAGACTGAAGTCCTTCGGATGGAGGGCGAAACGTCTCAGCACTGTAGTGAACTAGGCCTCAGGTCAAATCTGGCCTTGAGGGGCCTTCCTGGGACAAGAACTGTATTTCATTGATTTAAGTCCATCCAGAAGACTTTCTAAGTGTCCTGCACTGATCAATTGAAAGAACACTCTCTTTTTCTATTATCATTACTATTTTACAAATGTTTTGATAATCGAAGTGTGTTAGTTCAAACCATTTTTAAATGTTGAAGTGAACTACTCATTTTTAAATCAACTGTGAAACAGTAATAACGATTTTTAATCCTCATTCAAAGTGGAAATCAAGTTAGAATATGTTACAGAGTAATGATTCAATTTCTTGATCATCTGTCTGAAATGAGCAAGTTGTGTAAGTTGGTCAAAGTTCAAATTTCGGTCAACTGCAAGTTTACTGAAAAAGAAATGTCATGTTTAACTTTTACAGGAAGATACTAGAGAATTGACTCCACGAAGTCTGAGTTCTTCATAATATCTTCTGTCTGTTCTAAAACAATCTAATCTTTTTCCTTGACTTTTTAATAACACCTTACATCACAAAAACACACCTCTGTTGGTCCATCGACCAATCAGAAAGTCCTCAAATGAACCGGAAGTGACCCTTTTTAAAAGGTGCAACACTTCCTAGTTCACAGCAGTTCTGCAAGAGGTTCCAGCTCCAGTCGAGTTCTGGAGAGCTCAGTAGTTCTGAGAAGTTCTCGGCAGTTCTAGGAAGAACGCTGAGGAGAACGCTGAGAGAATGCTGTGAGTTGGTTCCGAGAGGGCAGCAGAGTTCAGAATGTTGGAATGCAGAATGCTCAGGACATCTGCGACTAAGCTGAACAAGAGAAGTTCAGAGGAATTATGAAGTCTGTTCTGGATGATCTCACGACTCCGAACGGTTCCCTACTGTCCTTACGGAGACGCTGAAAAGTGGCTTGAAGTGGAACTTTACGCCGGAACTGACATATCTTCAGAAAGGTAAAAAGTCGATCTTCAACCGCAAAGTGTACCGTTGGGTTAAGCTGGTCCAAAGGAGCGTGTTGTTCTGGTTATAACAGACAAATTCCCTCACCCATCTCTCTCAAGATAAACTTCTTTCCATCTTTAAACTCTTCTTTTTGCTAGACATCATTCCAGATATTTTCAGAAATATCTGTTGTGAAGCAAGGTTTTCAACCATCGCCGTATGGTTAATCAAATTGTACAGCTTGCTAAATTAGCCATGTTGTTATTTTCAATTTTTGCCAATTAATGTAAATGTGTGATGTGTTAAACTTGATTCTGTTAATAAATGACCCACTGTCGTTGGTGAGTCAAAGATAAACACGTTTCCGTCCACATTTAATTAAATTCAATGCACGTCATTATTCAGTCCAGAAAAATGAAAGAATCCGTTTAATTTATGAATATATACAGAGTATGTTCATTCTACAGCACAAAAAAGAGAAACCGTCCGGATGACCTGACTGAACATTGTTGGAGTCAATTATACAGTTGTAAAATTAAACAAAGAACAATGTGCAGTGTATATCCTTATGAAAAGATGATTCTCTAACTTCCACATACCAAAGTGTTTAAACAGATCCTGGGCAGGTCGTTATTTCACCACAGGGCCACTTTTTAGAAACAACCGTTTGTGCACACACTGACATCCAGGGCAAATTCAGAATCACTAGCTTACAATGTTAAATTAGTTTTCTTGCAAAAAAAGTAATTTTTGTAAGACTTTTCTGATAAAATCCTTTTTGTATCGTTTCAGTAGTTACATCTGCTGTGAAAAAGAACTGCAGTGAGTGCAGCTCAGGTCTTGTGCTCTGCTTCACTGATGTTCCAAATCGGTGCTAGAATTAAGGATCAGAAACATAAACGCGTGCAATAAATAAAAAACAAAAATTTTAAAAATCCACACTGACGCAGTCTCTGTGAGTTTGAAACGTTGATTTTGGACTCTCTTTGTCTGACTTGACTCCAAAACAAAGTTTTCCTTCATGTGAAATTTAGACACCATTTCTAAATCTACAAATAATGTTACAGCTCTGTTTGTTTGGAGTCGTTTCATACACACATGTATGAACTTCCTCAGGTTTCCAGTCCTGAAAAAGCTAAATTTGTTTGCATTAGTGAACATGTAAACATTTTATTGGCAGCATTCTGGCCTGTTCATTTTGTAGCAATAGAAAAAATAAATGAACGTGCAAACTGATCACTGAAAGTTCAGATTGTATAACATCGGTGACAATTATCTGTAAATCATGCACGGCCACTCTTCTTTTAGGGATAGAGTCAATTGAGTGTTTTTCCAAATTGCACCAACTGCCTTAATAGTAACCTTCATGTTCTCCATTATTCTGGTGGAAAATAAAAACAGCTTTTGTGCTGAGGAACAAATTTGCATGAGAGTTTCCATCTCATCCTAGCGGTCCAATTTATTCAGGCAATGAAAGAATAGCAATACTCTTGATAACTTGACTGTGTTGACCTATCACTTTAGTCAACCTAACAATCTGATTCTTAAAAAAATGCACTTTTGACCAGCTGTTATTATTTAACACAGAAATATACCAATCAAAAATGTTGTCAAAGTTAAACTTATACCCATATTTTCAATGCTAACAGATTGCACAATTCTTTTGATTTAAATTTTGCATTACCTTTTTGCAGTCAATTTTGTCTGTCTGTTAGCAACATATCTCATAAATACCTGAACAGAATTTAACATAACTTTTCAGAAATAATCTGTGGATGCACATTTACAATGGATAGACTTTCAGAGCCAACTCAGTTCAAGATGGCCACCACAGCCAACTCAATTTAGGAAATACAAAAATAGCTATATTTCACTATACTGATATTGCACTAAAATTTGGTGTCAATCTTGTTAAGAATCATTCACAACACATACTCCAAGTGCAATGTGTATTGCACAAAACCTTAAGCCTAAAACTTACTGCATTGCATTCAGTTATTTTCAATGTTCTGATTCATGCTCAACAATCCAGGTAGAACAATCTAACAAAGTTAAGTCAGGTCCTCTGGACAGATTCTGCTTATTGAAATGTTTTGTCTTTTACCAAAAGACTTCGACAGTCTGAGGAGCTGCAATAAACTCTGTCTTATAAATATCACCTCCTCACCAACCAGTTTGCTGCTGACAGCCAAAACAAGCTGTTGGCTGTTACAGTTGGGAGTTGATGGGAGTCAAACTGCAAAGACTGGTCTGTGTGGGTGGGTTTTTGCAGTACACATCAGTTTGCAAATGTCCTCTATCAGAGACTCCCATCACTCTGTGGAGCACGTTAGATGTCATCAGAACTCTGTACCACAGAGCAGACAGCATCCCCACTAACTCAGGAGCCAGGCAGAAGGAGAAATCCTACACAAAACAGGCTCTAGAGCAATGTGGATATCCTAACTGGACCTTCCTGAAAGCAGAGAAGAAACCCAAACAGGACTCCAGTCAGCCATCAGGTGAAAAGGAGGAACCCAGACCCAGACCAGTGGTCATTCCGTATGTTGAGGGAGTATCAGAGAAACTGAGACGTTTATTTTCTAAACACAACGTCCCAGTGGCTTTTAAACCCAAAAATACATTACGGCAAAGACTGGTTCATCCCAAAGATCCAGTCCCCCGGCACAAACAGAGTAATGTTGTGTATGCTGTTCAGTGTTCATGTGATCAGTCTTACATCGGGGAAACTAAACAGCCACTGGCCAAAAGGATGGCCCAGCACAGAAGATCAACATGGTTTGAGAGAGGAGTAAAGGAGGCCATCTTTGTGAAAAGAAACCATCCATCACTAAACAGGGGCGGAGGCCTCCATGTTCAGTTGTCCCCCTCTTACAATGCTGTTATTGCCAGTATCACTCAGCTCCCTGTGAATAGCAAGCAACCATCAGGGCACTAAAAATCACTTGTTAGGCTGATGGTCCTCTTTTATCATGTGAACAACTAGGGTTGGCTGTCACCAGCAAACTGGTTGGTCCACTATGAGAAGGTCTTATTTATAAGACTGGGTTTGTTGCAGCTCCTCAGACTGACAGACTTTTGTATAAAAGATGAAACATTTCAACAAAACGAATCTGTCCAGAGGACCTGCCTTAATTTTGTTAGACATTTCAAGTCTTCTAGGCCTGCACTTTCAGGTTTCTTGGCAAACATAACACTTCTACCCAGGTGAAACATTTCTCTTAACCAGCTTGAACGGATATGCAAAATTTTAACAAGAAATACCACTTTTTTACTCAGGTGAAGGTAAAATTACACTTAACAGGTTCCTAACAGGCAGAGAAGTTCCTGGCTTGTTGGGATCTGTCAAACAACCTGTCTCGGAGTGCAAGTACCGTATTAGTGTGCCTCTAACTACATGTTTGCATATTTGCATAGCTGTGTGTGTTCAAACCCATCAGTGCATGTGCGTGCCCACGCATGAAAGTTTATGTGTGTATGCGTGCATGAGTGCAAGTGAGTCAGGAAAAGAGTGGGTGGGACACATTTCGACAAAGTTCCCCATTTTTCAGAAATAATCACTTGTTCCTGTTACAGATTTCTGTAACTCCGGGGCTGCTGCGAAGGGAAACCCAGAAAAGAAAAGGATCTCTCTGGTTCTCCACCGTCTTCTGCCTGGTTCTTTGTTCTTCCATCTTCGGGTGCATCCCACCCCTGTCCTTGCAGCTCCTAACAAGGGGGTGTGGTTGTCACTGGAGGCGTTGGAGCTGAATTACCGTATTAATTAGCTCATCTTTTGACCGACAGACACAGGGCTGAAATGTCACCACACTCACATTGGCCATAGGAAACACAATTAGTGGCAGTCATTATTGTTTTAGTGATGCCCTGTGTTTGTCACTCCATTTCCTGCATCCTTCATTCCTCCCACTCTTCTGCTTCATCTCCCAGTTTCTCACTCCTGACTTACTTACTTGACCCATTTTTACTTGGTAAATTGAAAACCTGTAAAAGAAAATGGCCAAATTAAATAATTATGCACTGTGACTTATTGTGTCCGACGTGAAGCTGCTGTTAGCTGCAGTAGTCGTTTCAACCTGCAAATATCCCTTGAGTTAGTTCAGCATCATTAATTTATTTCCTTCGTACATTATATGTTTTCCCATAGGAACTGAAGCTGAAGTTTTAAAATCATCATGCCATGATCTGCAGTAGGTTCTGGTACACATTCTTTTTACTAAGATATGATTATGCTATACTTACCTATTCACAGCATATGAGTTTAGAAGAAAAGCACATTCAAAACTTCAGTTATCGGTGTTTATTTGCAGCAATGTTGGGCTTTTCAGTAAAGTAGCTATAGCTTTCACCTAAAGGCTGGAAGTTCCTTGTTTTGAATCTACCCAGATCTTTCTGTGTGAGTTTTCTCAAGAAATTCCAGTTAACTGCAAATGTTTAATTGACCTTGGATATGAGTGTGTTCGCTTGTCTTTGTCTGTGTTGCTTTGTTATGGAGTGCCAATTTGTTCAGAGTAAACACTGCCTTTTGGGTGATATCAACCCCTCTTGTGACAAAGAATAGGAGCAAGCAGGCACAAATAATGACTGAGTAACTTTACAATTTGTAGAATTGTGCAAATATAATGTTGCTTCTGCAGCAAGTTGTAACATTCATCCATCCATTATCCCACTTCTTCCTTTTTGGGTCACGGGAGTCACTGGTGCCCATATCCAGCTATCACTGTGCAAGAGGTGGGGGACACCCTGGACAGGTCTCCAGTCCATCACGAGGACAAATAGAGCCAAACAAGACAAACAACCATTCACTCCCACTCACACCTAGGGACAATTTAGAGTTACCAATCAGTCTAACATGCATGTTTTAGGTCTGTGGGAGGCAACCGGAGTACCTGGAAAAAACCCACGCATGCATGAAAAGAACATGCAAACTCCACCCTGAAAGGTTCCGGGCTGGGATCTGAACCGGCAACCTGCTCTCTGAGAGGTAACCGCTCTAACTGAGCCACCATGCTGCCCTGTTACCAATATGACTATACTAATTATATTCTGTCAACACAAATAAATATATGTTACACAGTTTTGCATATACGTATATAAACTTTAGTATGACCCATCCATCCATTATCTTTTACCCGCTTCTTCCATTTTGGGTCACGGGGTCATCGGTGCCCATGTCCTACTATGACCCCAAACCATCTAATTAATTTTTTTCCATCACACATACTTTAATCAAGGGCTAAAGGATCTTGTGACAATTATAGTTAAATACTTCATATGCATGTTAAGCTCAGTGCAGTATCTGAGAAGTGAAGTCATTATTTGTAAATGCATTAAAAAAGGAAACAATAGTTATTTCTGTCAATTGTTGGAAAAGTTTCTGGGACAAACAAGTGATAGGCGAGAAAAAAAAGTTTTTGTTGTGTGTATCTGACTGAAACATAAGCAGGCATCATCACGTGGGAACCATTTGTTTTTACCTACAAATTTACATTGCACCTCAGAAAATACACACGCTCACAACATTATTCCTCTCCTGAATCACTATTGACCATCAGAGGAATCAGAGGAGACTGCAGGGCTCAAATATCCTCCTGCAGTGAACACATCTGACCCTGGACAAAATATTTGGAGTCTTCTTATGCTCTAGGAATACTCTCACCATTCTCAGGTCAAATATTCTGCCCACATATCCCGGCCTCTTCACATGTTTGGATGCTGCAGGTAACTTCACCGCCTGCAGGGCTGAATACACGTGTTAACACACATGCACAAAGACATCCTTTTTTTTAAAACGCTGGATAAGAGCTGTAAACTCTGAACAGGAAGTAGTTTGTCTCCTGTCCCAATCTAATCTCACACAGCCAGACTTTTACGTCATTAAGCTAATGGATGTGTTTAGTCTTTTAAACTGGAAAGTATAAATACAAAACAGAAAGGATGGACGCAATAAAAGTACACACCATCAGAACATTTTACAATAAATAAGTGCAGATGTTACGGCCATGCCAGCAGGGTTATTGAAGTGATTTGAAATATGAATGCAGGCTTATGTAACTTTTTCATCTACCCTTTGTAACTAAAACTAGCACTTTATCTTACAGAAGGTAAATCAGCCAAAAAAAGACTAACGCTGTGTTTTTTGCTGACACAACTGTTTTGGGACAAGAACAATCATGCAGACATATTCAGCTTCTGAAATGGATGACATTTATCTACCCTATTAGTTGTGGTGGATTAAAAATGCTAATACGCATGACTTTCAGAGAACAATGAATTATTTTAGACTGCTGCACAGGACTTGGTTATTAGATAGGAGGAATGTGTGGGAGCTGCCAGCCACTGTGAAGAAAGGTGAAATAAATCTTTTATATCTCTTTACATCTGTTGTGCGTTGCTGCAGTCAGTTTCAGAGCTCCCATGTGAGAAGCCTTGTCAAAATATGTGTGTGTTGGAAGCTTCTTTTGGGTCTGTGCAGTTTTATTTACCCAAGTTTAGCAGACCCACTGAAAACGAAGGCGTCTTTAGCACAATGTTTATTTTTACTGGTTATGGAGTCAATAAATACCTAAAATGATACCTGCATGTCTAAATGTGAGCATATTGTAAAATTGGAAGCATTGCTTTCAGTCTTTGGTCTAACAATGAGCTGTTGTCAAAAAATTGTCGTAATTGTTTTGCACACGTCTGTGTGTGCTGTGTTTATAAAATACCTCTTGGATAGCTTGACGGATTTCGATAAAACAAAGTAATCTTTGAATTTAAACTTCTGGAGTCTATTCATTTTCAGATGACCAGCACAGTTAAGTGGTCTAAGCAAATTCAAAAATGTCTATAACTTGGCAAACTTTACAGATGTTGAGCTAAAAGCTGATGTGGTAGTTAGTATCATACTTAATGTAGAATCATTGCACCAAATGGTCATAAAATGTTTGTGTTTGAAACTTTTCTAAAGTTAACTTTGTATGATTGCATGTTGGCAAAATATCTCATAAATCCACTCAGTACATTTTAATGATGCTTTCAGGCTGTAATCACTGGACGTACATCTACAACTCATCTGACGTCAATCCAATTCAACTGACCTTAGAAAATGTAAAAGCTATTATAACCAAAGCTCTTACAGTTTTTGTTTGTTTTTGTTATTTTGAGTAAAACTTTGTGGTGAAAGTAGCTGAATAATTCACAACTCATACTTATTTTCAGTGACTCCTCGCGATATTCAAGATTTGATCAAAAATATTCAGCCTCCGTTATTTCTACTCAATAGTTTTAGTTTAAAACTTTGGCATTGAAGGTGGCAGACAATATGCATTTGTTTAAAGACTGCTAGGTCCTAAATTATGTTTAGTTGTGTAGTTTAAGATAAGACAAGATAGAATTTTATTGATCCCGCAGGAAATTGTTGTGCCAGAGTTTCAGTACAATGGCAGACGAATCACACAAGATATAAAAATAAATAATAGAGAATATAAAATTCTAACAATAGCCTATATGGCAGTAGTGGTAACGTACTTCCGTTTAAATTTAGGACACGTTGATCACTTCCGGTTGCCTCTTGCTCTTGTTTGCTTTTAGAGGTAGCTGCAAGAGTTGTACCGCAAAAAAGACACAGAAGTTAAAATATCTCTGTGCTACTGGTACAATAACTGAGTTTTGTTGTGTGCCGTTGTGTCCAGTGAATAGCAGGTACAAAATAGTGCTTAGTTTTTTCCATTTTCCTGCCACGATTCGTGGCTAAGCGCAGGGAAGACTGCCATTAAAGCTAACACTCGTGTTTGTAGCAGACATTTCAAACCTCAGGATATTCAAGAGCCAGCATCAGAAACGAGAAGATGACAGTTAATAAAGGGAGCTGTATCTGCATTGTTCAAGAGAAATAAGTTCTCCCTTCCACTTGCATGACTGGGGGTTTGGGAGAGAAGGCAAAGAGGACAGCGAGGAGGATAACACACCAGCTGCAGCCCTCAGTAAGAAACACGATTATGCCTCGGCTCCAGACCCTGAAGTCGTACATTTGGTGTTGGAGTAATGATGAGTGATTTGCTAGAAGTTTGTAACCACATACTTTCAAAAGAATATTCAGATTTTAACATGTGTTTTCTAATCTGTAAAGATTTTTGTATACTCTTACTCAGTAACTTCAGTGCTGTTACACCTCTGACATATTCTCTGCAGTTTCCTTTATTGTGACACCACAACTGTTTCACTTCAATTAAACATTTAATTTCCTGAGATATAATACATTTATTTTAAAGCATACGTCTCATAAAGTGTTCTCAGTTTTATCATTATTTTTATTACATTGTGTAGGTAAATATGAACACTTATTGGTATATCTAAAAAAGTTAAGTCTGGTCCTCTGGACATTCAAAAAACAAAACAAACAAAAAAAGTAGAAATGTTTCGTCTCTCATCCAAAAGACTTCTTCAGTCTGAGGTGCTGTATTCAGATCAGTCTTATAAATAGCACCTTCTCAGAGTGGATCAACCAGTTTTGCTGCTGACAGCCAAGGCCAGCTGCTCCCGGACCGGGATTTGAACCAGGGACCTGCTCGCTGAGGGGCAGTGGCTCTACCAGTTGCACCACCATGCTGCCCTAATTTTTACTTTAAATATCTAAATTTAGACTATGATTAAAAGACCATTGAGGGGCTCTGAGAGGGTCTGACGGTGTTAATGTTTATAAAATCACAACACTGAGCAATACTTAGAATTACTGTATGAAGAAAGGCAGCTGAAACTTAAAAAGTACTACTGAGTTTTTTCTTCTTCTTTGTTTATGCTTATCTCCTTTGGAAGATTTTTTTTTTTCATTTACCCTTTATTTATACTGGTAGTCTCATTGAGCCACGAGAACTCATTTTAAAGAGAGACCTGTTTAGGGAGCAGATGGTGGGGGTTAAGGGCCTTGCTCTGGGGCCCAGAGTGGGGCAAATGAGGGTGGAGGCAGGTGTGGGTGTTCCACCTATTCCACCCACATTTTGATGTTGACGGTACCGGGAGTTGAACCTGCGACTTTCCGATCACAGGCCCATCTGCTAACCTCTGCGCCACCACTCCCCCAAAATGTATTTGTGTGTTAATTAGGGATGCACTGATCCACTTTTTTTTTTTACTTCTGATCCGATCCTATGGTATGGTATAAAGTTTATTCATTTTAAAAAATACAAAACAATTTCATAACAATATAAAAAATACAAGAGATTTAAAATGAAAGGCAGCAGAAAGAAGAAAAAAATCTTATATCTGCCCCTTTTTTTCACACAATTAGTTCAATCACAATAATTTTCAAGTAACAGAACAAAATGAATATCTCTTTTTAATTTTTCTAATTCTAACACAAAAAACACATTAAGCTACTTTATATATATATATATATTTTTTTTAACAATTCAGCTTTGATCTTTTTCTTAAATGTACACATTGACTTGGCATTTTTAACATCACTCCCTAGGCCATTCCACAATCCAATTCCTTGGATTGAGGTAGACCTTCCCTTCAGACTAGTTCTGAATTTTGGTCCTGATACCTAAATCTGGATATCGGCCAATACCGATCCCATTACGATATCATCATCATTATTGATTTTATATGAGGCTGTAATAATCCCCTCTCAAGTACAATTTGTACAAATACATGCATGTCCAAACAGGCAAATCGAGGTAAGTTTTATTAATGTTGAATAATTTTCAAAGTTAGAATTAAATCCTGCTAACACAAAACAGGTTTGTTTGTTTTTTTATTCCTAGCTTTAAAGTGGATATTAAAGTGATTAAATGGCTTCAAACAAGTTCATGGCATAAACCAACAGACATGTTCCTGTTTTTAGTATTTTACATTGTTTTATAATGTAGCTGTTTTTGTTTCTTTTTTAATATAAATATTTTTCTTGTATATTTGAATTCATATGCTTTTTTATGATTGTCTACTGTTGTACTGATAAATTTCTCCTGGAGGGTAAAGCATATCTTGTCTGCAAGTATCAAGCTGAGAAATCCTTCGTTTTCTACAACTGATAATGGTTGGTCATTAATTACGATGAAGCTTAGCAACTTCTCGGTAAACATTCGAGCTCTGTGGCTTCAGCGGTGTGTTCTTCTTGTTCAGTCCGAAGCAGGCAGTCTGATTTCGGTCAGCTGCACTCAGTCTGCCCCTCCTCCGAGACCGTGGTTTAATGTGGTGCTATGTTTAATTAAATTTGTTATATTGTAAGTCACAACCAAGTTTCCTCCTCTCAGTACAGCGGCTTTGCAGACATTACACATTACTGTCTTGTTTTGTGGTGTTTCTAGTGTAAAATTCTTCCACACAGCGGACATTTTTCAATGAAAAGTTGGTTAGCTATTAGCCATAGTGCTGCTGCTTAGTCCTCAGTATTTACTCACGTCGTAGCTGGCTACAAACTATGAAATGGCTTTCCTGAATGTGAGGCGGGTCTTATTACCCTGGGTTTCATGAAACCCGCTTCCGTTCATGAAATCCATGCCATAATTTGAAGCCAACGTGCAGAGCAGCCGGCAGGGAATTATGTGTGGAGACATTTCGTCAAACACAGACATGCATCATGGATTGGAAATCTCTGCAGGTTGGATTGGAAAAATCCGATACATAAATCATGCTGGTATTGGACACCGATACCGATATCGGATCAGATTGGCCCCATCCCTAGTGTTAATAATAACACACGTGATGTTTATCACATATAATAACGTGAAATAAATTGACATTAATAATTGTCTGATTCACATGTTAACGTTTAAAATGTTTGTCATGAATGGGAGCTGCAGATCTCAGGCTGTTGTGGTGGACTTATTACACATTTATTACTATGTGTGATCCTATATATGCAGCCACAGAGCAAATGAATGTGTGCATGTTTACATGTACTTGTGTATGCTTTTGTTTTTCTGGGGACCTTCACCCAAACCCACTAGAATAAAAAGTGGGTCAGTCCCACAAAGCAGAGTCAAGCAGTGACAGGTCTCTGAGAGGCAGGGAGAAGTAAAGAGGGAGGAAGAGGAGGCGGCAGCATGAACCTCCCTGTAAATCAGCAGCAATGTCGCAAAATGTACAGCGTAAGCGTGTGTGTGCAGCATGTACGTTGTGTGCTCCCTATGTGGGTGGACTGAGAGGCGAGCTAATCAGATGTGTTATGTGTATCGGGTGAAAGCGTGGCTGCTCACAGAGTATGTGAGAAATCTGCCTTTGACCTTAAATCTCACTTTGGTGCTGTGGCAATTGACAGCTTGTCACACAAGGGCTGATGTAGACAAGCTATGAAGGACAAGTCAAAGGTTTGGAAAGCAATTCTTCAAAGTAAGACACTCGTCACAATAAAACACTTTAGAAAGCAAAAATAAAAGAACATTTTCACTCGTTTTGTTGCTTCATACTGATTGTATGGAGGGACTTTGGCACAATCAAATTAATTACCTGACTTGTTTTCTTCTTTAAGGTAAATGAAATCAGAGCTAACTTCACTTTGATTTGACTGATCACTTGATCAGCTACTACAAGCATGCCTTAAAGACATAAAAACCTGGATGACCCCAAATTTTCTCATTTTGAACACAGACAAGACTGAGGTTTTAGTTTTTGGACCCGAGCATCTTAGGAATAAATTTTTCAGTCTTTCACCCTCCTTGGATGACATTAATCTGTCCTCCAGCTCTAATGATAACAATCTTGGTGTTATTTTTGATCAGGACATGTCTTTTAACCCCCACATTAAAAGCGTTACTAGAACCATCTTATTCCATCTGCGTAATATCACTAAAATTAGAAACATCTAAAATTGAAGCAGAAAAACTGCTTCATGCATTTGTCACGTCTAGACTGAACTATTGCAATGGTTTATTATCTGGGTGTCCAAATACTTTAAAAAGTCTTCAGTTGATCCAAAATGCTGCTGCCAGAGTCTTAACTGGAGTTAGTGGGAGAGATCATATCTATCCAGTTATAGCTTCTCTCCATTGGCTCCCTGTCAAATCCAGAATTGAATTCAAAATCTTACTTCTAACCTACAAAGCTCTCAACAACCTAGCTCCATCTTATATTAGATATCTTATTGTTCCATATTTTCCTAACAGAGCACTTTTCTTTCAGACTGCAGGTTTATTTGTGGTTCCTAAAGTTTTCAAAAGCAGAATGGGAGGACGATCTTTCAGTTATCAGGCTCCTCTCTTGTGGAACCAACTTCCAGATCCTGTCCGTGAGGCTGACACATTGTCCAGTTTTAAGACTTTCCTTTTTCATACATCCAATATTTAGTGTTGGCTTGTTATGCCACCATAAGTGTAGACTACTAGAAGACAAATTGACCTAATTTTCTTAAAAGAATTGTTAAAATTGAGTAGTTTTCATTTCATAAATTTTGAAATTTTGAGTAGTTTTCTTTCATTTTATTTCGGTGATTGTATATCTTTTTTCTTTTCTTTAAATTGTATTATATTTGTTGTTTGGATGAAATGAAATGAATAAATAAAACTTACATACATACATACATACATACACATAATATTTCTATCTTAACAGGTGATTCTTGACCTGCCATTGTGTATCTGTTCCTCGCACACCCAGCCGGTAGAAGCAGAACCAGGCTCAGGATAAGCAGCCACTTGTCCTGAGCCTGGTTCTGTTAAAGGTTTTTTCCTCATGAGGGAGTTTTTCCTTTCCACTGTTGCCTCTGTGCTTGCTCAAGATGAAAGTTCTGCGTTGGAGTTAATCTCAAAGAAGTCTGCTCCTCTGATAAATAATGTTAAATTATTATTTTTATATATGAATGTTTCTGTTCAGTGCCCTGAAATGACTTCTGTTGTGACTTGGCGCTTAAAAAAAACAACTAAATTGAATTTAACTGAATTTGTTTATTTTGCACAGTGGGGGTGTTCCTTTTTATCTTCTATTCTCTGCTTTTACCCCTGATCGAACATGTCTATAGAGGTCTGCTCCCATGAGAAGAATGCCACAGAAACTCACACATTCGATGCAAAACAGGCAACACAACAGTGTTAGCTGAGATAGAGGAAAAAATGGAATAACAAAGAATGTACATTAGTCTTTGATCTGGTTTGATAGGATAATGTTTTTCATAACTTTGTATATGGATTATGATGCTTTGGAGGATTTGACAGTGAATCATTTGAGAGAAAGAGGACAGTGAGAGTGAATTAGCATCAGGAGAAAAGGTAATGTTTACATGCGCGTAGCCAGGGGGGGTTCGGGGGGGTTCGAACGAACCGCCCACTTTGCCAATGAAGTCCCACCTACAACTCCCGCGAGATATAGAACTGCGAGGTGAAGTAATTTCATTCATAAAAAACAATGTCTAACAAAGCAAAGTAAAAAGATGAGTTATTTTTGCAATTGAAGTAATGTTATTATTTGCGGGCTTAGTTTGCATTTATGTTGTTAGAGTTAAGGAGTGGTACTGTGCCTTTAAGAGGATGACGTCTTTCATTCTTCTTCGGTGTTTTTTTTTTTTTTTTGTGTATGTTCGGGCGGGACTCGGGAGTACCGAAGTGTTCGTTCGTGTCTGGGATGAGTTCTGAATAGAAGACTGGACACACACGCTATTCCCCTCTCAGTGTGTTGCTCTTTCTCCACTCACAACCGCCTATTTGGTAACACAGATTTACCTCACACAGCAGTGTTTTAACTAGCTAGCTAATTAGCTTGTTTACACATTTGAAGTTATGTGTACCACCGCCAATGAACCAATCAGAGTAGTCCTACAGGTCCACTTTTTCTTCAAACGAACCGCCCCTCATAAAATCCTGGCTACGCCTATGGTTTAACTGTTCTTGAGGATTTGATATGCATGTGAGGAGGAGTTGCTTTGCGAAGAGAGTGGGATGTTTTGTTACAGCATTGATGATGTTTGCCTCAAGGGCTTTCCAGGGAAGTTTGTCCCCATCATCATCATCATCATCACTACTTCAGCTCCTGCACCTCTACCCTCCAACTAACTGCAGTTAAGCTCCTTCTAGCAAGAGAAAACAGAAAAAAACAAAAAGGATGGAGGTGATGGAGGTGATGGTGGTGGTGGTGATTCTGTCTCTCCTAGACCTTGGCAAAGACCTCGTCCACCCCTCATTCCCAACCCTTTTCAAAAGCCGAAAACAGGGGAAACCATGCAGCGCCTCTGTTACAGCAGCAAGGAAAACAAGGAGATTCCTAATGCCAACAAAGTGCTTATTAAATCCCAGGCAGTCTTGAAAATTGCACAGCACAGCCAGTCAAAATAAGAAATTGTTTGTTGTTGGTTTATTCACCCTGCCTCCCTCTTATCCCACATGTTTTCTTAACCTCCTCCAGATCTGCCCGGTCATTTTATTTATTTTTCGTTTTCCCCTCTATCCCCCCTTCTCGTCATCTTTGAAAGAAGGGGATGTGTGGCTCAAGCAAAAATCATGAACCGTGACAGCCAAGCAACAAAAACATGCAGATGTGAGAGCGTGAGAGAATCACTGGAGGGCAGCAATAAGTGATAGGGTGGGTGTTTGGGGCAAAAACTGAAATGCCAGTTACGAACAAGAAAATCTGAAAGGACTAAGACAAAACTGTGCAGAGAAGGGGAGAAAAAGAAAGAGAGAGAGGGCCCGTGGGATGAAATATTTGAAATACTGGAGGAGGTTGTTAGTGAGGAGAGAAGGTTGGGGTGCACAGCAAGCGGCAGATTGTGGGGGCGTGTGTTGTCGAGGTGGCCTGGGTCCCCGGTGCCCTCCTGTTTCATGGCCCTCACAGCCTGTCAGTGAAAACAGCCCAGCCATGTAGACAGCTGTGCTCGGGAGGCTGCGGGGGCGAGAGGAGAGCACAGAAGAGAGGAGAGGACCTTTTGTTTTCCATTTTGCTCCATCCGTGTCCTGATTGTGCCTCCCGACTTGTTGTATATACACTCCATCCACATTTCTGCTCTGCAATGTTTGTTTTCTCCATCTGGAAAAAAGTACCACAAAAGAAGCAAAAGCCTTAATTTAGAATCTACTAGCCTTGACGATATTTGGAAACTGGTTTAGGTTTGTGGTTGGGTTTAGCTGTTCTAAGCCAGTTAAAACAATATAGGTACAAATGGCCCAATTTTTCACTTTGCACCATTTTAACCCAGTTTCATTAGGCTGCGTTAGATATCGGTCAAATAGATTTTGTTTGTGTGTGATGGCATATTTGTGGAGATGACCTAATAATTGCACAGAGTGCGTTGAACCACTGGTCGGTAAAAGAAACATTCTGCCATTTCCATCCACCTGAAATCAATCACAGGTCTGTTCAAGTGGTTTCTATCAGAACTAAAAAGTCCTGTCCACAGGCTAAAAGGAGAGATTCATCCCCACTTCATTTGAACAAAACATTTCCCAATGTGGAGACTTAAAAGAGTATGACAGCTTGTCATCCAGAGCATCTCTATCCATTTGTTCTTTTTGTGTTCATAGCTGCAACATCAGAGAGACCCCGCAGATCAATGCTCTTTCTGATTCCCTTTGAAGGTGCAAGTGCTGTCCCTGTGTCGCCCCTCCTTCCCTTTAGCTGACCTTCTCAGTGCCTCTTGAAGGCCTCCTCTTTACATCCACTCCTTCCCGACCTCCTCCCCTGCTCCTCCACCACTTCCTGCTATCTTGGCCTTGTTTACGAGCCTCCCCACTGGAAGGACAGGTTAATAGATGACCTGGCTCAGCTCAGGTCCGTCTGGTTCTTATTCATTTCCCAGTAAGACTTTTCATCTCCTGCATGTGCTGGCAGCAATGTTTTCCCTCCTAACATATTGGAGTGATACTTTATGTGGTAACCTTGAAATGAAAAACATAATAATAATTAAAAATAATCCAACGTACAAACACTGACATTTCAGAAAACACTATCATTATTTTTTGCTTCCCATTTTCATTGAAATCATCTTTTGTTTTCAAATATTTTATTGAAGTGATACAAAATATCCCCCAAGGAGACAGTACAAAAAATAAGGTTGCAGATTTTTTTTCCACCTTCTAAATGATACAAATTAAATTAGAGGACCAGGACCTGAGCTGGAGAAATGATGCATGAGACTAAATTGCTTATAGGAAACGAACTGCTTTCTCACACGCTGGCATAGTGGAAAGAAATAACTGCCCATTTGGAAATGTAAATGAGCATCTTTGTGTGTCTTATGAGCCCAAAGGCTTTGGCTCAAGAGTTGAAACAGGAAGCCCACAAAACTTTGAGACTGATGAAAACAGAGAACAGGTGTGGAACTGACTGAGGGATGAACAAGTGACTCAGCTAAACACAGAGAAGCAGAACTAAATACAGAAAATAAAATGAGAACCAGAAAGGAATAAACCATCCATCCATCCATCCATCCATCCACCCATCCATCCATCCTTCTGTTCCTCATCCATCCCTCCATCTGTTCATCTATCTTGTTTCAGAATCAGGTTGAGGAACACCACCTTGAAGGAGGTCCAAACATCCCTTTCCACAGCCACCTTAAAAAAAAAAAAAAACTCAAAAACCTTCAAAAATCAATTGAACACCCTGGATTAGGTAAGGCAAATTTGGTTTATTTTTTGACAATTCATACAACCTGCTGCTGAGCACAAGACACATATTTAGCTGATTTTAGTGGGATATTGTTAATTTGTAACTGGAATCCCAAGTAAATGAAGGAGCAAGGAAAAATATTTGTAGTTATCCATCCATCCATCCATCCATCCATTATCCTTACCCGCTTCTTCCTTTTTGGGTCGTGGGGGTCATTGGTGCCCATGTCCAGCCCTCACTGTGTGAGAAGTGGGGTACACCCTAGACAGGTCTCCAGTCCATCACAGGGATACACAGAGACAAATGAGACAAACAACCATTCACTCTCCCACTCACACCTAGGGACAATTTAGAGTTACCAATCAGACTAACATGCATGTTTTTGGTCTGTGGGAGGAAACCGGAGTACCCGGAGAAAACCCACGCATGCACAGAGAGAACATGCAAACTCCACCCAGAAAGGTCCCCAGCCGGGATTTGAACCGGGGCAACCTGCTCACTGAGAGGCTGCAGCTCTAGAAACTACGCCACTGCCCTATTTGTAGTCATTTACTGATAAATTCAAACATTGATCACGTGATTCCCTGGTGTGTAGATTCAGCAACGAAACCGTCTTTGCTGTGTGAACATTGAACCTTTAGGCTTGGGACTATGAAAGCTGGTCCAGCCACTTAGTGAAAGTAAGCTCATGAACAGATTAAGTGCAACAAAGACTCACTTGTGTGCATCGTGATGTGTGGTATGGAATTATAAAGTACTGAAGTAATTATAAAGTACTGAAATAAGTGCACAAGTTTCTCTGCATGTGTCATCATTTGCATCAAATTAAAATAAACATACTATTTCTGATTCAACCTAATTTTATGTTTATCTCATGTTTATGACTTTTTCTGAACTCCCCCCTTTCTCTTATAGCTAAAGTGTGTTTTGCATCTGTGGACCATTGAAATGCAGTCCTCAATTAAATACAGAACATACCAGTGAAAGCAGCCTCCAGTATACAAGGTTATCCTGTAAATCAGCTCACAAGGACACAGTAACAACCTCCTGAAACACACAGAAATACTAGTGCTGTCATCTTTATTAGGGCCTGAATGAAAGACAGGAGCAGCAGAATTGAGGAGCCATGCCTGGATTGTAAATACTCTGACTTTGGGTGGCTTAAATCACCTTGACTGGCTGAGCTCTAAAACTGAGCCAACTCCTTCCTGCCCAGAGGGAGACCAGGAAACCTGGCAACCAGTAAACAACATCCACCGCACGCTCTAAAATCCTGGGAGGGAGAGGAAACAGCATGTCCTTGGGATTTCAACTCTGACCCTCCTTCCCTGATGAAATATGGACCTTGCCCTGTGGTGTAAGTTTGTTTGAACTCAACTCTTTACTGGGCAAGGTTGTGGAAGTCTTTTTTTTTAGTTGTGCGTTTGTGCTTTCTGCATTTTTATGAGACTCCAGGGAGCTGCAGAGCAAAGTTATGTAACTGCAACACAATCACTCTCATTCCTTACAGGAAACACGTTTTGATTGTTGTTCTGCTTCATTTAAAGTAATGGCTTCAGAGAGATCTTGGTTTAAATGAATCATTTGTTATCAGGCAGTGTGTGTCACTTCTTTACTCTGATGAGTTAATTATGGCAAAATGATTATGAGTCCACCAGGGGAAACTTTTATTGCTTATCTGAGTTTGCGTGTAGAAGGTGGTAAAGTCTTGTGAGATAAATTTGCACATGCTTAGCTAGTGCTTCGATAAAATTACCGGTGCTACTTCCTTTGTACATTCATATTCAGTACGATGCTCTGTACACCATCCATCAGCAAATCGCAGTGACCTTTATTGTACTGATGAGCCGCTCTTTATTTGACAAAAAGGGAAGATTTATTTTTCTTCTAAACCATCAGAGGACTGTGAAATGTTCAAGGCAGCATTTTGCACCACAAAAGTCATGTGTGCAAGGCAGTCCTCATTTTCCCCTCATTTCATCTATTTCTGTACTACTCTTCCCGAGGGGCTGGAAAATAGCGTGCTGGTTTGTCTGTATTGCAAAGCAAACGATGATTTCATGGGTTTAAATGTAGGCCTACTGTATGTGCTATGACATGTGATTTTTTTTTTAAATAAATTGGTAGCAAATTGTGGAATGACATGCTACCATTATCAATGTGGTATTTGCTCAGAGATAAGTAACAGGTCACATTTGGTATTGATATTAACAACTAAACACACACACAACTGGAATTTGAGGCATCCCACTTTCCTTCAATTTCTCCTGCTGTGGCTGTTAGTGGAAGTAATTTAGAGTCATCCCTGTTTCCATGGTGCATCTGAAAAACAAGATGTCTTTGTACAAATCGATCGGCCGGTTGCCCTTCACGCTGTGCCTGGTGCTCCCCTAATTGTCAATGCACGTTTGCATTTCTGCTCTTTTAAAATTCAAATGAAGATGGGCAAAAAAAGAGGGCTGCTTTGTCTTTTTTTTTTTTTAAACTAATTTATTTAAAAAAAAATTGGTAGGTTCAAAAGGCACCTTCGGACTATGGGATGGTGGCCACAAGTGTCGTAACCTAGCAACCAGGAAGTCACCATGTGAGAGAGCATACACAGAAATATCCTGATGCATGCTCAATAATCCAGGTAGAAAAACACAGAAATAGGAACATAAACAGAAAAAAAAGAAGAGGGGCTTCCTCTTAAAAAAAAAAAAAAAAAATGCTCACCCGCCTGTTTATTCATGCCTTTGTTTGACCAGCTATTTTAGGACCTTTGAGAGTTTCTCTCTCACACAAGGTTTGAACTATTTTTAACATCATCTAGTTGCTCCTGTTCTTTCTTAGTGGAGGAACACTGCTTAACCCCATTTTCTATTTCTGTTGTGTTGCCTGCATCTGTTCCTCAGATCTGCATGAGGAAATTAAAAGGGAGGATGACGGTTGCAGTGTCTGTCGGTGTGAAAGAGGTTTGGAGGGAGTTTGGAAGAAGGAGTGAGAGACAGCAGGACAGAAAATGAGGGAGGAGAAGAGACATGCGGAGTGTTTTCCATCTGTTTTTTTGGCTGGATGCAGTCTTTTTGTTTGAGGCGAGCATGCCGAGCAGCATGTTTTGCATTTAAATCTTGTTGTCTTACCATCTGGGTTATTACCTATTACTGCATATTTTCTTTGTCCCTGTTTATACTGTATATTGGTGTTATCTGTGTTTATGCATGTATCATTTAACAGCACACGTATATTTGTAGTTCTCTGTTGTTTTTGCAGAAACACGGTCTGGTGGACGTTTGATCAAAATTACAGCATTGTACTTGTAAAAGGGAGAAGTTTAAAACAAAGAAAAATCCATTAAAAGACAAGAAATACACCAATTTTTATTGTGTCACAAAAAATGTCCTAATTTGTCTGCATTGTCAACATAAATCAGCAGTATTTATGTGTTAAACAAATGTCACTGGTGTGAACAACTGCCTCATTCAGAAAAAGCCTTTTGAGTTTGTTTCTTTTTTGTTTGCACCATTTGATTTTCAGTCCATTGAATGGGATTAAATTTAAAAAAGCTAAATATGAGCTGACCTAGATTCGATCTAGATTTGTATTTTGGTCATTTATATTTACGTTGGTCTCTTTGAGACAAGATTGTCTAATTTGTTTTTTAACATATCCAAGGAAATGTCTAAATGCAATGAAGATTGTGCTATTTCAATTTCAAGCAGCTTCAAAATTAAAGCAATTAAAAGAAAAAGCTTTTTCTGTGCCATCAAAAAATATTTACATGGTTTGGACATTTTTATTGCCACATGCTCCTCTCTCATTATGCACATCACATAAAATAAAAATTTGATTGATGTCTTCTCATAATTATCCTTATCTTCCAATTGTGTCTCATTCATTAATACCTTAAATTTGCATAGTCAAAGCAGTGATCATTTACATAATAGTATAGTTAAAATTCATTTTTATTCTTTTACCCTGCTTATAGCAGCTCCAGACTGTGCCTGTGGGGAACGATATGGGGGATAAAAACAGGAAGCCATGCAGGGGAGGTGCTCAGTAGCTGATGCATAGCTCTCTGGTGGCGATGTGATTTTACTGTCATTGGCTGGAGAAAGGTCACTGCAAAGGCACATTGAAATGGGGGGAATAAATAGGCGAGCGTACTGAAGTGCATGGGGAGAGTGGGCTTGCCAATGAAGTCCAAATCTATTCCGCTCACGCTCCCTGTTCGCTCCCATTACAGACCTCATCAGCATCAAATCCCCACTAGCAGCAGCAGCGGCACGTCCTCCCCCACATACAGTAACACAAACACTCCCCCACCACACAGCCCAACCTCACACACATCTTCAGGCCTTGCAGAATGGAGGCCATTTATAATTTTTTTAAATTTTTTAGCAGACTGTGTTTGGGTGATTGTACACAGTGTATATTTGTGCTGATATTTATTTCTGGATATTTTATGTTTGTTTATGTTATGTCCCCATTTTACCTGGTGCTTTCCATATGGATTATTCTGGTGACTTTTATATAATCTAGGATGGCAAATGCCGTCTGTGCCAATAGTTTTTAGTTCTAAGCAATGATCAGAGCTGACAGAGACTAAATGCACACACACACACACACACACACACACACACATATATATATATATATACAGTATATTTTAGTCGACTAGTTGATTCTATGTCATCTGACGAGTTTTTGTATTTCACGTCAACTAGTCGCACCCCCTCTCCCCCCGCTGTTCCCAAACCTATTACACCCAATCCACGTGGTGGATTAAATAAAATAAAACTTAAAACAGCAGCATTTTTACAGCTTGATAATAGTTTTGCATATCCTTTGACTTATTTGCTGTGTGATAAATGGTAGGAGCATAAATATATGCCCGATGTTTAGTTGTTCTTTTTTTTGTTATTAATAAATGATTTTTTTTCCCTTTTTTTGTTTTTGGCAAATATGATATAGCGTCTTGAGTTCTTATGACTTCATTGACTAGTCGAAGTCGACTTGCCTTTTATAATGTTAAAGTCGACTTTAAAAAATATGATATATATATATATATATATATATATATATATATATATATATATATATAT
>NC_056500.1:30194720-30255210 GCF_014905685.2 Nematolebias whitei
TATATATATATATATATATATATATATATATATATATATATATATATTAGGGATGCACAATATTATCGGCATGGTATCGGTATCGGCCGATATTAGCGTTAAAATTCAATATCGGACATCGGCCATTCCATTAAAATAACTCGCCAATATAAAAGGCGCTGTTTTTGCCTGCAGCAGCAGCACAACATGATGGCGTCACGTGCGCCTACCCATGCTCACAGCAGAGTGTAAAAATCAAAATATCGGTGTTAAGGAAGTTCTATTTTTTGTTGGTGAGGATGTCGGATTCCGAAGATTTCTGGGGTATGTTGAGTGTCGCTACATCGTCCCCAGTCTGAGATATTTTTCCGACGTAACGTTACCTAAGTTACAAGCCGTCATTTCCGAAGTTATTGAGAAGCTAATAGTCCATAGCACGACTTGTTAGGTGAGTTTTACCACAGACATTTGGACATCGTGTTAGCTCTGATTAGTCTTACAGCACAATAGATAGACAAAAACTTTGAACTTAAAAAGGCTGTCCTTCATGCACAGGAGTGCAGAGGATCCCACACTGCAGCTAGGAACCTGGAACAAGCCCCCACAAGTGAGATAGCATTGGAGGTGACTAATTCTAATAAATAACATTTAACACTTTTCATTTAATATAAGTTAAAGTGCTATGCATATCATATGGCTGTTACTGAATATATGTCACTAGCTCTTACAGCTGTTGCACTATTGTTGTAGCAAATAAGCCTAAATAAGATGGCTTTGACTTCTGGTGATTCCCAGTTGCAGGTTATAATTTTATTAACAACTCTATGACAACTCTCTCTGTCCCATCCATCTGTCCCCCCTGCCTCCCCCCCTCCATCTCACCTTAACGTCCTTCCGCCTGAGGCAATGGACCGCTACATCGAAACAGACATACCACTATCTCTACTGCCACCACCTTGATGTCCTACACCCTCTGCGTCCTCCTCAGCTTAGCTCGGTTAACATGACAGCTTGGGCAGATGATGATAAATGCAGAGGAGGAAAAGCAATTACTGAATCAGTTAGGTGCAGTGGGGAGCACTTGGGACACTCATTATCAGCAGACCAACAGTAGAGTTTTAGGGGCTGCACAAACACATACACACACAAAAACTTACAAACAGTCTCTAGACTTAATGCATAAATAACAGCTGTTATGATAAAGTGTTTATCCATTTTAGTTTTTTATTCTTCTATTTATTTCAGTGAACTGAACCAGTGCTTCTAAAATTACTGTGGAATACACATATTCAACACATCTACCAATAATAGGAGATCAGAAGTGGCAAGCAGATGACAACAACACTTATGGATGCACAGCATGAATAGGTTCAAATCAGTAAGGCAATAATGTGTCATGCATTTGTTGATTTGAGCTATACAGTTGTCTGACATGCCATCTGCACATCCGTCAAATCCGAGAGTGGTGCATGTATAGAATGCAAGCCAAGGAGAATAAGGCACCTCCAGTGATTGGCAGTCACACTGAGGTTGTCATAGGGACAGCTGCAGTCTTCACTGTTCCCTGAGGAGGATGGAGAATCATTATTAATAAGGAAGAGACATATGCACATTGAGAGGGGGGAAAAAAAAATGAGGAAATGATTTGTGTTCACACCACAAATGCACATATATAAATGTACAGTCTCTCCTGCAGGCTAAAGGCAGTATCCTGGGCTCTGTGAGTGGTGAGATTGCAGGTCAAGCCCATGCAACCCTCTCTCCTTTTAGCCATGCAGTCTGCACCGACTACACACCGGCATGAATGACAAACAGAAGAAAGAGTTACTTTTACATGCGCACACAACAGATTTTATTGCCGCATGTCCCTCTGCATTCCTGCATTTCTACCCCTAAGAGACATGATTAATATGGAAGGAACTGTCTTAGCCCATTTGAGTCAGTTTAAAGTCTTATTGCCATATACCTGCAAAAAGTTAAAGTTATGATGCTTAGTTTTTGCTGCATTTTTCAAGGATCCTAGAAGTGTAGTAGGTGTAATAATTTGTGTTTTCAAACTTTATCAGTTCTACCTATAAAACCTTTTGTTTTTCTCTGACAGAATGATACAAACCCTAAAGTCCACAGGTCCTAATTAAGGTGTTTGCATTTCCACAACACATTGTAAATGTGTGTATACCAAAACATCTCAAATATGTTAGACATCTAATCACTGGTTGTACTGCGGTCAACACAATATCACTTTCCCTAATCTTAACTGTTCAGCGAGGTGTGTGTTTGACTTTGATAATGGGGTTGTTTGGGCATTTTGTCACATGTTTGACCGCATTTGGACCAGACAAGATGTACTAAACAAGTTCACGCTTGAGGGTCGTTGGGAGAGGATAATACACTGCCTCTGTAACTGGCAGGAAAATCACAAAGTCTAAAAAGTGTGTTTATGTCCCTTTATTTGTATATGAGTGTGTGTGTTTAACGGGGGAGTGAGTGTGTGTGTGTCAGAACCACAGCGAATGTTTGTGTATATGGGTGAGTGGGGGTGGTAGGGCTATAATCTGCTCCAAACTGCTTGCGGGCAGAGGCGAGGTGGGCGAGACAGTGATACAGAGAGAAAGCAATGGAAGGATGGAGTTTGGGGGAGGGTGGTGGTGATGGTTGGCAAGAGGCAAAGATACAGAAAGAGGTGAAGAACAAGAGGATGGGAGTTGAAATGAGTGAGGAGTGGATTCACACAGCTTACTGTTGCTTTACACTTACTGTACCCACTGTCCTCTCTCCTCTCCCACCCATTGTCATGCTTGTCTCTGTGGGCGCCAGCAAGGCAGCTAATTCCTCTGACATTTACGTTGCTTTTCCAGCCCTCAAAATGACGCAAGCCTGGCTGCAGTCACTGTTAGCACGCACAATGGTCTCAGGTGTATGAGACATGGTGGACAGTGAGGAGTGGACAATGGCAACCCATCTCTAACTGGGGTATATGGGGAGGTCCTTAGTAACACTCTCAGAGCCAAGGAAGTGAGTATAATATCTTGTACACTGAGTCTTTCATAGGATTAATGTGGGTGGAAGGAGTGATAAAAAGAGGGAACCAAGAAGTGTGAAAGAAAATCATGTAGAGGACAAGGAGGAAGATGTGGACTAGATAGTGGAAGCCATTAAATGTTTTATTTACTTCTTGAATCACAAATGGGTGGCTCAGTGGCTCAGTTTGTAGCTGTTGCCTCTCAGTGAGAAGGTCGCCAGATCGAATCCCGGATCAACTGTGATAATTATTTACTTTTTATTTAGCAGTTTAGCAAAGTATATAAGGCTGAAGTTGACAAAATATGAATAAAGAGCAAGACTTTGATAAAAACTTGTGCTTGTTATTTCCCTTCACCATGAAAAATGAGTGAACATGTTGTGTGTTTGTGATTCTTTTTGATCTGTCTGTTCTTATGACAATTTTAATGAAAGAAAACAAACAATGTGGCACGGTGGTGCAGTTGGTAGAGGTGCTGCCTCTCAGCGAGAAGGTCACTGGATGAAATCCTGGCCGGGGGCCGCTCTGAGTGGAGTTTGCATGTTCTCCGTGCATGTGTACGTTTTCTCTGGGGACTCCAGTTTCCTCCCACAGACAAAACACGTGCATGTTAGATTGTTAGACGATTGGTAACTCTAAATTGTCCCTTGGTGTAAGTGAGAGTCAATTGTTGTCGGTCTTGCGGATCTCTGTGATGGACTGGAGACCTGTCCAGGGTGTCCCTGCCTCTCACACAGTGACTGCTGGACATGGGCACCAGTGACCCCCACGACCCGAAAAGGAAAAAGCGGTAAAGACAATGGATGGATGAAACACTTAAATAAAGTAATGAATTACTGGGTGCACATTTACAACTAACTTTTGGGGTCAACCGCAGCTGCAACAACTAATCAAGCTTAGACAACACAAGGTAGCTGTGGCTGAGTGGTTAAAGCAGTTGTCTTCCAATGGGAGAGTTGGTGGTTCGATTCCAACAGCAGTCACATGTTGAAGTGTCCCTGGGAAAGACACTGAACCCCTCATTGCCTCTGTTGTGTGTCCCATCGGTGTATGAATGTGATCTAAAAGCACTGATTATTCTCTATAGAATGATTTGTTCAATTATCTTTGTAGAGATCTAGTAGAGTGCTGTATGAATGTGTTGAGGTAAATGAGGGTATAAGATTGTGTTGTAAAGAGCTTTGAGTATCTTGATTAGATAGAAAGGCGATAAAGTACAGTCCATTCATTCTATTTACTTTTATAAAAATGTCTTTAACTCAGTCAGTTTTACTAATATTGAGTTTAAACTTGATGTGGTAGTAGCTGACAATGATCCGCAATTCACACTCTAAGCATTGATTACACAAGATTCCTGTTTAAAAATGTGGCATGCAAGATGGCAAGTAACGTTTTCTTTAAGCAATATCAGTTTCTTTTGTTTAGATCAGGGGTGACTAGATTCTGCATCTACTGTATGAATTTTTTCTCAGCTACAACACATGTGATTCAATAGTTTAAATTACATACCTCTTCATGTTTTGCTGAAGCATGTTAGTCACCCATTAATTCAAACCAGGTGTGTTGGAGCAGATAAAACATTCAAAACATGCACGGTAGTGGCCCTCAAGGACCAGGATTAAACATTCCTGGATCAGATAGATTTGGATCCATTGTTAAGTTTCAAAGTATAAATGATTTCAAGGACCATTATTGATGAAACTATTTGATTTCTGTTTGGGTTTACAGATAAAACTGTGAGAATATGGTTATTAGACTGATTTGATCATTCCATTATCATTAACAAATAATGACTACTGCTTTTAAAGAACCCAGTGGAGACAAAACTTTTTTTTTTTTGGTTGTTTAATTTTGTTAAATTAAAATAGTGACCATTCCATAACTAATACCTTGTTTCTTCTTGCTCACCCATCATAATGGTCACTGTTAACAGGCAAACAAACATGATTCTAATTTTAAAGAAGTAAAATCTATCTATCTTAGATATCATTAGTTATCTATCTTAGATGTTATCATTGTTTTTCTTTTACATTTTATTGTTGGATGTAACTGGGACCCTGTGTACATAATTTCGCTCCACCACATGTACCACATGAGGTGCGAATGACTATAAAGAATCTCCGACTCTGACTAAAAAGAAGTAAAGACTGCAAACAATGTCATTTTGATGGGGTTGCCATCAGTAAACACCCTCCATGCAGTCTCTAGTGCTCATGGGTTCTGATGAAAATAATATTGACAGCTGAATACATTTTCTACACGAAACCCTCTCAGCTCAAGCCAACTCCCATTTTCTCCTCACACCTTTATGACCAACTGAACTGCTAAATAATTACATTAGTTTCCGGAGGCTGTTTCTGAACGAGCGCAATATTTCTGCTCCCACTTCACCACGGCTGTTCTCAGACTTTTGTATTGGTAAATTTGTAAAATGAAAATGAGCCACCACAGGTTACAGGGATGTAGCACAGGACAATAATCAAAGCAACGTAGTGAGGAGTACCTGCAGGGCTAATGATGCTATGGGAATTGTCTGTCATCAGCAGATATTAAGATCTGTAATTATCTTGAGGGCTTCCATGGGAAACTGTCACAACAACAATACTGATGAGTATTTGTAAACTTTCAAAAATATCCCTGATGTTAACCTGGTAAACATGGAAAAATTGTTTCAGAGTCAGAGTTTTTTTTATTTGCCGTTTGCACCACATGTGGTACATGTGGTGGAACGAAATTTTGTACACAGGGTCCCAGTTACATCCAACAATAAAATGTAAAAGAAAAACAGTAATAAGATGTGAACTAAGAAAAACGTTAATTAAAAATACACTAAGCCCTTAGAGCATAAAAACAATACGCCGAACAGCAGGACGAACATGAGTCTGTGTGAGCAGATGAGTACGAATGAACAGAACAACATGAAACAGATCAGCAGCAACATGAAACAGATCAGCAGCAACATGATGTGATTTTTCACAGTAATTATCCTGGTTAGAGACTCATGAGTCTAACAGCCTCAGGGTAGAATCTGTTCCTCAGTCTAATGGTTCTACACTTAATGCTCCTCAACCTCCTTCCTGAGGGAAGAGGGACAAAAAGTGTGTGTGCTGGGTGAGTGGGGTCCTTCATGATGCAGGTGGCCCTCTTCCTGCATCTGGAGGTGTAGATGTTTGTGATGGTGGGGAGGCTGACTGCAACAGACTTCTGTGCAGCCTTCGCCACTCTCTGCAAAGCTTTCCTTTCAGATTCTTGCTGCATTATTCCATCCATCCATTCATTTTCTTTACCCACTCTTCCTTTTCGTCTGGTGCCCATGTCCAGCAGTCACTGTGTGAGAGGCGGGGGACACCCTGGACAGGATACCAGTCCATCACAGGGACACAGAGACAAACAACCATTCACTCTCTCACTCACACCTATGGACAGTTTAGAGTTACCAATCAGTCTAACATTCTGGTCTGTGGGAGGAAACCAGAGGACCCGGAGAAAACCTATGCACGCATGGAAAGACCATGCAAACTATGAATTCAGAATGGCCCATGGACCAGGATTTGGTCCATTAACCTGCTCGTTGAGAGGCAGCAACTCTACCAGCTGCACCACCATGCAGCCTGGCCACATAATTGACAATGCAAAAATATTGTTTCAAATCAACCTTTTCTGTAAAATTTAAGTTAATTTTTCATCTCTATTTTAGGAATCAATACACAATGAAACGTGGATGGAAAGAGAGTTATTTACGAAACTTAAATTAACATCTATATTTTATATTCAAAATGTAACCTATGAGTCAACATGTCTTAGATTTACATGTATTTTTAGCTCCCATCATCTCACACAGAGGTTACCTACTGTTCATTAATATTGCTACTTTGAATGGATTGTCTGGTTGTTTGTAAAGTGATGTTTTGTGCAATAGTTTTTAAATAGTCAAATATTTAGTACCTTATCAGCCATGACATCAGTTTTAAAGCACGGAAAATGGAGGGGAAAAAGCACAAGTCTTTGTTTATACTAAGCTAGTGGCTAGAAAGACCTAGAAGGACCTAGAAGGACTAGGTTACAACTCATTCATTCATTCAACCTTTATTTACACAGGTTAGTCTATTGAGTCACAAGGACATAGTTACAAGAGATATACGTTTTAGACATACAACATACAGTGCACAGACAACAATAAACAACAACAAAATGCAATTAAAACAAAAACAAAAAGTGTTACAAAACAATAAAATCAAGGTGCATTGCAAGGTAAAATGCTAAAAACAAGAACTTAACTGCATTGATTTTTCTATTGACCTTATAACTTGTTTAAAATCCCTTAAAGAGGTCAAAGTCGACAGGTTCAGATCTTTTGCAAGGTGGTCCAGGTTACAGGAGCGGAGTAAGAAAAAGCCTTTTTGTCAAGTTCACTCAGCACTGAGGGGACACTGCAGGTAATGATGGCCTCAGAGTGCACGCTGTAACTGCACTGACAACGTGACTTGTGGGAGGAGCTATAAGAATGCAGCAGATCAAGGACTGATTGCTGCTTGTTTGAGTGAGTCCTGCTTTCACCGTTATATTCTACCATGCTGTTGTTTACTCTCTCTCTTTAGGACGTTCTAAATATTATAATTACTTTTTCACTTTTTGATACTTTACTTTGGTACCCTTATTGCATGTTTGTTCTTTACTCCTTTCTCTTAATTTTAAAACCTACCCTTACATTTTCATGTTCAAGCCTGAGATGAAGGCTGTCCCAGTCCTTGTAGTAATACACAGCAAGGCCCACTTGGTATAGTTGTCATTTATGGCTCACAAACAATAAAATGCAAAACATTTTTCTATTTTTATTGTCTCAACAAAAATTATAATGTCTTGTTTAGTGTATTTAGTGGTCTGGCATCATAAATATTTTGTACATGCACAAAATCCAGAAGACATATAACAGGATAATTATCTAAAAGGCTTACAGCACTTGTCATTTAAAGACTTCCACTCTGAGCCTTAGTCACCGCTGACACTTTAAAACATGTACTGGTATATCTGCAATTTCATTTTTGACTGTTCCAGTTCTTGTGTGACTCTTTTATGACATTGCAATAACACAAATAGAGTATACTTTGATTATCTTATCAGACTGCATTCTGATAAAACAGTTTGGCTGAAGTTTCTTAACACAGGTGCTTGTGTTTATGTTGCAAAAGATGCATTGTTGTCTGGAAGTGCTGTTATGTAAGAACGTTGGGTCTGACTAGTCTTTCCACTATAAGAGTATCTGCCTGCTGGTACTTGGCCCAACCAAATGTCTGACTCCTTGTGACTACACTCCTTTATTTTTTTAAACAGTGAGTCTGCTTGTGTGCCTGTGGTGAGTGTGTGTGGGGGGTGGCTGATCTAACAACATAAAAAAGAGCAGTTACATCATCTTAAAGACAATTCCTCAGTCTTTGCTTGAAGCCTTTCAGTATAAAACAAGGACTTTCTGTGTGGCTCAGGATTCAAGTTGGTCTTAATATGTTTCCCATCAAAAAAGTGATTGCAGTTTGTTTTCTCTGTTGGGTCATTGTCACATGAAAAATATTTTTATAAAGACACTGTCCTTCTGGGAAAAGTTGTGTTGTGGGAGGCCAGAATACTGGAATTGAAGTTCATTGGCTGCAGAGTTAAAGTGTCATAGGTTATGTCGCTTCAGTGCTTCTTTTACTAAAAACTAATAAAGTTCTTGCAAACTTTCTTATAAACAAATGTGTTTAAATAAATAAATCTGTTTAAATGAAGGTCGAATGAATTGGAAAAAAAAAAAGTCTGAATTGTAGCCTTTCTGCGTTGGCTAAAGTCAATTAGATGTGGTAGCCATCTTGAATTAGGTTGACTCCAAAAGTTAATGACTTGTAGATGTACATCCAATGAGTCCTTCGGAAAGTTTTATTAAAATCAATCAAGTGGTTCATGAGATATTTTACTCAGGCTAAAGACAAATGACACCCCCACCCCCCCACCACTACCACCACCCACAAACACACAAAAAAACCTTTCAAATCATTATGGCCTTCTCCTTTGGTGGCGGGTGATAATGAAAACAATTCTCTCTCAAAGCATCACCAGAAAAATAAAATAAAATGAAAAATAGTCATATTTATGTCTGGTCAGCACATAAACTGAGGCCATGGTGTTTTCAGGAAGCAAAATAATGTTCTGACAGTTAAATGCATTTTGTAGTTTGTAATACTGACACAAGTTCACTTCCCATCATAGCTCGTCATCTAAAACTCATGAACAAGACACTTGAAGTAGTTTTACACTAAACTTTTTTTCTGTCTTCATCATCTCATCCCTGCTCCCCTGGCAGCTGTGTCAACACCCACAGGCCTTAAACAAATCTTTCACACAGCCATTGTACACTGTGCCACTCCCCTCTCACAGGAAGGCCGTGCTGACAACTCTATAAATGCTGACAGTCAGTCCCAGAACAACATTGATTTTGTTCCAATCAATCCAAAGAGATTGCAATGCATGGTAAATGACACAGCCTTGTGCGCAACAGCATGCGCTTCAGCATTAATTGTTGCTGGGCAGACTTGACCAAAGCTGGGCTGGTCTCGTGTTCACTGCAACAACAAGAAGCACACTGTCTGTTTGCTCAAACTCCATGCGAGGCCCAGCTGTTGTTCATATGGCAACTGAACAAACTGGATTTGGTTGTCAAATTCTGTCAGAATTGTTCAGAGACTAACTCAGGATAAAAAGTTAAAACACTTGTATTGAAACACAAAATCTTGAATAGACCCCACCCCACAATTATTTCATTCATTGAAAATTGAGATACCTTTCGAAAACCTAAAATTATAGGTACTTTTAGGACCTGGGGAACTGTAAAAATGTTTTGAGAGTTTTTATAGAGATTAAAGCTTTTTATTGCCGAAGGCAAAGGAAGAGCGATAATGTTTTGGCCTTTGTCTGTGCGTTAATTTTTCTGTACTGTTTGCAGAACAGTAGTTCTTCGCTACTTCGTGGTTCAACTTTCGCGGACTCGCTCTTTCACAGTTTTTCAACGATTGTCAACTTCAAAATTACTCACGCGATTGGAACGGTACGGGATAAAAAGTTAACAAAAAAAAAAACTTTGGACAGGCGTTGCCATTTTGTAGTTTTCTTTAAATAAGCCTACACTAGCTATGTTTACATGGACATAAGTAATCAGATTAAACGGCCATTCAGATTAAAAATGTGTCATGTAAACGTCTCATTCTGAATATTCTGAGCTGATTCAGCTCAATCTGAATGAATTTGTAATCCAAATGAGACTTGTGGTTTATGCCGATTCATAATCTGAACAGTGTGCATGTAAACACTTAATCTGATCTTTTTTTTCAATCGTGGAAAAATGACCTGACTGTGCATGTGCGACCTATGTCAACCTCACGTATTTCCGCCTGGCTAGATGCTAATAATATTAGCATGTTGGGGAAGCAGAACTGGTCGGTGAGCGACAACGTTTCTACTAGAAACTTTGAAAGAGCTCAAAATGATCTGTATTACCTGTAGCTCAATCAGGGAGTGCAGTAACGTCTCCACCGTCATCAAAACCTGTCGCAGGTCCATTTTGGGCGCTTAGGTTTGTTTACATTTATCACAGAAGTAGAACGGAAGTAGAACTTCTTCTGTGTTTTTTTAAGGAGAGTTTACCCCTCTGCACATGTCAGTACTTCTATTCTGAATAAAAACCTGCTGCATGTTCACTCGTCATGATTGGATTCTGCCCATGTAAACAATACATTTGTATTATTTTATCTGAACACATTTCAATCTGATCAAAAAATTTTACGCATGTAAACGTAGTTACTATAACACCAGTCAAAAGAACTTCACTACCCAGAAGCCAACAGTGCTTCCGGCCACTGCTTTCTGTCGAAATGGAGGGAGGATCTATTTACAGTACATATTACGCTCACATAACTGGCAAATAATTCAGAAGCTGAACTCATCCTTCAAGTAATATCTTCACTGGTGAGTACCTGGGCTGCAGTTGATCCGGACTCATTGTGACCCTGATCCTGGAGGCTGCAGGGAAAAGACCGCAGCGGGTTTCGGCCTGGTTGTCAGTGGGGTTTGGCCTGGTTCTGCTCATGCAGTGCTGGTCTGGACTGGCTCCAGGTGGTGGACTACATCCTGGGCAGCCTTGCACGCACACATCAAGCTGGATGGGCGGTGGGCTTCTCATGCTGCAGGGTAGCCGACCCGGAACCGAGCCCGACCAGAACTGAGCTTCTGCAGAGCTGATGAGTACCCATATAAAATTTTGCAGTAAATACAGTACATATACGTATGTTGTTAAAATTATGTAAACATTGCAAGAGTGCGGGAAGGGTTTATAAAACCTCAATATATAAATACTAAAATAAATATAGAGTTCCTACTTTGCTGTTTTTCACCTGTCATTGGGGTGTGTGGAACGTAACCCCCGCAATAATCGAGGTACTACTGTATGGATCACTAAATTGATGAAAATGAAACTTTTGGAAAGCATTCTGTTTAACTTTTAGAGTGAACCAAATTCATGATGGCCGCCACAGCAGAGCAAACGACACAAACACAAACAGCTATAACTAACATTGTATAGTTATTGAGACTTAAACTTAAATATTTTAGTTTGGAGTCCATCACCAGGAATGCTAGGATTTAATTATTATATTTTATTCTTTACAAAGAAGTAAAAACAGTCAATGAGTTTATGTTTGAGAGTTAAAAATAAAATGTCACATCATGTTTGCTAAATTTGTGAATTTCATTGGCTCTGATCAGAGCTAGGCTAACTGCCTTGACCTTTAGCATAATCTTTTACACCCATTATATTTAACAGACATCTGAAGTGTTGTTCCAGGAAGACACTTTACCTTGTCCACCTATAAGGTTCTGATTGCTAACACAAACTGATATTGCAGACTTTTGCCCCACAAGTGTATGTACGGTCAAGGAGCTGCTGTGGATGTTATTCTAGCTGCAAGGCTTTGTTTGCATTTCATTTGAACATTTTCCTGTCTGTCATTCCTCAGCTCTGTATATTTTCTCTTCACCCCGCCTGTTGTTTTGTGTCATAACAAAGCAGTTATATTCCCCTCCTCCAGTCAGTTTCTCATCCTTCCTCCTTATGGTGAATTTTATACTGTTTTTGTTTCCACTCTATGACAAAAAGAAGGAATGGAGTCTGCTATTCTACTCTCTCTTTCTCTTCCAGACTTGGATTTAGTTGATTTTCAGTCCAGTTTGGTCACCTCTTGTGTTGCAGAATTTATGTCAGGGAGGTTGTGCAGCTGTGGAACATCAGCGTCATCTCCTGTCAAGCAAATCTGCAAGTTAAAAAAATCATAAACTGCATCATCTATTGAAAATTTGTGATATAATATGAATACATTTTTATGAACACAGATAGTGAGAGAGTGGGGGGGAGGGCAGGGGTACTATATGACAAACAGCCTGTTGCATCCTGACTGTGGAAAAATGTTAATGGACAGACAAGTAGGAGCCTTGCCAGCTCCTCGTCTCTGTGTCCATTGGTGTTCAGTGGGTAGGAAAGATTTGTGGTTCCATGAGTTTAGCTGCCGGACCTGCCTCGGGCTTGGCTCAAGGCCCTGACAAGGATCAGAGCGGCACTCACGCTGGGACACATAAACAAGTGGAGGTTTCACGCATCCAACTGAGTAAATGTGCTTGCAGTGAAATGTCAGTCATAAGCCTGTCAGGGAATTCTTCAAAAATCGTTAGACGTTGTTCACAGAGTTCATTCAGATACACCCATAACCGCATTTATATCTAACGGAAGAAACCTGCAGAAACCTGGACCAGTGGGGACATAGGATTACACCACATGTGAGTGGCTGCCTGTCCAGGCAAAGGGCAGCTAACGGCAGATGTGACATACAGCCCAGGCTTCAGAACGTAATCACACATGACAGGAATTTCATTCAGGGGTAACGTACATAAATATTTGTTCTACGGGTTATTTCCTGAGTTTTGTGCTGAATATGTCCGAACTGTGTTTGATTTAACAGACGAACTTGTGCCTCTGACCTTTTCTCCTGTGTGCCTCGTTTACAGATACGACAACGTGCAGCACAGAAACTCTGCTCATGCATATTGTTAAGAAGATGAATGCACAGAGACTATACACAACACTGACCACACATGAAAACCCTGAAAGTCTGAAACATTAAAGATCAAGAGGAACAAGAAAAAAACAGAGGCCAAGGCCTGAACAAAGCTTAAAGGATGTTAGCTGGGTTGTGAGAACAGCAGAGACAAAGGAGAGAGGTACTGTCCCTTTTGGTAAAGAGCACTTGCTGCTCTTTGTGTTTAGCTCGAAGGAGGTGAAGTAACTGCTGACCACATCAACCACAGGACGTTAGCTCACGGCACAAGCATTTTCTGCATGACCTTCACATTAGAGCCGCTTCACACTGACATCCCAGAGTTCATAAAAAATCAACGCTGGGCTAAAATTGTGCCTTTCGGAGTGCAAAAGCCTCACAAAAGCATCAGGACCTTATTACAAAGTGCAACAAAGCTTTTCCTGGAAAGCTGCTTTTTAATTTCTTCATTCTGGTTTTACAAAATGAAAATTATGCACCTCAGTCTTGAAATAATGGTGTTAATTTTAGTAATAACTGATATGCACGAGTGGTAAAAAGATTTGTGCTTTATTTTTATATGAGTAATACCTTTTTAGTATGATTAAACTCATAACTAATGATTGTAAATCCAGAGCAGAAATTAACAGATTACTGTACTTCATTGCCTAAAATGTTAAGAATTCCTTTGAGCTTCAAATAGTTTTGGAAAATGAATAAAAAAAAAAACTCCTATATTCTCCCCAACATATTTCTGCTATTATCTACAAACACCTCAGACTGATGAAGTCTTTCAGATGAAATACGAAACATTTCTACTTTTGTTTTTTTTTTTGTTTTTTTTTGTTTTTTGAATGTCCAGAGGACCAGACTTAACTTTTTTAGATTTAAATATAGATGTTTTTGTAGAATCTGGTTCATCAGATTTAATTCAGTTCAGTTTATTTATACAGCGCCAAGTCACAACAGAAGTCATCTCAGGGCACTGAACAGAAACATTTATATATAAAATAAGTTAACAGAAACATTCATATATAAAATAAGTTAACAGAAACATTCATATATAAAATAAGTTAACAGAAACATTCATATATGAAAATAATAATTTAACATTATTTATCAGAGGAGCATACTGCTTTGAGTAACTCATTGCACAACTCTCATTAGCAGGACTTGGATAATGGACACGCCTCCAGAATCAGTCCTAAAATGCAGGTGCAAATCCAGGCTTGAGCTGAGCCAGGCTGAGCAGGGGTGTCTAGGGCTGAGCAGAGTTGGGGCTTATTAGGAGCAGTGCAAATGGAGCATTACACGGAGCTATGCTATACTATACAGAGATAAACAAAGCTATGCGCCACCCAGTGACATCACCACACTCACAGTGCTTTTCCTCCTCATACTGCAATCAGTCTCTGACTCATGGTGTTTAACATACCCCCATTTACTTTAACATAACGCTAAATGCCAAACGAGAACAGGAAAATAACATGAAAACTGAGACACAATAAGAACTGCACACCTAATTCCTACCCAGCATACTTTGCAACACTCACACTGTCTCTGGGACATGACTCTCTCACACATTTCACAGATCTTTACTTTAATATAAACAGATTTATTACTGAGACAATATTGATGATAACGCACAGCAACTTTGTAGTTACCATATTTTCCGCCGTACCCGTCGCACCGCCCTATATGTCTCATCAGTCCAAATACGTCTATTAAAGTGAAAATACCCATAAATATGTTGCATCTATTATGTGTCAGCACTGTCGCGTCACGTTCGTTACGCGTCACCGGTGACAACCCGGAAATGTGGGCCGAACCCAGAAATGTGGGCCGAACCCAGAAATGTGGGCCGAACCCAGAAATGTGGGCCGGTGTTGAGGCAAAAATCGATTGGCTGCCAAATGGCAGCCATGGGAGCGTGCACGGAAGGACTTTAACAAGAATTTTACAAGATTAACATTTAAAAACAATTATTTGTTTGCTCGAATTTATAGCAAAGGTGTGTCTCAGTTTAACTTTTCCTTAATAAATGCACTTTGACGATCAAATCAGCTGTATTTCAAAAGCCAATATGCGGAAGCAGGAACACGAGGGACGACTTTGTGCATTCTTCAAAATTTAACAAGATAACCACCTAAAAACAATTGTTTGCTTGCTCGAAATTATAGTAAAGGTGTGTCTCAGTCTAACTTTTCCTTAATAAATGCACTTTGTCGGTCAAATCAGCTGTATTTTGAAAAATATTTGCTGCCTCAGTGCTCCAGAAGGGCGCTCTGAATGAGGAAACCAAGAAGGAGGAACGCCGCGCATTTCTTTGAAATTTAACAAGATAAGCACTTTAAACAATTATTTTATTTTCTCGACATTATAGAAAAGGTGTGTTTCAGTTGAACTTTTACTTAATAAATGCACTTCATTGGTCAAATTAGCTGCATGTCGCCGGGGCAGCGCAGCAAAATTAAACTTATTTGATGGTTGATCCAGGCGAGCTGGACAACGGTGGCAGGCTATGGCAAGCAGATTGTGTCATTAATAGCCACTTTTAACTATTCCATGACACAACGGCATGCCATAAAACTAGAGTGCCATCTAGTGGCTGAAAATGGTAGTGTTCAATATTTTCAGTCAAAATGAATGAAAACAGTCATATCTCAGCCAAAAACTGGTTTATAAATATGGGAAAACATCCATAAATACATGGTTTCGGCGTATAAGTCGCAGGGCATGCAAATTTTGCAAAAAAACTGTGACTTATAGGCTGAAAAATACAGTAGTTTAAAAGATGGTTAACCACAACGAGGATCGTCAAAGTGAGTTGATTCATTATTGTAAATTATACAAAGGGAGATGTCCGACACACATTGATTGCATCACTCAGCTGCAGCAGCACAACAGAATTCTGATCTGCCTCTTTTGATTCTGCTTGATTGGTTTAAATTCTGAAAGCTCATCTCTGAACAGGACATGGCTGTTTTATCTGTGATATATGAACTGTTTTCAGTTGTGTTCACTTACAATGTTGCCACATTGCAGACAGTCTTACAATGTCAGGGACAGCAGTGAATGACAAAAGTTAGCACTTTAACGTTAGCTTCCACTATTTTTTTTCATCTCTTTAGCGGTATGGCATTAGCAAAGCTATTTTTTTAGTTAGCAAATTAGCAGTTAGTGAAGGTAACGTTTTGGTTAGCTGTGCCCACCACTGCACAGTTAGAGAGATCAGAAAATTTAAGCTGCACAGTTTCATTTGATGAGGTGTCTTTAGTTAACCAGTGAACTTACTAAATTTACAATGAAGTATGAAAATTAAAACATAATTATTTACTTAAAACAACTCAAACTTAAAACTTAGCATACATGGTATTTGAAGCATACTTCCATGTTGAACAGCTGCTATGTTGACAACATCCTGCATGGTGGCTACACAATGCAGTCTGCATCTGATCAGAAAAGACAAGGTTTCCTCCTAATCTAAATCCTAAATTATATCTGCAAACAGTTAAAATGAGTGCTATGATCAAATGTCTATAGCTGGGGGGAATGAAAAATAGATAAAACTGAGCAATGAGTCTTGATTAAAGAGACAGACAAGCACCTTACAGATTTAGCTGACTAGCCAGGAGTCAATCAGTTGTGCAGGAAAATAAACACATTTCTAGGGTAATTAACTATTGCAGGCAAAAGTGATGAGGTAACAAAGTAACTAAAAACTCTCCTTGACTTAATGATCATGTTGCTGTCTACTGCAGGTAACACACTGATTTCTCATAAATACTCCACACAACTATAGTTAAAAGTTTCATAATAGAATCACTTTTATTTGCCAAGATTTGTGCACAGACATGGAATTTGACTTTGGTTTCAAGTGCTCACAGCGTACAGACATCATGTATAACTTATGTATATAAACTTAGTGGATAAAAAAAAAATCAGTAACGTATTTTCCGGCGGACACGTCGCACCGCCCTATAAGTCGCATCAGTCCACATTTGTCTAATAAAGTGGAAAAATCCATAAATATGCCGCTTTGCCATATAAGTCGCATCTATTATGTGTCACTGCTGATGCGTCGCGTTTGTTACGCGTCACCGCTGACAACCCGGAAATGTGGGTTGAACCCGGAAATGTGTGCCCATGTTGTTCCAAAAATGGGTTGGCTGCCAAAGGACGGCCGTGGGAGAGCGCACAGGAGGACTTTAACAAGATTAACACTTAAAAACAATTATTTGTTTGCTCGAAATTATATTAAATGTGTGTATCAGTCTAACGTTTGCTTAATAAATGCACGTTGATGGTCAAATCAGCTGTATTTCAAAACCCGATACGCGGAACTAAATGCGTGCACGTGACAAGTCGTTGTACAAAAATCATCAAGAAAAGCACCTAAACAATTATTTGTTTGCTCAAAATTATAGCAAAGGTGTGTCTCAGTCTAACATTTGCTTAATAAATGCACTTTAATGGTCAAATTAGCTGCATTTCGCCGGAGAAGTGCAGCTGGTTTGACGGTTCCAAGCAATGAGCAGAATGAAGGTGGGGTGTCGATGGCAAGCTAACTGAGTCATTAATAGCTGGTGAAGATTCTCAGTCATCCTGGATATGGTATATTCAAAAAAGTTCAAGAAAAATAAACAATAAAGTATAAAATAAAGTATAATAAATAAAGTCCAGTTGTTTTTGTCTTGAACTTTTTTGAATTTTTCATTAAAGCCACATTTTCCTATTACATGATACAACAGCATACCATACATTATTACCACTCTGCTGTTATCAAGTGGCTGAAAGTGGTACTGCTCTTTTTTTTTTCAGTCAGAATGAATGAAAACGCTCATATCTCAGCCAAAAAATGGTTTATAAATATGGGGGGAAAAAATCCATAAATATGTTGCTTCCGCCTATAAGTCGCAGGGCATGTAAATTATGCAAAAAACGGCAACTTATAGGCCGAAAAATACGGTATGTACATGTGTTATATACAGCCTTTTTAAACACTCTGAAAGTACAGAAAAATAAGTCAGGTTGTGGTAGTGCAAATATTCTTATTAAATGTTTCACAGCAGAGTAGCGGACCACTACCATGTGACACTGCCACATGGTGTTTATTGAGTTCATCAGAGAGACCAGTTAGGGGAAGAAACTGTTTGTGTGGCAGCTGATTTATGCAAATAGTGCTCTGTGGTGCTGATCTGAAGGTAAAAGTCGAAACAATTTGTGTCCAGGATGTGTGGGGTCTGCAGAGATGTTACCAGCCCTTTCCCTGACCCTAACACTATACAAGTCCTGGGTCGAGGGAAGGTCAGCCCCGATGATCCTCTTCAGACCTCTACAGTATTTATTTAACTTATTGGTGTTAGATTTCAGATTCTTACCCATTTCACTCAACAAAACTTTAAATACTTGACTATACATACAAACATACATACATACGACTCAAACTGTGTAAAGGACTTTCAAAATGGGTTTAATAAAAATGAATTTCTTATGCACCACATGTACATCAGAGTAGGTCATACCAGCAGAAATAAAGATTATGTTAGTAAAGTAACTTCAAGTGTGGTGATTAAAAAAAAAAAAAGTTTTGTTATGACTAGTCTTGTGCATGAGTTTGAATTAAAATATTCCTTTAACCTCACACTATAACGCATGTTTCTGGAGAGTGCTGTCAAATGGTTGAATGTGACAGAGCTGCTTCCGCTCACCTCTGTATGCCTTCACTAAACACTGGCCTGGGACTGATTACTTTCCCGTCTACACTCTGGCTGTCTATGTATATGTCTCCTGATGTTGTTTAGAAGAACACGGAGCACTTCAGACTGTCCTTTGTGTGGAATGGAAACACAAGCAATCAGAGGAAACACTGCAGCTCATACTTATATGTCACTTTTTAAGCAAAACACAAGCTGAGCTCTCGTTCTCCGACTCTGCATGGAGTGTGGGCAGAGGGTGATGAATACAATGGAGAGAAAATCGAGGAGAGGCGAGAGGGGGAGTGGGGATGGAGGAGAGTGTGTGGGTTAGCAGATTGGACTGGAGATGAGGAGGAGGGGGGCAGGTTAACTTGGTACCTACACAGGGCTCTATCCCACAGGTTCTCTCCTGTCTCCCACGCTTGGCCCCTCTAACCTGGCCTAGCTTCTGTTTAGTGTCTGCCTCTGTCACACCTCGGCCCACTCCCTGGAGTTTAGCCCGTCTGTGGAGTAAAATGCATTTCAAAATCTAAAGGAAGAGAGGGAGAGAGAGAGAGAGAGAGAATGGGGTGATGCTTAAGTTTTCTCATGTGTTGATTTTTTTTTTTTTACCTTTTATCTCTTGAGTGGTTTTTGTTTGGGGACATTTTTGACTCCATTTCTCATTTCGTGTCAAAATATTTTACCCCAACTTTTTAAAGAACTTTTAACACCTGGATGTCCCTTTAACTGGGCCACAGGTAGTGCTCCTTGGGGGGATAGTTGAGCACCTTGTAAAACTGATAAAAAAAAATACTGTTTTATTTATTTATATTAATTTTCCACCAAAAACTAGTCAGTCGTTCAGACTTTTCTCAACCTGAAATAAAAATATCAATTCAATTCAGTTCAATTCAGTTTATTTCTTTAGTGCCAAGTCACATCAGGGCACTGAACAGAAACTTTATAAATGCCAGTTAGTAAAGTTATCCATCTAAGGAAGGAAGCCAGCAGATTGTATTGAGTCAATATCATGTTTAAATGACTAGAAAATTTAAACTCGTTTTCTAAGAAAAAAATAAAATCCCCATTTCATGTGTTTTTTAATCTACATAATATTTATTTAATGGCAATTATTTAAAGAAAGGCATTTTAGGAGGGAGTGGTGGCGCAGAGGCTAAAGAAGGTGGGCCTATGATCGGAAGATCGCTGGTTCAACTCCAGGTACCGACAACATCAAAATTTGGGTGGGATTAGTGAAGCACCCACACCTGCCTCCACTCTCATTTGCCCCATTCTGAGCCCTTGAGCAAGGCCCTTAACCCCCACCATCTGCTCCCCCGGGTGCCCTAGATAGCAGCTCTCTGCTCCACACAGAGTGCTGTGGTAGCTCAGTGGTCCGTGGTTGTGTCAGGAAGGGCATCTGGCGTAAAAATAATTGCCATGTCTTCGTGCAACTTAGTTTGTGTGGCGACCACTGAAGAATGGAGCAGCTGGAAGAATAAAAAAACAATTAAAGTAAGACATTTTCCTCCATTAGTACTGTACACTCAAAATACATTTTTGACTTTTTTTTTTTTTGTGTGTGAAAACCCTCCAGATCACCAGACCCTTCCAATCTGGTAGCTGAAAATGATGCCTTGTTTTCAATCAAAAATACACGTGTTGCTCGGTGGTTGAACATCGAGTTTTTTTCTTAAATCGTTTTTTTAATAATTACTTTTAAATATTTTTTTTTCTAGAACTTGTCTCATGGAGAACATCAGTTTCTGCTTCGTTTTTCGCTTCTGCTGACTCAGATATTCGACCAGCTGCGTGGTGCATCTGTCCTGTTTTAGGGGGAAGCCAATGGGAGTCAGCCGTTCTGAGTTGTGGAGCATTGGATTCTGCAGCCTGCATGCATGTGGAACAGACTTTTAAAAAAAAAATATACTAACAATTTACTTGTGCAACTTGAAAGTGTGTTCTTGCTCTTCCAATCCAAACTTAACCAATTTGTCAGACGCCACAAGAGGAAGATCTTTGAAGCAAGTCCAGTGTGGAATAGGACATATTTTCCAGGGTGAGTGAAATATTCTCTGGTAAAGAAACCAAAAGGCTGACGTGGCATCCAAACTTACGTACATACTGTAGACCAGGAGACACGGAGGGAGACAGAGCACGAAGCCTAGACAGGACAATCCACAGACATGGAAACATGGAGACGCAGAATATACAGGTATAAGGACACTAACAAGAGACAACGATTAACACCTGGGGGGACTGTGATAGAGAACAGGTGTGACAGGAGCTGGTAAACACAAGGATCACAAAACACAAACACACACCGATCCTCACAGTAGATTGGGATAATTATTGTAAAAAGTACAAAGTACATAAAATTCATAATTACATGATTGTGACTTGATTGTTGATATGCGCTTCTGATTATCCATGCTGCTGATCTCATGCTGCTGATCTCATGCTGCTGTATTCATTCGTACTCATCTGCTCACACAGACTCGTGTTCGTGCTGCTGTTGTTTGGCGCATTGTTTTGCACTATTTGTCTTGAGCGTATTTCTTAGTTTAGCGTATTTCTTGGTGTATATCTTAGATCCTTTTTACTGTTTCTTTTACAATTAATATTTTTGCCATTGTTGGATGTTACTGGGACCCCGAGTACACAATTTTGTTCCACCGCTTGTACCACATGTGATGCGAATGACAATAAAGAACGTTGAATCTTGATAACGTGAGTAAATGTATTTCACTACTTTCCAGCCTTAAAAACTTGAGCTGCATTTCAACAATCCCATTGTTTAATGCATGCATGTGTTTATGAGGCATTTAAGCTTTGGTGCATTAAACACACAGGAGAACAACACACATGGATGATCCAGAAATCACTAACCCTCGAGGGCCCCCATTTTGTTGTCAACATGAGAAAACACTACGGTTTACTCCTTTTATTAGGGTGGTTATGCTGCACCTCCACTAATCAGAGTCTTTATTATAATCTCTGTTATCATGTAAACAAATTCAAAATGTCCCTCTGGAATACTTTCATAAAAGCATGTCAGTTTGCTATTTTTGCTGCAATTGTTTATCTCTGCCTTGAATCAGGTACCATTCCATCATCTGCTGAACAAACTTGTGGAGATATTCAGATCCACATGAGGGCTGGATGAGCAGATTAATAATATTGACAAATCCTAATTAGTGTCATGCTGAATCAAATGATTTATGTGAACAGTTGTTAAGGAGGCAGTGTGTGTCTAAATAGACCCAGAGGCTAGATAACACAGCCTATGACTCACACTCACACGGAGACAGAAAGGGACAGAACAGGAACAGAAAAAGAATGTCAGGGAAAAAACAAAGTGAGAGAAGGGCAATGACAAAAAGCAGTGAAATGACGCAGCGTTTTAAGCGAATGTATGGTTCAGTGGCTGCCTTCCTGCTTGGCTTCTCCAGTGTTTTCACACCCAGAGTTTTAAGCAGCGATGGGATTAGTTTGTAGGATTGTTGGCTTGCATTGTGTGCTGAGAGGATAGGCAGTGAAATCCCTTTTTCAACCACCACTACTTATCCTTGTCCCTGTGTTGTCTCTTTCAAACAGAAGCGCCTCGCTCTACATGCATGTAATCTAGGCGACAAGAAAGAATAAAAAGGGAATTGACTGTGTTTGAAGAGAGTGAAAATGGGATGGATGACAGCAACGACTGAAGCAAGGTTAGCGGAAGAGACTGCAGGGAGGGACAGTGGTTTTAATATGAGCTAGCTTTATAGTGCACACGCATACCACCCTTCTTTCTCCCTTGGTTCGTTTAAAAGTGGATACACAGCACCAGCACAGTGCATTTATGTCTGACATCAGCGTGTGAATAATTCATCTTCCACTTCATGCCTGAATTATTGATGTCTGAAAGATTACAGAAACAAAACACAGCAGTCTAGAAGGAGGGAAAATGATGCAAGAAGGAGAAAAGAATTAGGATTTCATCATTGTTTACTGTTCCAGTCTAAAATGAGCCATTTTTCTATAACAGAAATGAAAATAATTTGACATTTAATCAAACAAAAACTGATTTCAAAAGGAAAACGCATAGTTAACTCATTACCATTTAAAGCAAAGTGAACATTTAATCTGAATAAACACATGTCGGCAGCACGACGGCTCAGTGGTTAGCACTGTTGTCTCACAGCAAGAAGGTTCTGGGTTCAATCCCCGGTTGGACCTGGGGTCTTTCTGTGTGGAGTTTGCATGCTCTCTCCGTTCATCTGTGGGTTTGCTCCGGGTACTCCAGTTTCCTCCCACAAACAAAAATGTGCATGTTAGGCTGCCTTCAGGCACAGGACTGCCTTACAAAAGAGATGTGTGATCTCAGTGGGACTTGCCTGATTAAATAAAGGTTAATAAACAAGTTAAAGTAGTTAAAGTTGGATGCAACAGACATAACAATTAACAAAACTAAACACATTAAACATAATAATATGTCTATAATAGAAACACAAATTTTCTACAAATTGTTTAATAGTCTGTTATGCATAAACAATCAGTAAACTATTGAAAAGCTAAGTTATAAATAAAACCATGGTTCATGTAAAAAAACCAAAAAAACAACTAATTTAGTTGTCATGCACTGCCACAAAATATGGAGGATCATCATTGTCTGTGAGTGAGTTGTATTGTTTGTCTATTAGCAAAATATCTAATGAAAAGATGTACAGATTAAATAAAAATAAAAACTTTTAGGAAGTAATCATTGTATGAACACAAACAACTGATTATCTTTTGGAGCCAATCCTAATCAAAGTGGCCGCCCCAGCTAAATGTCTTTACAAAACCAAAATGAGTGTCTCTGTCAATTTTACAGATATTGAGGTAAAATTTGCTGTGGTAGTAGTAGAGTCTGATCCGCAACATATACTCAGAGCTCTAACAGATTGCATGAAGTCTACATTTAAAACTTTGGCATGCAGAAGTGTGTGATAAGGATTTCCAATGATGCAAGATGTTTTTGATTAAAATTAAATGATAAAGTTATGGTATTTTTATACTACAGTGTGATTTTTCTCCATAAACCCATGAATTATTTATCTTGTACAACTTTTAAGATCTAGAACAAATATTTTTTTTCCTGCAGATCAAATCATTAGTTTTATAGTTTTCTTTTGAGGAAATATTTTCCAGTTCTGTTTGAGTGCTGCTGCCGCATGAGGAATAGAAATATACAAAGCTTCCAGTGGTTCTTTAAAAGAGATTTAAAAGGACTAAATCACTGTGACACACAGCCACAAGTGAGTCTCCTACAAGCAAGAAAAAAAATCACCTCAAAAATTCATATGACCGTGCAAGATAATCTGACATGCATTGGCTAGTGATACAAAAATATCCAGTGTTGTAGATTTTGCAGCAGTTTTTATTTCTCAGCCTTTGACACAAATAAAATAACCCTCTACAGTTCACCTACATTTTTATCCCTTTAATTATATTTGAATAAAAATGATTTTTTTTGTGATGAAATCTAATTGTTTATCCTCTTATTTATTTGATGAAACATCTCAGACATTCAAAACAGTCTCACTTGCATTTTGATTTTAGTGCAAAATACTAGATGTTAACACAAACTAACATGCTTAACATGTCAAAATTGAATTAGAGACTGTGTCACTTTGTTATTACACATCACTGATGGCATGTATATTTCAATTCAATCCATTTCAATTCAGTTTATTTATATAGCACCAAGTCACAACAGAAATCACCTCAGTGCACTGAAGAGAAACATTCATATAGAGAAAAAGTAAGTTAATAACATTATTTATCTGAGGAGCAGAACGTTTTGAGTTTAACTCCATCACAGATTCTCATCTTGAGCAAGCACGAAGGCGACAGTGGAAAGGAAAACTCCCTAATGAGGAAGAAACCTTTAGCAGAACCAGGCTCAGGACAAGCGGTCATCTACTTCGACCGGCTGGGTTTGAGAGGAACAGGAAGGAGGAACAGATACACAATGGCAGGTCAAGAATCACATGTTGATAGAAATAGTATCAAATGAAAACTATTCGATTTTAACAATTAATTTAAGGAAATGAGGTCAATTTGTCCTCCAGTAGTCTAAATTTAAGGCAGCATAACAATCCAATCCTAACTATAAGAATTTATATAAAGGAAAGTCTTAAGTCCAGTCTTAAAACTGGACCATGTGTCAGCATCACAGACAGAAACTGAAAGTTGGTGCCACAAGAGAGGAGCCTGATAACTGAAAGATCTTTCTCCCATTCTGCTCTTGGAAACCCTAGAAACCACAATTAAGTCTGCAGTCTGAGAACAAGGTGCTCTGTTAGGAAAATATGGAACAATAAGATCTGTTATATAATATGGAGCTAGGTTGTTGAGAGCTTTGTAATTTAAGAAACATTTGTACATTTCTTTTGTAGGTAAGAGTTTGAATTCAATTCTCAAGTCGACAGGGAGCCAATGGAGAGAAGCTAAAACTGGAGAGATATGATCTCTCCCACTAACTCCAGTTAAGACTATGTCAGCAGCATTTTGGATCAACTAAAGATGGAAGTGGGATGTTTTTTTGTTTGTTTGTTTTTGTCATTTTGTGCAAAATACCTAATGAACCAGTGGATGAATTTCAATGAAACTCTCAGATACCAGTTCTTGAATGCATCTACAATCAGTTTACTTTTGTATCTAACCCGTCTCTAAATGGCTGCCACAGCCAACTGACCTTAAGAAGGAAAACATGAGTATAACAGCCAGATACTGAAGTAAAATTTGTGTTGTGTTAGCTGATCATTTACATCCCACATTCCAAGTGGATGCTTAAAACTTTGCCATTAAATGTTGAATAAACTCTGTCTCTTTGTTTGTTAAATATTTCACAAAAGACTAAATACACTTCAGGACCCTTTCAGGAGGAAATGTCGTTGATTTACTTTTGGAGTCATCAAAATGCAATGCAGCTAACGTTAATCATGCCCAAGATGGTTCTAACTTTGTTTAATGTACAGATACTGAGCTAAAGCTTGATGTTGTCGTAGCTGTAAGAGAGGAAGCACATCACAACACATAGACTACTCACATAACTTGCAATATTGCATACGTTTGTAGTTGCCATCACCCACAAAGTTGTACCAACATCACTGTAACCCTGTTTCTTCTCATTGTGATTTTCTGCTGTGAAAGGCAGTGGGCAATGTCCATTTTATGGATGGAAGTTAGTGCTTTACTTTTGGGGGACTTTATGTAAAGGTCATGGATGTTTTCACTTACTAAATTATTATAGAACCATGTTTGTGAAGTCAAGAGTATTGTTGTCAACTCAGAGAGGAGCCTGATAACTGCATAACTAATAACTTCTGACACCTTCAGATGTGTGAGCTGTGAAGCAGAGGTTGTCCTGACCTGGCCTCTGTCTGATAAGCATTATAAGTACACACTTTTATATATTGTCTGTCGGCAGACCTTGTGACCGGAGCTTCGATGTATCATCGTTGTAAGCCTGTTTTTAATTCTGCACCCCTTGCAAGAAGTAAAACAGAGTTACAAAGATCTTCTCGCATTCTGTTTGGCTTATTTGATTAATTCATTTCAAAATTGAAATTCTAAAATACTTTATTAATCCCAAAGGGAAATGGATTGTTGTTGTAGTTCATCAAACAAAGCAGAGGGAAGGAGGAGAGAACACAAAAGGCACAGATCTCAAGCAAATGACAGACAGTGGGAGCAGCAGAGAAAGAATAGAACTGGCTGAGAAAAGAGGAAAAAGTACAAACTGCCCACTCCTTACCTACTGTTCTCCATTAAGCTGATTTTTTTTCAAATGGCTCTTGCAGGTCTCCCTTAGGGGGAACATCTATTCCTATCACAATGCTGCCTACACACACCTCGCAGTGACAGGCAGAGTAGGAAAAGGAAGAAAGAGTGGGGGCTACAAGTATAAATGAACAAAGATTTGTAAGAAGAAATACTTGGAGATAAAAGAAGCTGCACTATTCAAACTAAAACATATGACAAATTTAAAAAAAAGGCAAAGTAGAACATTTAACATTTCTTTTTGCTCCTCTTAATTATAAATACTGCAGGCTTGTGCTTTGCTGTCGATGGAACCGTAATAAAGTATTTATGAGAATTTATTTATTGTTTATCTAAAATATTTAGATTAAATGTTGCTAGATGGCTCCTTCTCTCTCTTTCTCTCTCTCTCACACACACACACACACACACACACACACACACACGCACACGCACACGCACACGCACACACACAGAAACACATTTTTTTCTTCACAAATTGATGCTCTTACACTAAAACTTGTAGCATGGTTTGTAACAAGGCTAAAAGCTTTATGCAAGCTCCTTTCAATGTACACACACGCAAAGATATATATATATATATATATATATATATATATATCGTTTTCAATATATATATATATATATATAATTTAATTGTACAGAAAAGTGATGTTCCTTTGCTCTTTCAGTCCATTTGCACGTATTGAAATCGGTAAAAAGGTTTATGTTTATTTTGCACCGTTTGCATGAAATATGTTGCAGAACAACAGGAAAATAATATACTTAGTATCTCTGATAGCCTTTAAATTGATACTGAGCACATCTGTGCTTAATTCCATTTACTGGTTATTTTTAAGTTTGTATTAATGTATAGTAATGTATTTCATACTTTCATATTTCTTGTTTCCTTTTGTCATTTAATGTGCAACTATGTAACTTAATGGAACTTGCTGCTGCCTACCTTGGCTAGGACTCCCTTGAAAAAGAGGTTTTCAATCTAAGTGAGGTTTTGCCTCATAAAATAAAGGCTTTATAATAATGATAATAATAAAAATAAATGTTTTACCTTTTACTTTATAAACTTTATTGTCATTCAACATTGTACATTGCACCATGAAAAGTTGAACAAAATTTCATTTCATTTCTCCACATCAGTGTAGGAATGCATCATTTACATGAATTTTATAGACTTTAGTGTTTACAAAGTGTTTTTGTGTTTAATATAGTATATTATATGGTATAGTATATAGTAATATAGTATAGTATATAGTATGACCTCAGTCATAAGGATTTTGATGTTGCAAATTGATGCGCACAGATGATTCCAAACTATTAAGTTTTTAATGAAGCTTTGTTAGTAACAGAAATGATAATGCAGGAGAAACTTAAACCTGTGCATAAGAGCATGTTTGCCTGTAGCCCAAACTTGTATGATTTATTTAGTTATTCAAAAAAACAAAACATAAAATGTTCATTTGACCTGAGCTTCATCAGCAATAAATGTATTTAGATCAGCCCTCTTGATGATTTTTCTTTCTTCCTACCCTCAAAAGTGTTGCAGAGCCAAAAGCATTTGAAGAAAACTGCCTATCCTTGCAAATTTGCAATTGCCCTCCTGACCCAGTTGATGAGCGATGGAGTTTAGGTGGACAGAGTAGACTCTTGAACAACAGCCAATCAGCAGCCATTGTTCACCATTGATAGAGACCAGTCCCTCGCCAGCCTCCTGTCTGCAGGGTCAACATGATTTCCATCCAAAATCAATCTCAGGGAGCGTCTGAAGCTTCTGGATGGCCGCTCCTCTGTCTTCAAGGGAATTATATGCACAGGCTGCGAATTAAAAACGTTAATGACAAATCAGAGTTCAACTGATCGATGAGAGGTTCTATTGACCCGCCATGGTCGTGGAATGAACTGGGCTCGGCAGACCTGCGTGGCTCCTGGCAACAAGGCGGGCACGTTCAATCTCACTTGACCCGCTCAGCCGTGACCCCTGACCCTGGAAATGGTAGCCCTGTGTGAACCATCACCCCCAAAGGATCAATGGCCCTTGACCATCGCCACAGGCCTATATGGCCAGAGCGCTCAGGGCCATGGAGAGAAGTGGGACGCCGTTTGTAGAACCAGGCGACATTAAAGGGTTAGGTGGCTAAGAAATGATTATAAAGGGGATTTATACTTAATATGGATCTGATAAAAATAAATACACATGAATCCCTCAAGGCATTCTAATGTTTTTTAAGTCCACTTTTAAACACAACTAGAAATAATACATGCATTTGTGCAATACATTAATTTGTATTCTATATGAATACCTCCACACTCCAAACAACATCTCCACACTCTGATGCTTAGTTATTTTAGCTTTGTTATTTACTTTAACCAGTCATTTCACTAATTCTCTTATGCTCAAATGGTGTAGACGCAGTATCACAAAGTTGAGCTGCCCTGAATCCTAATCATTAAGGTAAAGTTCTTTGATCTTGTGTCGAGAAAGCTTCCTCAGTTCCTGCTTTAGAGATGATGCTGTGCCTGATTGAAGCTTTGTAGTTTTAAACCCCTCCAGCTTTTGCTTTGCTGTTGCCACAGACTCTAGCATTAGTCCATTTACAAAAAAAAAAAAAAAAAACAACGTTTCAAGGCTTATTCCCATGTGAGAAATATCAAAAGTTGAAGTGAAACTGATGGATTTTAGCAAACACATAGTATTGTAATGGCTAAAAACACACGCACACACGAACAAATACATAGTAGGTCTCAGTGGGTGTAAGAGAGATATGCTGAGGGTGTTATAACAGCAGTGAATCATCAGCAACATAACATAGAACACTGATTGTGTCCTGATCTATGAGACTATATGCACTGAACATTGAGAAAAATGCTAAAAAAAAAAAAAAAAAACATATCAAACTGCAGGAGACACGCTGTACACTTAGACTGACTGGAACAAATGATTCATTCTTCCTCTCATACATCAAAGGTTGGATTGAAATGTACAATAAAAGTGGACCCTGTGGGCATGCAGTTAGTGGTTTTATTTGGTCGGCGATGGTGGCTAATGTATGCATCAGCTGTTTTTGTGGACTGAAGCTATGAAGGTTTCTGAACAGCTTTTATCATGGCTGCACTTGTCTGAATCACACAGCTCACACTTTTTGTAGTTGCTGACTTTTCTTTGAATGAGCCCATGAGGATCAGAGCAGTGAGGTCACAGTGAGCGGGTGTGTTGGTAATAATTGTTGATTCTTACTCATTTCCGCTTTGCTAAACATTTTTCTGCTCAGTCATCTTTATTGTACGCAAGTCAGGCTGAATGTGAGGGTGTGGTGGGGTTGTCCAGTGTGTCTGTATTCTTACAGAAACTGGGATTCAGCCTTTTTTAAGCATTTATGATGGCCAAGAATTTGTTTATTGATATTTCAGAATGAGTTTATTTCTTTTGGCTTGTTACAGTATGCTGCCATAGGCTTTGACAACTGGAGGACAAACTGACCTCATTGCCTTAAATGAATTGTTAAAATTAAATAGTTTTCATTTGATGCAATTTTTATATTAACATGATTCTCAACCTGCCATTGTGTATCTGTTCCTATTTCCTGTTCCTCTCAAGCCCAGCCGGTCGAAGCAGATGGCCACTTGTCCTTCTGCTAAAAGTTTCTTCCTCATGAGGGAGTTTTTCATTTCCACGGTCGCCTTCATGCTTGCTCAGGATGAGAGTTCTGTGTTGGAGTTCAATTTAAAGCAGTCTGTCCTCAGATAAATAGTGTTGTTATTTTTATATATATGAATGTTTCTGTTCAGTGCCCTGAGATGACTTCTGTTGTGACTTGACACTATATAAATAAACTGAACTGAATTAAATTGAATTGAAATTTATGTAGTTTGTATTTGTCAAATTGAGCTCCATCCATCCATCCATCCATTATCTTTTACCTGGTTCTTCCTTTTCAGGTTGCGGAGGTCACTGGTGCCCATGTCCAGCAGTCACTGTGCAAGAGGCAGGGGACACCCTGGACAGGTCTCCAGTCCATCACAAGGACAGAGACAAACGAGACAAACAAACATTCACTCTCTCACTCACACCTAGGGACAATTTAGAGTTATCAATCAGCCTAACATGCATGTTTTTGGTCTGTGGGAGGAAACCAGAGTACCAGGAGAAAATCCACGCATGCACAGAGAGAACATGGAAACTCCACCCAGAAAGGTCATGGGCTGGGATTTGAACCGGCGACCTTCTCACTGAGAGTTGGCAGCTCTACTGACTGTGCTACTGTGCTTCCACAAACTGAGCTCACATAAAGAAATTTCATTTGGAAATTAATCAGATAGTTTGGTCTAAAATTGAATTAGTTTTGTTAACATCAAAATCTTAAACGGTGAAACTAGCTGGTGTTGTTTTACACAGAATATTAGTCATTCAATGCTCCAAATGTAACTTAATTAACAGCATGTATCCATTATCTTATTTTTCTTACAAATGTATAAAAAAGTCATTGCTTATTCATGACTATACAATTACTTTTTAATCCCAGCACCAAATTCTGTACATAGAAGATACAGTTTTAACAGAATCAAAGCGGATGTCAGCTCATGAGATCTTTTCATGGATAATCTTTTATGAGAGTCACATCTGTGTTTTTAAAACACAAAACTGTTTTTTTTTTCCATTGTATAATTTTGCATGTGAGAATATTTTGCCTGTCACTTCTGCAGATGTGCATGTGTACTCATGGCAACTGAACCCACACAGCCAATTTTAACTACTGTCTGAACAAAATTAGTCATTGTCAAGAAGCAATAGCTTCATCCACTGAACAAACTCAGAATTTTGCAGTGTTTTTATGCACCAGTCCAGCCCAGTTTAAAAAAAAAAAAAAACACATTCAGAGTATTTCCAGATTAAAAACATAATTTTACCCTGGACATGCTGTATCACTGGAGTCAATACAGTCTGAATGACACTATGTTTTCTTCTTTGGTGATAATGCATGGAACAAACAAAAGGAGTTACATGAACAGTCTTGTTCATTCATATGTTGCAAGCAAATTATAGCAAATAAAGTCCATGTTTTGTGTCATATTCTGTTGTAATCTGTGTGTTTAATATTTTTTGGCTTATTTTAAATAGTCTTTTTGTGTTTATTGTTATTCTAACATTTTTCCCATTTTAGTGATGTCTACTATTCTGTTTTGTTCTGTTCCTCTGTCTCCACTGTGCAATCAGTCAGTTTCTGTTCCTGTCAGTTTTTATTCCTTGGTGTTAACTCAGTCAACCTGCCACACCCATCTACACCTGTTCACTTTTTTACCTTTCACAACTGCAGCCACTTCCCTTATTAGTCTCAATCCCCATGGTTGCTCTGCTCTCATGTGCTCCTCAGTGGAGCAACATGGGTGTTCTCGCGCTGTGTCTGGTTCTCCCCAGAATTCTCATCTGTGCACGCCTGGTGTTTTTCTGGTGTAAATAGTTTGCTGCCTTCTCAGAGTTTTTATTTTTGTTAAGTAAAAAGTTCAGTTTTACTTAAACTCAAGTTCCTGTTGCAAGTCTGCATTTCCTGGGTTGAGCCTCATAAAACTGTGACAATATTCTAATAATAATAGGCTTCAAATGAACATTGTTGGTGCATCTTTCCTGTTGTGCATTGCATTTGTAAACAGTACATCTAAAACATTGTCCAAATTTGTTTCTCTGGGCATAAACCTTACAAAAAGACCAAATAACATTTATAGGTTGGAAATCATAATTGTGAAAACAGCTATTGCCATTGCCTGCTGTTTAAGAAACAATATTTGCTTTTATATAAAAAGTATGTATTAGTATGTGTTGTAAATGCAGTTGATATGGAAACCTATGTTGTTTTATTGTACAGCAATACAACATATTACACTCCTTGTGTAATATTAACTTAACGTCACAAAAAGTATCATCAGGTCCTTGGCCAACTGAACTTTAGTCACTAAACCACAGCAACAAACAGCCAACGTCACAAGCAGGTGCTGGTGTTGCCTCCAGGCTATTATTTTATAGCAAAAGTACATCCCTGCTCTATAAATTAAAACTGTTTGTGTGTCTCTAAGAGTGTTTGTGCAAGTGAGTTGTCCGTGTGCATTTGTTCACTCATTTCCCATTTCTCATATCTCATGTCTGTGGTTTCACAGACAGCGGGGCCCATCTCACGAGAGCCGAGGCATGACTCAGACCTACGCAGTCGTGTGGCTGGCGGCTGTGACTCAGAAAGGAAGGGAAAGGAGCGCGCAGGAGAAAGAAGGTAAAGGGAGTTAAGAAATAATGGGGGAGGGGTGCAGGGTGTCAAAACTGAAACGTCTTCTCCCCTTCAGAATATATTTGATGCAGAGATGAGCAGCTGGCCATGAATAGATGAGGAGCAGTACCCCCCCCCCCCCCCCCACACACACACACACACAATCAGACACAAGCTGAAAATAACAGAACCCAGGCTTTTCAGGAACTCTGCTAATTACCTGGAAGAAAGCAGACCCAGGCCCCTGGATCAGAGAAGTCCCAGCTGCAGAGCCTGAACTGAAGGATGGCACTCACAGAAACACACAGTGAGAGGAGAGGCAGAGCTTGGTGTGGTACATTGTAAATACCAAACAAAGAGCTTAACAACAAGCAAAATGACTCCCAGTGTGTCAGGCCTATAGATCAGCCTGTCATAGACACATAGATTTCTTTTATCCATATGTGCAGCAGAGAAACAACCAGGGTCCCAGCTTTCTGGCAGCACTGCCAGAATCACAATATCTTTGAAAGTCAGTTTGTCCACCTTCTTTTTCTGACTCTATCCTCCTTATGGTCCTTTCTGCTCTCAGAAAAAAGCAAGACAAACTCATTTCCATACAAATGGAGTGAAAGCCTGCAGCCCAGGCACCCAGTGGAATTGCAAATATTTCATCTTTGCCTGGGAGCCTTGGCCATTATCCCCTCGATTTCATTCTTTCTCATCTTTTACTTGCTATCTTTTTGTTGCTTTCATATCTGCTCACCTCTGCTATCTGCTCACACCCATGTTAACCCCCTGGACTTCCATCAGCTTAACTTGCAAATCATCTATTGACCTATAAAGAACATCCTCTTGTAATTTTATACAAAGGCTCACACAAATTCAGTCTCCTTTTAAGAGTTTCACACAACTTTTTCTTTAGGAGGGAAATCCAGCCAAATGGCAACTTGCACTTCTTCTGTCTCTTTCATTTGTGAAACAACTCTTTCTCCCTGCCTCCTTCGTAGCATCTGCCCAGTGCCCACATTCTTGAAGCCCACATGGTGTCCAGCAGCTGCCAGGTCAGTATAGGTGGCAGAGAGCAGCTTGCCTGGCGCTGGCCACCTATTCAGACAAACTGCCAGTTGTGGACAGAGCGAGAGTGAGGAAAAGGGATAGACACCCCAGTAGGTGCTGAAGAGGGGTAGAGGATTTATCTGATTTCATGCAGCACAGTGCGTTAGCGGCAATGTCTAATCACTAATCAGAAGTGGGAAAATAGAAGACGAGCTGTGTTCGGCGAGGTGTTCCGCTAAATACGGCAAAAAATGTGTGCAGGAGTTGAGGTTTGGAATCATGCAATAACATTTTGAGACTTTATATTGGAGTTTTTTTTTTATTTTTTTTTAATCAATATTTCCGATGCAATGAGTCTGCAAATTTCTAAAGCATCCTCTTCAGTTTAGTCTTGCCAAATTTCTATTAAGCATAGACAACGTTTTTACTGTCAGCTATATTTTGCTTGCTCTACATTTTATTCTAAGAAGGAAGGTCTTGGCAGTGGGAGTCCTTTACATGGCTGATTATACCAGCAGAGGGAGGACAGGCTAGGCCCCAGATGGACAGTGTGTAATGTTGTTAGCTATAGTTAGCCAATTTAGTCACACTGCCAGCAGCTCTCATTTCATGAGCTAATTCTCTTCTATCTTTCTGCCTTCTCTTTTTCTTTTTCCATCCAGCAACCCATCTCCCTTCCACCAACACTCCCACACAGGCCAGAGAGGAAGGAGGGAGTGCCAGAAGGTGAAAGACAGACAGACGAGTGTGTGGATGTGAGTGGAGGTGGTGGAGCTGCAGCAGCACCAATATGCACTCGGGAGGTTACCCAGGGCCCCCTCACTTAGGAACTCCAAGTTTTCCAACAACAGAAAAGCATCAAATTTTAATGATTATATTAATAATTCAGTGTCAGATTTCACCAAGAAAACAGGCTTTCTGAAACAATAAAGCAAAAATCAATGCTGCCTTCTTTCTGTCTGTTCTTTACGCCTCATCTTTTCATGCAACCATGGAGGAGAAAGGCAGACAGGGATGGAGAGGACTGTATGTGGCTGCATGCCTCTTTGTCTGTACCCCATGTGTGAAAGCTTCAGTCAGTGCACATCCATCTGTGTTCTTGCAGAGTGGACATCAGCTTCATGCACAGCAGCCTGCACTGGTAGTCAATGAATCTCCTGAAGGTAGGAGCACCGCTTCAGCTTCAAAAACTGCAGACTAGGTCAAATGAGAGAAGACGCCATGAGGAAGGAGGTACTACACATCTCAGCAGGGCTTTGAGGATAAAAAAACAAAACAACAACAGACACATGCACAATTGCATGTGAGGGCGTACACCCAAATGCGTGCACGCACTTAACAAAAGCCCTGACTGTGAGACAAACAGGCTGCTCGTGATTTTGAACAAAGCCGTTGACGTGATCGCCTCATTGTAGCGTTGAAGTCTTGAGTCAGCAGGCATGAGCTAATTATCACCTCTGTATGACGCGGTCTGAAACCGAAGAGGTACACACCCAGAGCATGCATCTTTGCTTGTTTGTTTCTGTGTACTCATGTCAGAATGTTACCACAGTGGCCTGACTTTTTTTTTTTTTTTTTTACATCTCCAACCTGTCTTACCTGCCTCTCCCACTTAACCCACAGAGACCCAAGTGCAAAGACAATACTGAAATCTGTCATATCGCTCTCTCTATCTTTCACAGAGCAAATTCCTTGTCAGATTTTTCTCTATAGGTGAGTGCGCTGTAAGCATGTGTAGGCAGGATGGTTTACGAATGTTTTTTTTTTTGTTGTTGGGAACACGACTATTAAGGTTTGTAGTTGGTTTGGACAAGTTTTTGTGCTGACATGTTGAGAAGGAGGAAATGTAAATGAGAAACACAAACTGGAGGAGGACGGATTGTTTAGTGGTTTCCCAACAAACCAAAAAATAGTACTGCTGAATGACATGACGGTGAAAATAATGGTACATGTCTGAGACAGGTGTTTTTGTGCTTTCACCTAAACTGTGGTGTCCTAGTCTTACTTGTACAGAGTGCTCTATTGTATTTTGCTATGGGAGGAAATTATTATATTGTAGGCATGCATGTAAAAAAAAAACCCAAAAAAACAATTACCAATATTCAGTGAAGGAATGTGTATCACTGACTTTTCATGCCAAATATGTCATGTGGTATTTTTATTGCTCTGAGCATGTGTTGGGGCTGACTCTCAGCTACAACCACACAAAATGTTAGCTGCATATATGTAAAATTGTAGACATTTCTTTATTTGCTACAGTTTATTATTGTGGCGGCCATTATTTCCAAATGTCCATTAAAATTAATTTACTGGCTCCTGAAGTATTTTGCCAACAGACAGACATATAGACATACAACCCAATTATTTCTTCATTTATGACTGTAGGGATAGTTAAAATCCTTTGAGTTGTGAAACTTATGTTGACAGTTTACCTTCAAACCTGACAGCCATTTTCTGCTGCATTTCCTGTCCAAACAGCTTCTTTAGTTCAGTCAAAAAAAAGTTTGATCTTATGTGACATTTTCGTTTTAGAGGTTTAAATTAGATTACATGTGAATTTAGGGCAGGATATTTTCAGCACCACTCCACTAGTTTACAAAAAAAAAAAAAAAAAAGAAAGAAAACATCAACAGAAGGTATTTAGTTTAGAGTTCAAAAACTTTTGCTTCTTGAAGTGTCTGAAAACTCTTCTTAGTGACACAAACCAACGAGATGTTTTGAAAATTAGATAATTATCCGAAATTTTCAGGACCAACTAGTGTAAAGTCAATTAAACATTATAAACTGTCTGCAGTCATGTAATCATGTCTTCTTGAACCAAGTTATGTAATGTGTTTTTCTATGAAACTAGTTCCTGAAGTAGGTCAAAGTGTGCTGACATAATGGTCTGGAGAGTAAAGACACTTGGGGCTAAGAAACATTGCATCCTGGAGCTTAAATGAAACAAAGACAACATTCAGCAGCTACATAAAACGATAAAATAGTCTGTGTTGTTCTTTCAAATTCAACCTTTGGTTTGTAAGTTTGGCACTGTGTTACATCACCACAGAATGAACTCTCAATAGCACATGACTACAGGCACAATAAAGGACTATTTGTTGTTAATTTTTGTACTTTGATTTAATCACTTTGTGCAAACTGATTAGAATTACGATAAAAGTTCAAAACAACATGCCACCATGTCTTTGCCATTCATGCAAAGACATGATGGGCTAGCTATATACAGTTTAGTGGCTTTACATTGTTTTGGTTTACTCTGACTATTTTATGAGTATTTTGGTAAAAAAAAAAAACGGCAGCAAAGTTTAACATTATGTATGAATTTATAGTGATGGCAAAACAAATATGCAACATAGAGACAAATGCTTCAACAGTTAGCAGGGATTGACACATTATACCTTAGACGATGCTGGAATATGCTACCATGCTACAAATTACAGATGGTGTTGTATGAATATTTGGGTGGGTGGTGGTGGCACATCTGGCACTGGAGGTTAATAATCTTTGTGCATGTGTTTGTACATGTGTTTTTTTTTCTTTTTCCTGTGGTGTCATATCTCCTGTAAACTCTGCATGTGCAGATACATGTGATACCTCATGCACAGTCCTAAAGCCTCCTAGGAGCACACTTGTTTAATTGTTATGCATGAGACAGAGAAGCACTGGCCATTGTCATTCAGACATATTCAGAAAAGAAGAAATCATTATAGTCTGTTTTCTGTAATGAATTAAGGGACTGAGGTAACCCACGGCAAGTTAATATAAGGTTTATATTGCGCTGTTTCCCCCCCACTGGCAGAAATAAACAATCTTCTCTGTTTATTTGCCTTTGCTACACTCCCACGAGGAGCCAAAAACAGCAGGACAGAGGCGTGGAAAGAGGGAAATGGAGGGAACAAAGATAGCGGGACGAGAGTGAGAAATATAGATGACAAATAGATGATGCTTTCTTTCCCACTTTGACACCCACCTACCCATGCTGCCGTGTCCTTCACTTTGCCTCAGAGAAAAATTAAAACAGGTCAACCCACGTTTTTCTTTTTCTCTTTTTTTCCCTTGTCCCTTTTTCTCTGCCTCCACATCAGGTCATTTCTCCACGTGTTTATCTATCTTTCTGTCTTCCTCCCACTCTGCTGGTCATTGTCAGGATGGAAGTCACGACAGGCTCTGGGATGACCCCCCGCCCACCCCTCCCCACCACCTCCTCACACTCTTTTCTGTCTGTCATTCATCACATCCTATAGTTGACAGCTGTCTCCACCCATTTGCACATTCACCTCTGCAATTCTCATGGAAGGCCATGTGTTGCATATAATAAACCAATATATGCCCAATATTTAAGGAACTGCAAAAAGTGCTACAAAATGCATTTGTCTTATAAAATGGACAAACCAGTATTTCCTAGTTGAATGTGTAAGGTCAGTGTGTAAACCAACAAAGTCCATGCTCAATAAGCCAGGTATACAATCCAACAATTTTCAGTCAGGTCATCTGGAGAGTTTCTTTCTTTATTTTTTTTTGTGCTGAAACGTTTCACCTTCCATCCAGATGGCTTCATCAGTCAAGGAAACACACAACACAAAACTGATTTTCCCCCCAACAGCTTACTCCAAAGTGGAACAAACCAGTTATGTTGGTGCTAAGATGGTCTCTTTGGCATGCACCTTCCTCCGGTGCCAGTCCTCTTCCTCGTCGACAGTCATGTCAAACTGGTTAAAAACCAACAAAGTCCATGCTCAATAACTGAGCATCAGAATCAGTTGTGTGTTGTGTGTTTCCTTGAAAATTGTTGGGTCAGTGTGTAAAATGAAATGTATTTGAACTCTTGGTAATGTGGAACAGATAAATAAAAATTAAAAAGAATAATACCCTGATGCATGCTCAATAATCCAGGTAGAAAATCTAAAAAAGTTAAGTCTGGTCCTCTGGACATTCAAAAAAAACCAACAACAAAACAGACCAGTATTTGCAGTTTGACTCCCATCACCCTTTAGAGCAAAAGTTAGGAGTCATCAGGACTCTGTACCACAGAGCAGACAGCGTCCCCACTAACTCAGGAGCCAGGCAGAAGGAGAAATCCCACACAAGACAGGCTCTAGAGCAATGTGGATATCCTAACTGGGCCTTCCTGAAAGCAGAGAAGAAACCCAAACAGGACTCCAGTCAGCCATCAGGTGAAAAGGAGGAACCCAGACCCAGACCAGTGGTCATTCCGTATGTTGAGGGAGTATCAGAGAAACTGAGATGTTTATTTTCTAAACACAACGCCCCAGTGGTTTTTAAACCCCAAAATACATTACGGCAAAGACTGGTTCATCCCAAAGATCCAGTCCCCCGGCACAAACAGAGTAATATTGTGTATGCTGTTCAGTGTCAGGAGGGTGATCAGTCTTACATTGGAGAAACTAAACAGCCACTGGCCAAAAGGATGGCCCAGCACAGAAGATCAACATCATCAGGCCAGGACTCTGCGGTCTACACTCATCACCAGGCCAGCGGTCACTCTTTCAAGGATGAAGATGTTCACATCCTGGACAGAGAGGAACGATGGTTTGAGAGGAGTAAAGGAGGCCGTCTTTGTGAAAAGAAACCGTCCATCATTAAACAGGGGTGGAGGCCTCCGGGTTCAATTGTCCCCCTCTTACAATGCTGTGATTGCTGGTATCACTCAGCCCTCTGTGAATAGTAAACAGCCATCAGTGTGCTAATGATCCATCGTTAGGCTGATGGTCCTTTTTGATCATGTGAGCAGCTGGTTTTGGTTGTCGGCAGCAAAACTGGTTGATCCACTCTGAGAAGGTGCTATTTATAAGACTGAGCTGAATACAGCACCTCAGACTGAGGAAGTAATTCGGATGAAATACGAAACGTTTCTACTTTTTTTTGTTTTTTTTGATTGTCCAGAGGACCAGATTTAACTTTTTAGAATATATATATATATATATATATATTGTTCTACTCAGATGATCTACACTATGTGTGTTTGCATGAGAGCACGTCTTGGTCACTTATCTACTGTAAATTGCACAAATTAGAGGCCAAGTGTTGTCTGCTGAGAAATGAAAGAATTAGTTCATATGGGCTGGTGTGGGGATGAAGAGTGTTTTTATCCTCAGTAAGAAAAGAGATTGTGCTACTACGAGAAACACAGAGAGGTAGCAAACTTGTCATGTTTCATTGCAAGAGATGCTGTGTCTTCTTCATGGCAGCTTTCCCCGTGGTGACATTCAGGCCCCCGCAATCGTCATCTGATGATCTCATTGGTGAAACCCACACAAACACACGTACACTCACCTGCCCAGTAGTGACCTCACATCTGTTGCAGTACTATACAAAGTCAGGGAATTATTAAATGATAAAGCTCTGTACGTGTTGTATAACACAATCATTGTTCCACATTTAATCTATTGCATTGATGTTTGGGGGAAAGCATGTAAAACATTTACAAAACCTATTTTTATTTTACAGAAAAGAGCTGTAAGAATCATCACCAAAAAGCATTACAGTCACCCATCAAGTACATTATTTTATCAACTGAAGTTATTGAAGTTCCATGATTTGGTAGATTACAGTATTTTATCAGTTATGTATAGGGCTCAAAATAACACACTACCATTAAATATCCAAAGAAATTTTGTTAAAAGACAAAGTTGTTACAATCTTAAGGGGATAGAAATATTTGTCAAACCAAAATTCAGAACTAGTCTGAAGGGAAGGTCTATCTCACTCCAAGGAGTTGGATTGTGGAATGGTCTAGAGAGTGATGTGAAAAATGTCAAGTCAATGTGTACATTTAAGAAAAAGATCAAAACTGAATTGTTAAAAAAGTATATATGAAGTAGCTTAGTGTCAGAGTCAGAGTTTCTTTATTGTCATTTGCACCTCATGTGGTACATGTGGTGGAGCGAAATTATGTACACGGGGTCCCAGTTACATCCAACAATAAAATGTCTAAGAAAAACAGTAATAACATCTAAGATATGAACTAAGGAAAAACATCAACTAAATATACACTAAGCACTCATAACATAAAACATTGAACATCAGCACAAACATGAACATGAGTCTGTGAGCAGATGTGCACGCATGAACACATCAACATTGAAACAGATCAGCAGCAACATGAAACAGATCAGCAGCAACATGATATGGTTTTTCACAGTGATTATTCTAGTTAGAGATTCATGAGTCTAACAGCCTCAGGGTAGAAGCTGTTCCTCAGTCTAGTGGTTCTACACTTAATGCTCCTTAACCTCCTTCCTGAGGGGAGTGGGGCAAAAAGTGTGTGTGCTGGGTGGGTGGGGTCCTTCATGATGCAGGTGGCCCTCTTCCTGCATCTGGAGGTGTAGATGTCTGTGATAGTGGGGAGGCTGACTCCGACAGATTTCTGTGTAGCCTTCACCACTCTCTGCAAAGCTTTTCTTTCTGCAGCTGTGCAGCCTCCATGCCACACATTGATGCTGGAGCACAGGATGCTCTCCACTGCACACCTGTAGAAGGAGGTGAGGACTGAGCTTCCCAGACCAGCTCGCCTCAGCCGTCTGAGGAAGTAGAGTCTCTGATGAGCTTTCTTGATCAGCTTTCTTGATCAGCTTTCTAGTGTGTGTTTTGTATTAGAATTAGAAAAATTAGAAAGCTATTCATTTTGTTCTGTTACTTGAAGATTATTATGTCTGAAATAATTGTTTGAAAAAAAGGGGCAGATATAATAAGATTTTTTCTTCTTTCTGCTGCCTTTCATTTTAAATCTTTTGTATCCTTTTTTATATTGTTAAGGAATTGTTTTGTACTTTTTTAAAATGAATAAACTATATACCATACCATACCATATATCTGTTCTTGAATAAACAATTCTCAGAACAATTATTTTTTTTAAATAAAAAGATGGTATAAATAGGGAGCCTACACATACAGTTTCAAACAGACATGGGTCCACAAAGGCCATGTTTGAAGAATGAGCCATGCTGATTGTTGCAGTTGCAGCTCCTGTCACCTGTCAAGCAGTGAAACCAGACCAAAAAAAGGATGTAGTGGGAGGTAGAGGCCAGAAACATAAGAGTGTCGCTGCAATCAGTGATTCAGGAAAAGAAGCAACTAAAAACACAGCTCACACATAAGGGAAGTCTGTCAAATAAGCTACTAAAACCCACCACAGGGACTCACTAACTAGGTCACTCAGGACCTTTGGGTCTGGTTGAGAAACTGTTTTTCAAAGATAGGCCAGCTTTACCCCATTAAGTCTGAGCTCAGGATTGTTCAACTGGTTTGTTCCACTTTGGAGTAAGCTGTTGGGGGAAGAATCAGTTTTGTTGTGTGTTTCCTTGACTGATGAAGCCTTCCGGATAGAAGGCGAAACATTTCAGCACAAAAAAAAGAAACTGTCCAGATGACCTGACTGAAAAATGTTGGATTTTATACCTGGATTATTGAGCATGGACTTTGTTGTTCTGAACTCAGGAGTTTTCGCTCCATCATGTTCACATTATTCTCAGCCGGACGAATGTTCATTAAGCCCCATCATCCACCATGAGCATTTCCACTTAGTAAAAACAGGTGTTTTTTTTCCCTTAAGTTTTCTGTACTGCATGCACATCACAAAAGAAGCAGGTTAACGTAACACAAATTATTTTTAAACAAGTATGGCTTCTTTGGGATGGCTCTTCTTCTGCACTCTAAAAAGTTTATTTGGGCTGTAGTTCATTTTAGGGACTTATTTACATTAATCTCACTTAATTATTTAGGTTTAGTGAAGACAACTTACTTTTATGGGTTCAATGTGTAAGAGTACTACCGACTGCTGCTCCTCTCTCCAAGATGGCTGCTAATTGCCACCAGCTGTCGGCCATCTCCCTGATGAGGTCTCGACTACTTAAGGCAGCAGTCGAGTTCTACTCTTCGCTGGAGCATTGTGCTTTCCATGGTATTTATGCCTCCAGCCCGTCCTTTTGATATATATAGTTATTTACCTTGTTCTCTGTGTTCTCAGTCATCCTGCCTCCTCGGATACCTTCAGGTCCTGGTCTGCCTCGGTTCTGTCCTCATCCTCGTGCCTGGCCCTCCAACCACTTGCCTGCTGTGCCGCTTCACCTCTCTCTGGAACCATTTGGATTCACCTCGACGCTCTACCCCAAACATCAAACCTGTAAGAGAAAATAAAGCACTATCAAGCTGCGAGATTCGACCCTCACTCCAACCCACCAGACCTCCTTCTTGTTTCCCAGGGACTCCAGAGGACCACTTGTAAATATTCATTGTACATAATAAACACTGTTAAAGATTTTACCTTGTGGGGTCTTGTCTCGTTCCGGGTCTCGTACCAATCTGGGTTCCCTGAAATCATTACACAATGAACTTAAAAGTCACACATTTGATCTGAAATTAAATTTTTACTTTGAGTCCAAGTGAAACAATTACGCTGAATGCAGATTTAGTACATTTGACGTCATGACAAACATCACCCGAGCCAGATCCCACGGTACCTGTTTGGAGTCCATGATGTCAAAAGCAACAAACAGATAGAACTGTACATCCTAAATTTGATAATCACATCCCAGAGAAACTGGTCAGGCTGCAAGGGATGCTGGGTAATGTGAAATTTGTGTGAGATTATTGTGTTTTGTTAAAAATGATTGGAGTGTGGAAATAGGTTTTCCTGTTTGATGTCCTGTTCAGGTTTGGGTTGACATCTGTGCTGAAGTGTGTGTTGATCTCAGGTTGTTCCAGTGTGGTTAAGTGGAAAGCATTTCCAGACAAGTTGTTGTTGAAGATAGGGTGTGTTCAAATAAAGAGTGACATCACATGAGCATGACTCTTTCGTGTATTCTTGCTGCACCTGACAGATGCTACAATACTTTTAGAGAATTATCACATACACAAATCAAAGTTTAGTCACTCTCATCCCTCTTTTCAGGCCTTCGGAGCAGGGATGCACCGATCCACTTTTATAAACTTCCCATCCCGATACCTAAATCTGGATATCGGTCTATACCGATCCAGTTTCGATACCATCAACATTATTGATTTTATATGAGGCTGTAATAATCTCCGCTCAAGTACAATTTGTACAAATCTATGCATGCATGTCCAAAAAGGCAACTTGAGGTAAGTTTTATTAATGTTGGATAAGTTTCAAAGTTAGAATTAAATTCTGCTAACACAAAACATGTTTTTCTTTTATTCCTAGCTTTAAAGTGGATAGTAAAGTGATTAATTTAAGTGATTGTTTGTTTAAAGTTATTTTATGTATTTTTTTAATAAGAGGCAGATATAAGATTTTTTTCTTGTTTCTGCACTCTTCACTCAATGTTTTCTTTTTGATGAATTTGTTTTGTTTATTTTGTTTCTTTTAAATGAATTAAATAAAATTAAATAAAAAATGACTTTAAACATCTGCTAAGTTCATGGCATGAACCAACACAGACATGTTCCTGTTTTTAGTATTTTACATTGCTTTATAATATATATATATATATATATATATAGTAGTGAACTCGGCCTCCGACCAAAACCTGCCTCTGAGGACCTTCATGGGACAGGAACTGTTATTTCATTGATTTGAATCCAGAAATACAAATTAGCTCATCCAGAGACTGTCTAATTGTATCCTGAAGTAATCAATTGAAAGAACACTCTTCTTTTATATTATCATTACTATTTTACAATATCTTGATAAATCAAAAGTGTGTTTAGTTCATACCATTTCTAAATGTTGAAGTGAACCGCTCATTTTAAATCAACTGTGAAACAGTATTAATGATTTTTTAATCCTCATTTAAATTAGAAATCAAGTTAAATGTCTATCTACAAAGTAATTATGCATTTTGATCTTCTGTCTGAAATGAGGAGTAGTGATGTCGGTCGAAAGTCAGAAAGAAGTTATTAGAACAAAGTGGATTGTTTTTAAACCTAGCAGATGGTAAATAAGAAGCTACTGGCACCTGCTTGCTCTCACTTCGTCATAACATTTCTCCTGTCTGTACTAAAAGTCCCTAAAACATTCCTGCTGTTTTCTTGACTTGTAATGACCCTCTGACATCACTAGAACCACCCCCTGTTGTTTGTTTCAACCAATCAGGAAGTCCTGAAGTGACCGGAAGTGAGAACTCTTTAAGAGTCCACACTTCCTGGAACTTCGCAGTCAAGTCAGTCTGTCAGTCAGTCGGTCAAGTCTCCCGAGTCTTCAAGTGGGTCTCTGATGAAGTCTAGTTTTGAACTCAGTCTTCGGAGCCTGTGATGGATTCTTCCACATCTGAGTGGAACCTCTGACGGACTCACATCTTGCTGTGTGTCCACCCGGGAGATGAGCGTGTTTGTTGAACGGAGTAGAGCGGCACGACTCCTGACATGTCCAGCCACCCTGACAGGAGACGCTGGAAAGGTAGTGTTGAAATCGACACCGGAGCCGATTAAGTTCAGCAAAGGTAACGAGTCTTAATGTGCCAAGTGTACCGGAGGTTTTGAGCTGGTGTTGAAGGGAGCGTGCCATTCTGCGGTCCGACCAGACACCCCCTCCTTCATCCATCTTTTCACTCCATTTAAACTCCTTCATTTCCTATCTTTAAACTCTTCTATTTTGCCAGTAGTCTAGATGCCTTTTTCAATGTTCTGTTGTCTTATTAAGTAAAACGTGCCAAGTTTTATTAATCAGAACCAGATCAGCTAATCAAGTGTACAATGTTTTGATGTTAAATTTTGATTCTGTTCAATAAATGACCACATTTATTCTGATGGGTAAAAGGAAATTAACGTCTCATGTCACTGATTAAACTATCCACGCACAGTTACCTCGGTCACATGGCAGTAATTTAATTCGAAAAAGAGAGAACCCGTTTATTTAAATATATTGTAGTGGAGGTGCAGCTAACCTAGCCCTTGGCACACTACAATATATATATATATATATATATTATATATTATATATATATTAAATTTCTTGTAATTTGTGTCTGTGAGGCTGACACATTATCCAGTTTTAAAACTAGGCTTAAGACTTTCCTTTTTGCTAAATCCTATAGTTAGGGTCGGCTTTGGTTTCCTGAGCTGTCCCTTAGTTTTGCTGCTATAGGCTTAGACTGCTGGAGGACAAACTGACCACAATTTTCACTCTACTTCTGTCTTTACTTACTCTGCTCAACCTGTTTTGTATTTGTAATTATTTTTTATATCCTTAACATGTGTTTTTTTGTCTTTCAGATACACCTGGACCTACCATTCTGTGTTCATATGTCTCTCCTTCCTGTCCTCTCAACCAGCCGGTCAAAGCAAATGGCCACTTGTTCTGAGCCTGGTTCTGCTGGAGGTTTCTTCCTTTTAAAGGGGAGTTTTTCCTTTCCACTGTTGCCACTGTGCATGCTCAGGATGGGAGACTGCATTGAAGCCAAGATTCATCTTGTCTGCTGGATTCCTTAGATGGAGAACTTTACTAATTTGCTTTTATGTATGTGAATGTTTCTGTAAAGTGCCCTGAGACAACTTTATTGTGATTTGGCGCTATATAAATCAACTGAATTGAATTGAATTAATTTTCAATTCATATGTTTATTTATGATTGTCTACTGTTGTACTGATAAATATCTCCTGGAGGGTAAACTATATCTTGGCTGCAAGTATCAAGCTGAGAAATCCTTCGTTTTCTACAACTGATAGTGGTTTGTCATTAATTACGAGGAAGTTTAGCAACTTCTCTGTAAACATTAGAGCTCCATGGCTTCAGTGATGCCGTCTTCTTGTTCAATCCGAAGCAGGCTGCCTGATTTCGGTCAGCCGCGTTCAGTCTACTCCTCCTCCGAGACGAGCAGATTGAGCGAGGCAGATTTGGCGTGGCTGGCCGGGGTCGGGCTGCCTGCTTCGGTTGAACAAGAGTAGCGCCCCACTGAAGCCATGGAGCTCGAATGTCCAACGCAAAACTAACTTTACCGCGGTTTAATGTGGTGCTATGGCTCTGCAGACATTGCACGTTGTTGTCTTAATTTGTGGAGTTTCTAGTGTAAAATACTTCCACACAGCGGACATGTTTAGATGAAAAGTTGGTTAGCCATTAGCCACAGTGCTGCTAACTCAGTCCTCACGTTGTAGGTGGCTGCAAACTATGAAATGGATTTCCTGACTGTGAGGCGGGTCTTATTACTCTGGGTTCATGAAACACGCCTCCATTCAATAAATCCATTCCATAGTTTGAAGCCAACTTACAGAGCAGCTGGCAGGGAATCACATGAGAAGTTTCAACAGACACAGACATTCATCATGGATCGGAAATCTCTGCAGGTTGGATCGAAAAAATCTGATACGTAAATTATGCTGGTATCGGAGGCTGATACCGAATCGGATCGGTCCCATTCCTACTTGGGAGTCTGAACATTGTAAACATTTCTGACTTCAATAACAAGAAAGCTATAAAAACGTTTGATTTGTGCACCTTATTTATTTATTTATTTCATTCAGTCTTTATTTATACAGGTTAGTCTAATTCATATGTGTCAAACTCAAGGTCCGGGGGCCAAATGTGGTTCTCGTTAACATCTTATCTGGCCCCCAAGATGTTATTTTAAATGTAAAATACTTTTATCACTTTATTTTTTTTTCAGTAATCTTTGATTATAATGTCAAAATATAATGTACCACATGTGGTGCGAACGACAATAAAGAATCTCTGACTCTGACAAAAGAGAACGTCAAATGAGAGAAATCAAACTTTTGTTGAAGAACCTGCAACCAAGAAAAGATGTTGGATATCTAACTTGAATTAATGTAGATTCTTAAACCGGCACTTAGTTTGAAAAAAATATTTTAATTTTGGCCCCCTTTTGTAAGTGGCTTTGACGCCCCTGGTCTATTGTGTTTATTTAAATAATCCCCCTGGCTTTTGTTTCTTAGTTTGAATGTACAGTATATTGACAACTGTTGTTGTAATGTTTAACTTTTAATAAAGTTTTTTCATTAAAAAAAGGAAAAAGGATGCCACATTGTGTGCAGGTGTTCAACTGCCATTTTTTCTGAGCATCAACTGTCGATGAGATCCGAATTAAACAGTAAGTGAATTACAATGTCAATGATTTTTACAATGAAAAGGCTTCATTTAGTAAGAATGGTTAAATGTTTTTTATATTTTTTATTATTTAATGGCTCCCTGAACATATAAGCCTAAGCAAGTCTGCTACCCAGGACAAGCTATAGCATTTAATAGACAGTGTAAAAAAAAAGTAAATAGTAATTTTTCTACCTTAAATGTGAAACTTTTATTCACTGTCTGTGGTTTAGGTTTAATTAAAATCACTTATTTGCTCTAATACATCAGCTAGTCTTAATTAGTCGCACTGTTTGGATGGGTTCAAGTCTCAACATGTTTTAATAAAACCACTCTGTTCAGGATTAAGACTAAACGTTTATTTTGCATGTACAGTGAACTTTTTAGGGTAAAACTCAAAGAGCTAAAAGCTGAAAGTCATGTATGTAGTGACAAACGTTGTATTTGATGTTGGACTTTAGACGTTATGATCAGCTGCAGATCTGTAACACCAGCAGGAAAGACAGTCTGAGCATGCGCAGTGGCGACCAGCCGAGCTGCTGCTGTGTGGACAGCACAGTGTTTGTGATCAGCTTGACTGGATGTTAGGAGCTGACGGTGATGTGTGGCTAATGTTTATAGTGGGTAGCACAAAGCTAATCTGATGCTAATCACAGTGAGCTGCAGCAGCAGTGATCTCTCTCACGGGCTGCTTACAGGTGACACAGCATAAAAAGAGTAGTATCCCGACAATGCTAAGAATCCATCGGCTCACATTTTTCTTTAAAAAAAAAAAAAAGTTATTTATGTGATTCATGCTTATGTTTGTAAGCACAATGAGTTAACTTTAAATGTTAAATTTGTCAAGTTAAACAAACTTAATAAATTAATTTGGACACACTTAATTGAATTACCTGTTCCTAATTGAAATGATTCATTTAAGTTGTGACTTGGTGCTATATAAATAAACTGAATTGCATTGTTCAGCCAAATTGAAAGCTAAAATGCAATGCTAGCTAGCACAGTAGTAAGAGCAACAGTCTCATTCAGCAAGAAGAAAACAGCACTATACAACAAAAAGATGAAGATCTGAACCTGAGATTGTAGTTACACTATAAGTAATGACAAACAGTGAATAGGTGCAATAATTAGGAAACTTGAAATTGTTTTTAGGGGAGAGAAGACAGCAAAACTAATGGAAACAGACTAACAAAAGTGAGTATAAGTGAGTATAAGGATGTTGAAATTATAGGAAGTTAACTTAGAAATAGGACCATTTCAGCAAAACCTTACAAAGAGCCATAACAAAACACTAATACCATGAAGATGCTGGCCCTATGATCAAAACAACGCTTACATTTTTTTTTGTTTGCTTGAATTCTTTGATTTGAAATTTTTCTAGCCTCTCTTTTATGTCCCAAAAACAAAATTGTCATCCAAAAACAAAATTGTCATCCAAAAACTTAAATGTCCTTAAAAATGTATTGACATGTGAAACAAACAAATCCTGCAAACGTTATGTAGATTACCCAAAAAATCTATCAAGAAATTAATGATCATACCACTAAAACTGATTGTTAAACACATTAGCTGCATCTAGGTCACTAAACAAGACCTGGAACAAAATTACACCCAATGACTGTTGTGGAATTTAAACACAAGCAATCAAAACACTTCAACATTCCACAGATAATAAATTAATTTATATTTATTTTATGTATGTACATATCTGTTGTGCATTGCTTTTTTGTTACCGACGGTCCTTAATGTTTTGATTCAGTGTCACTGAAGGCAACTCAAACAGCACCCAGGCCTCACACATACTGTAGCTCAGGACAGCACAGATCACATATATATATGCTCACACATGGCTCAAACTCACTTGAACACCCTAACGCAGGCCCACCTACAGTCTTTCGTTGCTAAGCACATACCTGCAGCATTTAATTGCACTTCCTGTGTTCTTTTTCACAAAACTTCAAACACCCACACTCTCTTTCCTGCCCACTTTGATAATCTCTTTTATTTTTCTTAAGACACCATTCAGCTTATTTATCTAAAGCTGTGCATGTAAGTTAACCCATTCTATTTATGTTTTTATTATTATTCTCTCAAAAACATGTCCTCTGCAGTTTATTTATGATTATATGGTATGTGGTCTGGTTTGTACAGATAGTTGGACAAGAATGTAAATAAAACTCAAGCATTTAGTTTTAATTAGTACTCAAGATTATCCATCCACCCATGCATTATCTATTATCTGCTTCTTCCTTTCCGGGGGTCACGTGCCCATATCCAGCAGTCACTGTGTGAGTGGCAGGGGACACCCTGGACAGGTCTCCAGTCCATCACAGGGACATAGAGACAAACGAGACAAACATTCACTCTCTCACTCACACTAGGGACAATTTAAAGTTACCAATCAGCCTAACATGCATGTTTATGGTCGAAACCGGAGTACCCGGAGAAAACCCACACATGCACGATGAGAGCATGCAAACTCAACCCAGAGAGGTCCTTGGCCAGGATTTGATCCGTCAACCTTCTTGCTGAGAAGCGACAGCTCTACCAACTCCTTTTTGAGTCACAGGGAGTTGTTGTTTATCTCCAGCAGTCACTGTGCAAGGGGCAGGTTCCAACCTGAACAGCTCTCAAGTCCATCAAAGGACTGCACAGACACAAAGACGACCAACAACCATTCATACTGTCACTCACACCTAGGGGCAATTTAGTGTTACAAATTTACACAATATGCTTGTTCGTGGTCTGTGTGAAGAAATTGAAGTACCTGGAGAAAACTTTAACCTATGGAAATCATGCAAACTGCCACAGAAAGGTCCAAGGCCAGAAAGCAATCCTGCACCCTTCTTGCTGAGATGCAACAACCACATCTTCATTGTGCCGCCCTCGCAATAAGTTCCCTAATAATATAATAATAATAAATAAAGTGCTATCTGTTGTCATTGTAGAGGGATTTGTGGTTGGATATCTATATAATTTATTAGTTTTGAGTTAAGCTCATAAGATATGCATTTATTATGCAAATAACCTCGTTATGGGGGGCACCACATCTTTACAGAGGAAATATCGGTCTCTACCCTCAAATTAAATGTAACTGAAACGTGAATTCTTTCCCCTGTTTAAAGGGCATTAAATCAGTTAATACACACTGATATGTGAAAATAATCACAAATTTAGTTGATTTTTATGTATTTTATTACAAAAATAATATTCGGATGTAGATTATTCATAAAAATTAATACACAAATTAATAACAAAATTACTTTGTGTCAAAGGTTACTTGATTATTAAATTCAGTGTAACTTTTTATAAAAGGCAGAATCTTGGACTGTTTTGTTGGGGTGTAGTCAAAATTTTGTCTAAATTAACTGTGGTGTATCTAAATTAATGTTATTGTGAATGTATGATCACCAGAAAGACATTAAGTTCTCTTGTCCTACCAGAATGAAATGGTCAGAATGGTCCCACAACTGCTTATGAGGGGTGCCAGCTGTACCTGAGATGCTATGGGTGACTTAAAAGGAGGATTTATCCTCAAAGGTCACCGGTCATCCGTTGGTGGGACCACGGTCCGATCACTGGCCCTTTGAAGTCAGCTTGGATTTACCACTCTGCGGCATGATGTTCTGGTTCGGGTCTTAGTTAATGCCAGGTTCTGCTTCTGGTTCTTTTCCTTCCAGGATATCTCACTAGGAGGAAGATTCTTCTCTGAAGTTTGCTCAAAGTTCATTCATGTAGGAAGAGCGGTGAAGTGTTATGTAGAAGTGGTGTAGAAGATGAAGAAGTGAAGTGTCTGTCTGTGTGTTACAGATTGACTTAGGACCTCCCACCGGACGAGAGATGGTTCATAAACTCTGTCATGTTTTTATATAAAATAACAGTCCCTTTCCTCTGTCTGCCTTTAAAAAGTCACACTTCTTTTTAAAAGGAGAAAAATAAACATGATTATCTTAGAGAAGTTACTTTAAACAGACATTTTCAATAACAAACATTCAGTTCTGAAACACTGGAAATCACCTGCAATGTTCGTCAAATAGGTGTTGCTGTTCATCTCCTGAAGGAGAACGTCATTTTTAACACAAAGGATTCTTTTAAAACTGTTATCTCCATGGGAAAATCCTGGGAGTAAACTCCTCGGCAGGTGTCCCACCTCTAGGTCAAAAATGAACCACAGCTCTCATTAAGACGATCTGTCCCTTTCGTGGGAAATGAGGTCATATTGGCAGTGAAGTTAACACAATGACAGCTTTCATTACATTCGATTAGTGGCAACTAAGGAGCTTGTAAGCTGAGTTTAACACCTGTAAAATAAAGTCTGTTCATTCCCAAGGGAATAAATGCATCTTATTTTAACAGTTTAAAACACAAAAAAACATGAATGATGCTTGTTTTGAGATGAGGTGAACTCTGTTCAAAGGTGGTGTTCCCCTACATCATCATTGTATGTTCCCATGTAAAGACAAAATTGGCTCTCTGCATTTAACCCATTACACCTGGGATACACCCAGGTGGAGCAGTGGGCATTTATGTAGGTGCCCGGGGAGCAATTTGAGATTGGGTGTTCTGCTCAGAGACACTACGAGATGTGCAATGACCAGGGATCGAGCCCAGGACCTTCGGGTCCCGAGTCAGTTGCCCTGCCCCTACACCATCTCAACCCCCAATAATACCTAATACCAAACAATTTACAGAATATCAATTTTGTACATAGTATAGGTATATGTAATAATAAGCATCTGCCCAGTTATGCTGTAAACCACTTTCATGCATTTAATACATAGGTTGTAGCCTTTTTCAGTTACCTTCACGTGAATTCTGCAGTTGGGTGTTCATCCATTCAAGGGCAAACACGAGGAGCTTGAGCTTCATCACTAGAGTGTTTCCATTCACAGACCCTATTTGTATTTTACAGTGTTCTGTCACTTTGGGTGGTTCTGAGCCACTGCAGTAAGTCCACATGTCAGGAAAGAAGTAATTCAGTGTGGCTAACTACAAAGTATAATTGGCAAACAACAAAAAACAGTCAACTTTTCATGTCTGTAAAGCAGTTACTATAGGTGATCTACCATGTGACATGTTTATACCACATTGCTCCACCTTATTTAGCTGAAGTTAGGAAGGTGTTTTTGTTTGGAAAATTTCCTTCTGTTTACAGTAGGCAAATCAACTTCTGATACTCTAAAACTTTTCTTGTTTCTTTCCTTTTTTCTTTTCTTGGCAGAGTAATTATTGAATGTATTTTTACCCTGTACTAATTTAAACCGTTTTCTTTGAGTGGGATATCTGTTCATAATATTGACTATAGCCCTATTTGCATGGGATTAATTTTACCTAGGGACCACATGCTATTTGTAATAATTACAGAGATTGTCTGTGTTGTTAATCCCGTGCGAATCGGCCATGTCAGTTATTACATGCTATATTTTGCTGAACTCTGAGGTCCTGTGATAATACTAATTCAATGTGAATAGGCATCTTTGTGATTTGGACAGAACTGGACCAGATCCAATATGTAATGAGGCGTTTTTTGTTTTTGTTAAAGCAAAATCATTTGGAAAAATATAGAACAAGGCTATTTTAAATGAACGTGCTGCTCGCTTCGACATTTTTAATTTATTTGTTAACAAGAATAAAAAAAAGGTTGAGTCGAAGCGGAGCTCCCGTTAGTGCAATCCATTATGCGGCGCATGTGATGTCACACAAGATCCCACACAAGATCCCTACCTCTTTTTCCTGGTCTGACCTGCCAATCTTATCTACCTACCTGTGAATCTCAGCTACCATACTCAACTTCCAGGAATCTGGAATTTCACACTCCTTTCCAAGCCTGTACACCTACAACCTGAGTAAACCTCCTCCACTACATATACAAACTTTCCAGAAGATCCTCTGCCCTAAATAAAACCCTAACTATCTACTTTCTGCTTCCACAGATACTGTACTCACCTGTTTCCTTCCAAGTTACCCTTGTAAATACTGTATATATTGTAAATACCATAAATATGTTGATAAGTTCCTTATTTTAGTCTTTTGATTCTTCCTGGGTTTCAGTGAGAAATCAAATTAAAGATTGTAACGACAGGCAGTAAATATTCTTATTTATGTGTGTCTGAGCATGTCTCTACAGGCAGTTTCCTGCATTTTGTCACTCACAGCTCCTCTAGTTACAACCTGGCTCCTCAGGGAATTCTTTGGGGCCTGCTGGCTAAATTAGTTTCAGCAGCACCGAGGACTGGAGTTGCAGGCCCCTGCAACCTCTTGCTGGATTACAGAACTCTGACCTGTCCCTCCGTCAAGGCCTCACAAAGCCTTTGAAGTTTCTCATAGGCACTAGAAATGAGTAATCTGCCTTTCCTACCACCACCTCTTTCCCTCAAAGAACCTCCTTTGTCCTTTTGCCATTTTTTCCCGGCTGCCTCACCCCTCCTTGTGCCTGCAGGCCGAGGTAACCCTCCTGAATGTCCTCTGACTCCCCAACCTTTGTCAGCCTCCCTGGTTACTCTTGTTTTTTGTTTTTTCACCTAAATACCGTAACTCAACAGTTTTAGCCTTCTAGCCTTGTTATCCTTTTGTCCAATATCCATGTCACTCAGTTTGTTTTCTGCATATTTCACATATCATTTCTCTATTGAGAGGATCTGGGTTTTTCCCTCAATCTCCTCCTACAGCTTCTCATCCCGTCTTGTACTTCCTTCTTTGCAGCATGCCAAATTTCTTCTCAACCCTCCTTCTTACATTTTGTTCCACCCGCTGTCTTTTTTCGTTTTTTCCTCATTATTTAGATTTTTGCCGCACACATTCCTCAGCAATGACTTGCTCTGTTTACACTGATGTCATCTAGTTTGTGTGTGGACACAGCATTTGAAACCCAGCTGCACAGAAGCACACACAGACCGGACAAATCCAAGGTTTATCTCACACACTGCTGAAGATTTATGCAAATAAAAGTAGTAAATGTAATAAAAAAGAATAAATATAAGCAATTGCCTGACAAAAAGAACATAATGCTTTGTGTCTGAATAAATTACTTCCCTTTTGTTTTTTTTCTCTGCTAATTACATTTGCACATGCTCTCCAAAGGTGGACATTTTTCATTGACATGCCAGGGACAGCGGGGAAGCTGAAAGTTTAACTGGAACTCAAACACATTAGAGTGCATTATGCCAGCCGAGGTTACACAGTGAAGTCAAGAGCTGCCAAACTGTAATAGTGCCCTTAATCACGCACCGCCTGATCCTTCAGCGTGAAAATAAGGGAGGCACAGCTCAGATTTGTTGATAAATACATGCAGCCAAGTGGATCTTTTTATAGCTCCACCAGCCAGAGGACATAATGCAGCCGTGTTTATTTCATTAAAAAGAGTGAGGGAGAGAGAACAAGGTAGCATCAGCTGGGAAGTAAAGGGACAACACAAGACGAAGGAAAGCAGCAAAGTTATGGAGTGAGGGAGAACTAGAGCAGCAAAAACTGAGCCTATCTAGCAAACATCATATTTTTCCACAGCATGAATGTCACCCTTAAGTTACCTGCACAATGACAGTCAGCACACTCAAATGTCACCATGCACTACTGTATTGTGTAATGCCAGGCTCATGTGACCAGACAATTTTTGTGGGTGGTGTTAAAACAGAGAACAGAGTGATCCCATGTGTCTGCCAAGCCCAGTCCTTTCCAGGTACACTGTTGTGCAAAATGTTCCCGTTCTACCCACCTCCTCACTTAAAACAATCCACCTCAAGTTCCACCATGATTTTTCTTTGCTATTCTTGTACTCACCTGTCAGTTAGCCATTTTAATGATTAATAAAAGCCTTAAATAATCAGAATGAAACTGTTACAGTTAACTTTATCACTAATCTGCTATTAACAATTTGATCCTTTATAGGTTATTGACTAAACCTACAATGTTTTTTGGCCTATAAGTCATGTTTTTTTTTTGTGCATAATTTGCATGCCCTGCGACTTATAGGCCAAATTGACGTATTTATGGCTTTTTCCCATATTAATAAAACAATTTTTGGCTGAGATATGACCGTTTTCATTCTTTCTGACTGAAAAAAAAGAACAGTATCATTTTCAGCCACAAGATGGCAGCAGAGTAGTAGTAGTAGTAGTAGTAGTAGTAGTAGTAGTAGTAGTAGTAGTTGTAGCAGTAGTAGCAGTATGGTATGCCGTTGTATCAAGTAATAGGTAAACGTGGTTATAATGACAAATTCAAAATAGTTCAAGACAAAAACAACTGGACTTTCTTTGTTATACTTTACTTTATGCGTTATTGTTTTTGTCTTGAACATTTTTGAATTTACCATGTCCTGGATGACTGAGAATCTTCACCAGCTATTAATGATACAATTGGCTTGACATTCCCCCAGTGCCCCCACCTTCGTTCTGCTCGCTGCTTAGAGTAAGTCAAACCAGCTGCACTGCCCCTGCAAAATGCAGCTAATTTGACCATTAAAGTGCATTTATTAAGTAAAAGTTAAATTGAGACACACCTTTGCTATAATTTTGAGCAAACAAATAATTGTTTTAGGTGCTTTTCTTGTTAAATTTTGAAGAAACGAGCAGCGTCCCTCCTTATTTTCTTCCTACCTATGTGCGCACCCGGAGCACCTAGGCAGCAAACACAGCTGATTTGACCATTAAACTCCTTTTATTAAGCAAACATTAGACTGAGACACACCTTTACTATAATTTCAGAGAAAAAAAAATTTTTTTTTATGTGTTAATCTTGTTAAATTCTTGTTAAAGTCCTCCTGTGCATGCTCCCGCAGCCACCATTTGGCAGCATATTGATTTTTGGCACAACGCCGGCCCACATTTCCGGGTTGTCACCAGTGACGCATAACAAACACGATGTGTCAGCAGTGACACATAGCAGATGCTACGTATATGGCGAAACAACATATTTATGGATTTTTTCACTTTTTTAGACATATTTGCACTGGTGCGACTTATAGAGCAGTGCGACGGGTACGGCGGAAAATACGGTAGTTTGATTTTACAGACTGATTCTGAGCTACTCTTGAGTTGTCCTTGTGCTCCTCACTTATTCAGTGTATGTGTAATTTTGCATGTATGTATGAATATGTCCATTGTGCCTGGGCAAAGTTAATTCCTGTGAAGATTATGAGATGTTGCAATTCAATAACAAAGATTGCAGAGTGAACCACTTTATCCTTACTGGTATACACACATGCCTTCACTTCCAGTAAAGAGCCAGAACTGCATGCCTGTCTCTTTACCCACTCAGCTTTGTTAAAAATGACATTGATGCCAATGGCTCTATAACTGCCCAACAAGGAGTTAACACCTCAGATGGAGAGACATGGTGGAGAGGGAAATGGGAGAAGGAAAAAAAGGGGGTGTGAAGCAGAAAAGGAGTGGCTGGCAGGCAGCAGGCGCAAAGGAGGTGAGCTCAGGGCTGTGGAATCAGGAACTGATCGTTGTTCTTTACACTGCTACAACCCTGCATCGTCCATCGCTGAAACGCCAACACCTCTACCCACGCTTTATACCCACACAACCTCTGTTCCACTTCAGTCCAGCTGGAATGTCGACTTTCAGCCCCCACCCATCCATTTACATTTATTGCAACACAGAGGAAAAAAGGGAAGCAGCTTCTCAGACCAAAACTGCAGCAATATGTGGCCAGCTTACTGCCGGTGAATGTGAAATATTCATAATTAAAAGCCACAGCCAAAAACTCTAAATCAGACATGTTTGCCTACTGTGCTGTCTCGTACTTTAGCAGAAGTACCCCTGTCAGACTAAAAATGTCTTTCTGAGCAGCAGAAGGAAAGTCTGATTTCACATGAGGCTCTATTAAAACCCACAGATTCAGCAATGCAGACCTCAGTTTGATTCCAGTGTGGATCATTCTTGCCTTTGGTGCTGGAGTTTGTAATGTTTGAGACAAGTATGAATATTCATTCACACACCGTCTCACTTGGGGCAGAAATTTTGCATATGCAATTTATATAAAACTGCATACAGAGAAATGGTTCCAGACTGGGCAGGGTGATTCTAACATTATCGTATCTCAGTTTTGAACCAAATAATTTTGCCTTGACATGGAGCCAGTTTGTTGCAGGTTGCTTTTTTGAAGCAAGTTCAAAAATGAAAGCAAAACCAAAAGAATCACAGGGAGTGTATGGGTCATGGGTTTTGAGTGAAGAAAGGGAGGGCCAGCTTTCTGCTTGCATGTGCACCATCAGCTCAGGAGGGGCAATGAGGACATTTGTCATGAAACTCAGATGTAAATAGTGCGGAAACAAACCACCATCAGTCTGAGCCTATTGATTTTTACATGAAAAACAAATATGTTTTTTTGTTTGCGCTGCCTCCCAGTTCTGTCTGCCTATTGGGAGGGTGCAGAGTTTAGGTTAACCTTTCAACATCATGTTCCTTGATAATCCTCATACATGACTGAGTCTCAGACCGGATGACTCCCTTGTGCAGGGTATCACTGGCTGAGAAGAGCAGTCATGAAGACTTTGATTTCTAAATCTCTGAAGGCAGTTTTACAAAACAGTTCAGTAAAATGGCCACACAGACCAGTACATCTTTGTGCTTCCTCTGGTTATTTCTAAATCACAGATGGAGCCAGTCACATCCTGAAATCAAAAAAGGTGTGGAACAGAACTTAGCTGGGTTGTCGTGGAGCAGGGTACATTAAATGCGTGACAGACATCTGTTTTCAAAACATGACAAATTAACTCACTTAAGGGATTCTCTTTGCGGTCGACTGAGTTTTAAACAAAATACAAAGAAGTTGTGTGCCATCATCAATATTCCCTTGGTATTAAATTGGTTTGTTGTTTAAAACCATGGTCTGTGGTGTTGTTTAAAACAAGTCTGGATGCAGAGGCCAGCTCTCATCACATCAATGAGCTGTGGCACTGGCTTACTTTTTTACGTCTGCAGTTTTGCCATTGTGACTACCTGGCTTCACGGTACAAAGCAGCATCAGTGGTTGGCTGTCTTCAAACCCCCTCACGGCTTTGATCCAATCAGAAATCACACCAAGGCAGACAGAAGGCATTTAAGATCTGGACTGAAGTGTCCTGGGAAAGAATCTTGAGTTACTGTGCAGGATAGGACACAGAAAGCTGGAGTTTCCACAGTGGCAGCTGGCTGATGAGGGAGGCAGGTAGTTTGTCTGCTCTTTAAACAATGAACAATGCACAGAGGCAGTCAGGGGTGAACTAAACAATGGACAATTGCAAAAGGTGGTCAATGAGCCAGCTTACTCACTGATCTTTAAAAATGCAATGGCACCTCAGACCTCCAGCCCAGACCTCAAAGCGAAGCTGCCTGCTCACATCTTTGATATGTAACAAAAGTGTATTTGGAGGTAGATGCACAAAGAAAATACTGGAAGTGTGAGATGCAGACTGATCCTGGGGAAAAGAGAACTTCAACGTCTTGTGTCAGCACCACCTGACTGAATCTTTTCATGTTCCATCCACTGAGTTTCTATTCCTCAATTCTGCCCTTGAACAGACAGTAATTCAACCACTGACTTTAATACCTAATGTAAAGACCTAATAACTTCCTTTCACTGTCACCATGTAAATGTTTATCATTAAATGGGTGGTATTCATAGGGTTGTCATTGAGTGGCATAAAGGTTTTTTTCAGTTCTGACTAAGGTTTGTGGTTAGATAACTTAACAAAGAGAGTCTAGGTGCTCTCTGTGTGTATTATCCTCCCTATTTGGCTTTGATCATTTTGGCATTTTGCTGCAGACTCTTCAGATATACAGCTGATGCAACCAAAATGTCATCCGTCTTTTTTGTACAACCACTGGAGAGAGGGCCTTTTCATTTCGGGAGAGAATTTGAAACAGCTCTAACCTTTCTTTAACAATGCTGCCACTTTACGCTGTGGAATTCCTAATTCAGCTAAAGCAGTTCCAAGACACCTGCTTTCTTCAGCACACTGGCCCTCTGAGAAAGTCTGCAGAGTATAAAAGAAAAGGAACAGTGTAAGTCATTAGCAACTTGTTGACAAAACTGGCGTGTCAAAAACAAGAAAGACTGACATGCCGGTATATGCTAACAGTGTATTGGAAGCATCAAATGGTAAGGTCAAATGTATGGTCAGATCCTTGCATATGCAAAAATTACCTTTCTAAATTAAAGATGTAGCATTCTTTGAAGAAATGCATATTGGTTGCCCCCTTTCATGCTAGAATTTTAAACTTGAACTTCATCATTTGTTGGGGAAAGAATTATAACGATTTTGATTAAACTTTGAAAAACCATTATGAACAATTTCATATAATAATGCAAGATATCACATAATCCGTTAGCATTTTAAATAAGTGTTATTAATGATGGTCAGCTATCACATCAAAGTTTAGCTTAAATCTGCAAAATTGATTTATGTATAGTAGTCCCTTGTTTATCACAGGGGATCCGTACCCTGAAGCCCCGCGATAAGTGAAAAACTGCAAAGTAGGAATAGTAGTACAAGTAGTAAGTCGAAGTTTATTTTAGTATTTACAGTATATATACTGTATATAATATACGTTCATTCAAATTCAGGTCTCTTGTAAATTAATCCCCAAGGCTCAATA
>NC_056500.1:30275210-30277375 GCF_014905685.2 Nematolebias whitei
GATAGATAGATAGATAGATAGATAGATAGATAGATAGATAGATAGATTATATTAGATATAGGCATTTTTTTATGTAGCTCAGCAAATTTGTTTTTGCTGCACGCACCTGACCGTAGTTGTTAGTGAAACTTGACAACCTGAAGGTCGCCACAATGGAAAAATGTGGTGTTGCACAGGAAGCCACGAGGTGTGCTTGTGTAGGAGGTGCTGAGGCAGAAAAGGGGTAGTTCAGAAGTTAAGAGTGCTTACTGCAGCACTGTCAACTTCTATTTTTTACCTGTCTTTCTAATGTTGCACTAAACACATTTTGTTTACAAACAGTCCAACGTTTACAGTATAACTATACATTTTTCAATACTTTTTTGTGTCTTGAAACATTTTCAATGTATTCTGTTTGTTAGTATGTTTTTTTTTTCCTGACGTTGTATTTTTAATTGGAATCAACGTGGAGCTTGATGGATGTTTTTCAGTTGCTGAACATATTATGCACCAATTTGAGGCTGCAAAACTGTTTCAGTTCAGTCCATTCAATCAAAAATTAACAACAACATATTCATGTAGTGGGCAGCATGATGGCGCAACTGGTAGAGCTGCTGCCTCTCAGCGAGCAGGTCCTTGGTTCAAACCCCAGTCCAGGGGCCTTTCTGGGTGGAGTTTGCATGTTCTCTCCGTGCATGCGTGGGTTTTCTCTGGGTGCTCCGGTTTCCTCCAGTTTTACCTAGATTGGTAACTCTAAATTGTCCCTAGGTGTGAGTAAGAGAGTGAATGGTTGTTTGTCTCGTTTGTTTCTATGTGTCCCTGTGATGGACTGGAGACATGTCCAGGGTGTACCCCGTCCCTCGCACAATGATTGCTGGACATGGGCGCCAGCGACCCCCGTGACCCAAAATGGAAGAAGTGGGTAAAGATAATGGATGGATGGATGGATCTTCGTGTTGTGAGAAAAGTGTACATTTCTCTCTTCTTTTGTCTCTTTTCAGGAAAACTTATTGTCTTTATTGTATGGATTATTTTAAAAGGATGCATTGTTGCAATTAGTTAGCACTGTTGTCTTCTATAAAGATGGTTTCATGTTTGTAAAATCGTAGGTCCCATTTGTCTGTAAGTTTGCATGTTTTCTTCATGTATGAATGGGCTTTCTTCATGTGGTCCAGTTTCCCCATAAAGGAATATAAATTAACAAAGACTGACAAACAAATAAATGATAAATAAATAAGGTCCTTCTTGTAAACGAGTCCTTGCGGCTCAATGAGACTAGCCTGTAAAAATAAAGGTTGAATGAATGAAAAATTAGTTTTCATGTATTATGACCTAATTTTATTCAAAAGACCCAATAGGTATTTTTGTTTTTATGTTACATCCTACATTTTACTATTGGATACAATGGAGGTTTTCAAAACAGGTGTGTGTGAGTATATATTTAGAACATTTGATATTTGAAATGACACAGGTACTTTTTTAAAAACAAACTGCTTTATGTGGGTAGTTACAAGGAAATGATTAAAACTCATCCTGTTTACTGAAATCTTGTTTTTCATTTCATTTTACTCTCTGCATGTTAAACTTTTATAGTTTCTATGTGACTCTGCAAGTTGACTTTACATCAGTTTCCTACAAGGAATCCAGTAAAAATAAACAGAGTGCCACCTAGTGGATTATTACAAAATAGTATTAACCTCACCTTTGCAGAATAATTTCAGTGCAATTGTGAATTTATTACAGTCTTTAGCGCACACACTTTGGTGAGATATAACTTTTAAGAAAAAGCATCAACTATGCATGTATGCATGTATGTATGTATGTATGTATGTATGTATGTATGTATGTATGTATGTATGTATGTATGTATGTATGTATGTATGTATGTATGTATCAGTCAGAGTCAGAGTCAGAGTTTCTTTATTGTCATTCGCACCTCATGTGGTACATGTGGTGGAGCGAAATTATGTACACAGGGTCCCAGTTACATCCAACAATAAAATGTATAAGAAAAACAGTAATAACATCTAAGATATGAACTAAGAAAAACATCAACTAAATATACACTAAGCACTCATAACATAAAACATTGAACATCAGCACAAACATGAACATGAGTCTGTGAGCAGATGTGCACGCATGAACACATCAACATTGAAACAGATCAGCAGCAACATGAAACAGAT
>NC_056500.1:30277475-30279996 GCF_014905685.2 Nematolebias whitei
CTTCCTGCATCTGGAGGTGTAGATGTCTGTGATGGTGGGGAGACTGATTCCAACAGATTTCTGTGCAGCCTTCACCACTCTCTGCAAAGCTTTTCTTTCTGCAGCTGTGCAGCCTCCATGCCACACGTTGATGCTGGAGCACAGGATGCTCTCCACTGCACACCTGTAGAAGGAGGTGAGGACTGAGCTTCCCAGACCAGCTCGCCTCAGCCGTCTGAGGAAGTAGAGTCTCTGATGAGCTTTCTTGATCAGGCTGGTGGTGTTGTTGCTCCAGCTGAGGTTGTCATTCATGTGTACACCCAAGTACTTGTAGCTGGAGACCACTTCCACCGCAGATCCTCTTATGTTCAGGGGGGTGTAGGTGTTTTTGTTCCTTTTTTTTTGTATGTACGCATGTGTGCATGTATGTATGTTACATAAAACTGAATTAAAGTATACTACATGCCTTATCTTATAATTAAACTCTATAGCCAGATAATAAAACCTGTATACCAATATCAAGGACTTCATACATATACCGTGTACATTTACTTCATATGTTGCTTTGTCACTTTACTACAAATGTCAGTGTCAGGACTGTAGTGAACTAAGCCTCAGGTCAAAGCCTTCCTGGAACAGGAACTGTTATTTCATTGATTTGAGTCCAGAAACACAAATTAAGCTCATCCATTATCATTACTATTTTACAAATGTCTTGATAATCAAAAGTGTGTTTAGTTCAAACCATTTTAAATGTTGAAGTGAACTACTCACTTTAAATCAACTGTGAAACAGTATTAATGATTTTTAATCCTCATTCAAAGTAGAAATCAAGTTAATGTCTGTTACAAGAGTAATTATGCATTTTTTTGATCTTCTGTCTGAAATGAGCAAGTAGTGAGTCGGTCAAAAGTCAAGGAACGGTCAAAAACATGTTTATCGGAACGAAATGTCATGTTTAATTTTTTCAGATAGATAGAAGGAGACTGGCTCCTAAATGTCTCTGTTTCTTCAAAACATTTCTCTGTTTGTTCCTAAAACATCTTTGCTGTTTTTCTGACTTGTAATAACCTCTTACGTCACTAAAACCACACCCCTGTTGGTTCGTTCAACCAATCAGGAAGTTCCCAGAAGGAACCGGAAGTGACCTCTTTAAAAGGGTCGACACTTCCAGAACAAAGTTCCAAGCTGAACAAAGTTGCTGGAGAGAACAAGAGTTCCAAGCAGAACAACGTTCCAGACATGAACCAAAGTTCTGAGAGCAGAACCGAACAAAAGTTCTGAAGTGCTGGAGTTAGTTGGGAGTTCTTTCGAGTCTCGTGGGGATTATGGAATCTTCCACATCTGAGTGGAACTCTGACGGGCTCACAGCTCATGTGAGTCCACCTGGGAGGTGAGCGTGCTGTTGAACGAAGTACTCTCACGACTCCTGAGGTCACAGCTGTTCTTACGGAGACGCTGAAAAGAGTTGAAAGAAAACTCTACACCGGAGCCAAAACTATCGTCTGCAAAGGTAAAAGAGTCGATCTTCACTTGCGAGTGTACCGTGGGTTAAGCTGCGTCCAAAGGAGCGTGTTGTTTCTGGTTATAACAGACACATTCCCTCACCCATCTCTCTCCATTTAAACTTCATTTTCCCATCTTTAAAACTCTTCTATCTGCCAGTAATTAATCCAGATATTTTCAGAAATGTCTGTTGTATTTCAGTTGCAAGTAAGAAATCATGGCCGTATGATTTCTCATTGTAAAGCTCATTAATTAAGCTGTGTTAATTGTAATCAATCTGTCAATTAATGTAAATGTGTGATGTGTTTTAAATCGTTTTTAATTAAACGGCTCACTGTTGTTGGTGAGCCAGAAATTTAAACACGTTTCCATCCACATTTAATCATTCAAGGCAACATAGTACTCAGTCCAGAAAAATGAAAGAATCTGTTTAAATTATGGATAATATCAGACAGGTATCATTCATTACAGGACCTTCATACATATAGATATACTTTTTAAAATGTTTTATACTGCTATACTTACAATTTAGGATAGTATCATACTTTTATTTCACTTTATGCTAATGTTTAATAAATGTTTTAATGTTCAATGTTTATTGTTGCACCAGGGGTCTGAGAGTAACAAAATTTCAATCCTGTATACGTCCTGTATTGCAGTTTTGACAATAAAGTTGACTTTGACTTGACTAAAGTATGCCTTTAAAATTCATAAATTATAAATGTTTGACAAGTACTTAAAAATCTATTATCTTAAAAATATATACATATTTTTATTGTTTTTGAGCTACAGTGACAAAAAGTTGGAGATACTAATAATTGATTGTAAGGTTGTCACAAAAACTGATGATATGAATATTGATAAACTCATAACAAGACCATAAAAATCCTTGTTTCTAAGTTCCATCCATCCATCCATCCATCCATCCATCCATCCATCCATCCATCCATCCATCCATCTATCCATCCATGCATCCACCCATCAATCAATCATCCATCCATCCATCCATCCATCCATCCATCCATCCATCCATCCA
>NC_056500.1:30280006-30300616 GCF_014905685.2 Nematolebias whitei
CATCCATCAATCCATCCATCCATCCATCCATCCATCCATCCATCCATCCATCCTTCCATCCATCCATCCATCCATCCATCCATGCATCCATCCAACCATCCATCCATCCATCCATCATATTTGACCCATTTCTTCCTTTGTGGGTCACTGGTACCCATGTCCAGCCTGTCCTGTGAGAGGTGAGGGACACCCTGGACAGGTCTTCAGTCCATCACAGGGACACATAGAGACAAATATGACAAACAACCATTCACTCCCTCACAGGGACAATTTAAAGTCACCAATCATTCTAACATGCATGTTTTGGTCTGTGGGAGGAAACAGGAGTACCCAGAAAAAACTCACACGTGCACAGAGAGAACATGGAAACTTCACCTAGAACGATGTTGAAAAAGAAGGGTGGCTGTAGCTGAGTGGGTAGGGCTTAAGTGATGTCAGGAATCAACAATACCAATGTGTCTACAAGTGCTCACTGATGACGTATAAAAAAATCTGGTCCAGATCGGATGATATATCACTGAGATATATCTTTTGGAATAATCTAGGGGGCTCACTGGAGTCAAATGTAAAACAAAACAAAATAAAAACAATGCTAATGTGTGTAGAAATAATCACTGATGAAGCACAATAAATCAGGTGCAGATCGGATGATGTGTCACTGAGATATAACTGTAGAAATAATGTAGGGGGCACTGTGGAAGCTATTGGCCAATTATCATGGATTCCTGTTCAAGGGGGAGTGGTGGCGCAGAGGTTAAAAGATGGGCCTGTGATCCAAAAGTTGCATGTTCAACTCCCGGTACCATCAACATCAAAATGTGGGTGAAAAAGGTGAAAAATCCACACTTGCCTCCACCCTCATTCGCCCCACTTAGGGCCCCTGAGCAAGGCCCTTAGCCCCCAGCATCTGCTACCTGAACAGGTCTCTCTTGAAAATGAGTTCTCATAACTCAATGAGACTACCTGTATAAAAAAAAGGGTAAATGGAAAAAAAGGGGGTGGATAATGATCGATCATAGTGATTTTGGAGCATCTTGGCTCAAATCTGTGCAATTTAGAGCCAAACGTATTGCAACGGCGTCACTTAGTAATTCTTCATGCCGCCACCCCCATATCCTCCAGCTAAAATGGTTTGCACTTTAAAGCAAGTCAGACCAACTTGTTAAATGTCTTCTAACACAGTATCATCCTGATTAAGTCAAGGGTGTCAGAGAGGGAGCATTCCAAGTAAAAAAAGTAACTTACTGTTCTGAGGGGGCAGGGCTTTAATGACGTCAGAATATGACCACAGAGGATCGTTGGGCATCCAACAGGGATGACTCATGCCAAGTTTGTTGCATTTCGGTCTTTCATTGTGAAAGTGATAGGGTGTGGAAATTAACAGCGTGAAGTGCAAATTTGAGGCCTGGCCATGCCCTTTTAACATATACTAAAACGCAAGCTTTTGATAACTTTTACTCCCCAACGTTTTAAGGGCATATTAGCCAAGTTTGAAGGCAATCCTTCAAAAAACCCTAGGAGGAATTTGTTAAAATTCGCAATTAGAAAAGCCCAAAAATGACCCTTTACCCAAAATGGCTGACTTCCTGTTGAGCAGTGGTGGGATGTAACTAAGTACAAATACTTTGTTACTGTACTTAAGTACATTTTTCATGTATCTGTACTTTACTCAAGTAAAGTTAAATGTGGGTACTTTATACTTTTACTCCACTACATTTTACATCAAGTATCTGTACTTTCTACTACACTACATTTCTATAACGAATTGCATTACAAGTTACATTCATGTTGCGGCTTTTTGATTTGTTTGTTACTTTGAAAGTAACCAATGGTGAGAGGGGAGCTGGTCCATTGAATCACTGCAAAGTGGGCAGGTAACGTTAGGCCTGCCTTCAAGAAGAGCTGGACCAATGACGTATATTCTAGTATTTATGTCACTGAGCTGGGTGCACCCGCAGCTCCGCTAACACACCCAAAATGTATTTCACCGCAAGAGAGTCAGCCAGAAGATATGCACCACCCATGGCCTTATTGAAAGACTGCTCAGTACAACAGGACAGATTCTCTTTCCCAAAAGAGCCAGATTGGACAAAAAAAATCTTTGAAAACCAACTTCTTCTGCACTTGAACAAGAAATTCTTGCTGCAATATTAAAATGTGTCAGTTCATGATGTTAGGAGACAAGAGGTGTCTCCAAATGACTTGACACTCAGGTCCAAGTTTTAAAAATGGTGTCATGAAGTTAAAATATTGACCAATTTTAAGGTTGAATAGACAGTATTTTTTACTGGAGTTGATGATAAACTGGAGTTTAAATATCATTTGAAATGATCAGAGCCTATTCCTTTGTTGTGTCTAATGCTCCTTTTGTTCAGGCGGACAACTTTTACTTAAATGTGTTTACTGCAGTTAAAATGACACATTGTTTTTTCTGTGTTAAATAAAAACTTTCAAATGTATAATCATTCCTCTTTCTTATTTTGCTTAATGTCATTTTACTCTGCATGTCATCCCTGAAATTCTGAGGCACAGAATCACAAGTCCAAGTGTGAACGGTGTCACAGAGTAAACACAATAAAATCATGTATTATCTGCAGCATCGTTCATTAAAATGGAACAACACTATTAATGTATTACAGAAAATATACATACGATAGGCAGACTTAATGTTATGTAGACCATTGCATTCGGTAATACATTCAGGAAGTACTTTTACTTATAATACTTTAAGTATTTTAAAAGCAAGCACTTATTTACTTTTATTTAAGTAAAAATGTTAATGTGGTACTTATACTTTTACTAGAATACATTTTTGTCTGTTTATTTGTACTTTTACTTAAGTACAGTGTTCAAGTACTTTCTCTACCACTGCTGTTGAGTTTGGACCATGGCTCCAAGAGACTTTTTCATAGGTCCTGAGAAGATGCAGATGTTCACTGAGTTTCAGAATTATTGGTCATAAATTTGCTTGGGGCTCAGGTTTTAAAATATTCTAGGGGGTGCTGTGGAGGCTATTGGCCACTTATCATGGATTCCTGTTCAAGGGGTTGATAATGATCGATCATACTGATTTTGGTGCACCTCGGCTCAAATCTGTGGAATTTAGAGCCAAACATATGGCGACAGCATTACGTCTTACTTCGCCACGTCGCGCTGCCCACATGCTCCACCCAACACTGTCAGTGTTGGAAAGCAAGTTCCATCAACATGTGTAGTGAACTAAGCCTGATCGGACTCGGAGTGACCGGAAGCCTCGGAACAGGGATATGAGTATCCCGCACACCACGAGGAATATCGTCATTAGCAGGGCTACGATTAACGTGTCTGCACTTGACCACGCATAGGCAATCGGTTGGATTGGGTTATTATTCTTGGACCTGAGAGACTTGAGAACTCGGTTTATCGGTTCCACGTCGACGACCTTGGTACCCTCGAACCGGATCCTTCCTAAGGTTCCGGGATCTATGTCTATAGTCATGTTTTCTAGGTACTCTGAGTCGTCCAGAGTTGTTTCCCATTGTCCCGGGTCGAGGTGATAGAGCGTCAGATCACCAATGTGTATGGTTGTTCCCTGGGGAACACTGATCCACATTGTTTTGTCCGGTAAGGTCAGGGGTCTATTTGCTCCAGGCTGTTCGTAGGCCATGACCGCCTCTCTTTGGGGGGCGTTCACTAGCCAACGTGATCCAACGATTTCAGCCTTTGCGGCCTTAGCCAGGTGTCGCGGCGTTATGGTCGTTGAGCACTTAGAGTTTTCCGGAATAGGTGTCAACCCGCATATGCCCGCGGTTTTATTCCACACAAACGGTTTGCTCGGGCACAGATAGTGTATCTCCCGAGTGAGAACACACATCTGCAGGTTTGGAGCTAGATAAACTGAGGGGTTATCGTCGTGGTACGCAACCATCCTTGGTGTGTCAATTTGAACATGGTTTTCGCCGTGCCAATTGCCAACATTGACGACGTCCCTGAGTCTGTATATGCCATTTGAGGGAATTATCGGTAGGTTGATAATGAACGCCATTTCAAACGTCTTGTGATTGACGTAGATTGGGATCGCGCTACCGAGAGTGTAAGCCAGGTGAGCCTGCGTTTGCGTAACTTTTTCGCGCGTAGCGGAGTTGAGGATGTCGTCCACCATCTGTAGCGAGACTAGATACGGTGGAATCCTACCGGTGGCTAGTGTATCAACCGACGAGCTGATATCTCTAAGCACGTCAGTGAAGATCCTATCCATCAGGTGTGCGACAGCGTAATCCATTTCAACCTTAAGGGTTAACTCATTTACCGCATGTACGAGGGCTTTGATTTCTTGGGTGTGAGTATTCAGCACTAGAACAGTATCTTTCGCAGTTTCAGTCACTTGTCTCAGTTGTGTTTGTTGAAAGTCCATTAGTGCTCGGATTTTTGGGACCTCACTTTCAGCAGAACAGCAGACATCAAATCACACGGCGGTGATTGAAAACTTTGCTTCAGACATTTCTAAAAATATCTGTAATGATTTTTAGCAGATAGAAGAATTTTAAAGATGAAGTTTAGAAAAAGGGAGATGGTGTGTGTATGAGTGAAAAGTGTTGACAGAACGACACCCTCTATCCGACCCAGCTTTCCTCGGTACGCTCGGTAGTGGACTAGACTCATTACCTCTCTGACGATGAATCAGCGGAAGAGGAGCTCCAATTAACGCTACCGTTCCAGCGTCTCCGTAGGATGGCAGAGATATATCCGGAGTGGTGACGGGACTTCGTCAACAACAGTTCACCTCAACGAGTGGACTTCACATGAGTGGGGTTCGTCAGAGTTCCACTCAGAGGTGGAAGATGTTATAATCCCAATACTCGGAAGAGCCTTAAATCATGGCTGGACTTCTGTCCTCCCAAACGAGTGGAGCTGCAAACTCTCCACTCGACTCCAACGGCAACTTGGGTTGAACTAGGAAGTACCAACATTTAAAGGGCTCTATTTCCGGTTCATTTGGGAGTTTCTGATTGGCCGATGGACCAAAACAGAGGTGTGTTTTGTGATGTAAGGTGTTATGAAAAGTCAAGGAAAAGGTTAAGATTGTTTAAGAACAGACAAAGAGATATTACGAAGAAACCAGACTTCGTGGAGTCCCTTCTCCCAGTATCTTGCTGTAAAAGTTAAACATGACATTTCTTTTCAGTAAACTTTCAGTTGACCGAAACTTGAACTTTGACACACTTACAAACTTCGCTCATTGAAGACAGAAAATCAGACAATGCATCATTAACCTGATTCCTTCTTTGAATGAGGATTAAAAATCCTTATTACTGTTTTAAGTAAATAAAAATGAGTAGTTCACTTCAACATGTAAACATTGTTTGAACTAACACAATTTGATTATCAAAACATTTGTAAAATAGTAATGATCATAGAGAATTGTCTTTTTCCACTTGATTAATTCAAGAAAGAAAGTCTCAGGATGGGTCAACCTGTATTTCTGGATGCAAATCAATGAAATGACAGTTTCTGACCATATGATCCTAAGGTCAAGTTTTGAGATCAGGCTTAGTTCACTACACATGTCTTCGGTCACTGGACACACTATCATGCTGATTAGATCACAGGGGTCAGATAGGGACCGTTCAACATAAAACTTTACACTTCCTGCTTTCAGGGGGCGTGGCTTAAGTGATGTCATGATTTGACCATTCAGTCTTGCAGGGGACTGGATGTGGATCAATCACTGAAGGTATGATGTCTCAGATCGTGAAGGAGCTATTAGCGTTTTGTTTTTCATGGCGAGATGTCAAATTTTGAGGTCTGGCCCCGCCCCTACAGCATGCTCCGAAAAATACAGTTTAGATAACTTTGCATCCCCCATGCCTTTTGACCAAAATGGCCAAGTTTGAAACAGACTGAGCAAAATCCCTAGGAGGAGTTTGTTCAAATGCGGAGGCTGCAAACTGCCAAAAAGGTGGGAAATTTGGGACGTCATTCCAAAATGGTCGCCTTCCTGTTTATTGTACAGTGTTGGTGCCAGAGGGTTTTCCGTGCATCTTGGGGAATTGGACAAGTGTACCAAATGTCATGCTTCTACAACAAACTAAGGTTAATGCAGAGGGTAATTTGAAATTTTCCAGGTAGCGCTCTTGAGCTGCGATTTTTGCGATGCCCTTAAAATGCGTAATTTTTCATCAGTCCTGATGCGTCCATCAAATTTGGTGAGTTTTGGGATATGTTAAGGCCCCCAAAAGGCCAATTCATTTGACGGAAAAATTGCTGCTCGTGCCGAATCATGAACAGAGCAATTACAATGCCTTCGCAGCTCGGGCCTAAAAATACACATGAATAAATGATGAATTATGAGTCTGTAACTCCTGTTATATTCATCCATCCATTATCTTTAATTATCTTTACCCACTTCTTCCATTTTGGGTAACTGGGATCACTGGTGCCCATATCCAGCCATCAATGTGTGAGAGGTGGGGTACACCCTGGACAGGTATCCAGTCCATTACAGGGACACATAGAGACAAACGAGACAAACAACCATTCACTCATTCACTCATTCACTCTCTCACTCATACCTAGAGACAATTTAGAGTTACCAATCAGCCTAATATACATGTTTTTGGGCTATGGGAGGAAACTGGAGTACCAGGAGAAAATTCATACATTGAGAGAACATGCAGATTCCACCCAGAAGGGCCCCGGCTGGGATTTGAACCGGGGTGACATGCTCGCTGATAGGCGGCAGCTCTATCAACTGCACCACTGTGATTCCCCCTATTATTTTAATGTAAATGTAATTTTACACATTTAGAATTGTTATTCTGTGACTTTACATTAAGAAAATGTTCAATTATTATTTTACAGGTGAAATTTTTAGTGCATATTTATTCTGCAGGCAGCACGGTGGCGCAACTGGTAGAGCTGCTGCCTTTCAGCGAGCAGGTCCTTGGTTCAAACACCGGTCCAGGGGCCTTTCTGGGTGGAGTTTGCATGTTCTCTCCGTGCATGCGTGGGTTTTCTCCGGGTACTCTGGTTTCCTCCCACAGATCAAAAACATGCATGTTAGGCTGATTGGTAACTCTAAATTGTCCCTAGGTGTGAGTGAGAGAGTGAATGGTTGTTTGTCTTGTTTGTCTCTATGTGTTCTTGTGATGGAAGGAGACCTGTCCAGGGTGTCCCCAGCCTATCGTACAGTGACAGCTGGACATGGGCACCAGTGACCCCCATGACCAGAAAAGGAAGGGAAGTCTGAGATTCTCATCATTATATGTTTCCATACAATGGCAAAATTGTTTTGCTGCATTTAACCCATCACACCTGAGACACACCCAGCTGGAGCAGTGGGCAGCTATGTAATAAGAGGCTGTGGAGCAGTTAGGGATTAGATGTCTTGCTCAGAGACACCACAACATGTGGGAATAGCTGGGAGTCGAACCATGACTTTCTGGTCCCAAGTTGGCTGCTCTACCTCTACCTCATCTTGGTCCCAAGAAGCTGGTAAAGTTAATGGATGGATGGATGGATGGACGGACGGACGGATGGACGGACGGACGAACGAACGAACGAACGAACGGGTGGGTGGATGGATGGATGAACGGATGGATGGATGGATGGATGGTGAGTTTAAACTGTCAAAACTAAACCCGATTTCTATTGAAATCTGAAAGATTGTTTAAAAAGCTACAAAAATCATATTTTCTTCAGCATCATTAACCATTAATACTTACACCATGCTACATAATAATATATTATTTAATACTAATAATGTATATGTGCTCCTGCTCAATATTCAGGCAAGTATGCATTGAGTTTGTAATTCACAAACTCACCCAATGTTAAACATCATTTTACTCTTCCTCCATTGACTTCTTGGGTTCATGCCATCCTTTCACATGCTTGTCCAGGAACAGTCCACCTGTGTTGCATTAGTTTTAGGAAAGACCTATCCCAATCCAGCCATAGTGAAATAACACATCACAATTTAGAGATCTGGTGTTAAACAAAGCAATGTTTGTTGAGAACCACCCTCCTTTCTGGTCTATCTTCATTAAACTAATCCTAACAATTTAGCCATAAGTGGACTACTAGTACTCTTCTAACCTTAATTCCTAAATAAACATACTTATCCAAGTCTAAATTGTCCCAAATTGCACTTGTAAGAACTTGTAACTCTAATCCTAAATTTATGTTGTAGTATGTTCAAAATGATTACCATATTTTATAAAGTTTACAACCAAGTAGCCTCATAATGGTCATAAAAGTTGATTATTGCATTCAAATCATTATTTGTGTCAAATCAGTTTGAACTTAACATGCTGTAAACTATCTGATCCTAAGTTATACTTAATCATGTGATATAAAATTCGGATTTTTGAGTCCAGATGTTGCCGTTTTGGAAGCATTTAAACTCAGGAATGCAGCCTCATCACAATGATTATGAAGAAATACCAAAAACTTTTATGAACAAAAACAAAATTCTAACATGAAAATCATGTTATCCAGAGGCTGCAATTTGCAGTCCCTGGAAAATGCCTTCTTTTCTCTCAGACGCCGTCATCAGAGCTACGTCAGCTGTCAATCAAAATGAGCAGCACTGTTATTCCATCATGGCTATCCTGCTTGGTAGTTAAAAAATGGCAAGAAAAGGGGTCTGATTTTTGCAAAATATAATGGAAACTGTCAAAAAAAAAAAGTAAATGCAGCTGTAACAAAGACTGAGAAACAGGCTACAACTGAATGAGATCAGTGAAGGTGATTCTCAGAAAAATTTTTGTGCATTTTGTCAAAGTTAATTTTTAATTTCCTGATAGAGGGAAATGTCATGTGACTTCTTATTATGGGATTTTCTACACTTTAAGCTAGATGTTATTTATTAAGTGAATACCATTGAAGTTTAAGGAAAGATTTTTCTGAGTTTTAAAAGCCAACTCAACAAACATGACTTTTTTTAAAAGTAGATAATCAACTTTGAGGACTCCACAGACCTAACTTTATTTACATATTTATATTACCCTGTCTGTGCCCCAACTCAGATTATAGTGAATTTAAGTTTTACATCCGAAAACAATTCAACAATTGCAGGGAATTAGTTATTTTGCCTAAAATGTTATTACTATTATTATTGCTTTCTCAAAATATTATTATCATCACCATTAAAAAGAAAGAACTTAGAAATAGGCAGCACAGTGATGCAGTTGTTAGTTGCCGCCTTTCAGTGAGAAGGTCCTCGGTTCAAATCCCAGCCGTGGATCTTTTATGGACTGTATTTATATAGCACTTTTCTATCTTATCAAGACACTAAAAGCTCTTTACAACACTATTTGTGCCCTCATTTATCCATTCATACAACACTCTTCTACATCTCTACAAATAATAATCAGTGCTTTCTCACATTCATACATTGATGGGACACACATCGGAGGCAATGAGAGGTTCAGTGTCTTGCCCAAGGACACTTCGGCATGTGACTGCTGGTGGAATCAAACCCCAAACTCCTACATTGGAGGATGACTGCTCTAACCACTCAGAGAAGAAACTGTTGATTAATGGGTGACTTTTCTATCTTCACACTGTGTAAGATATAAGACTGAAACTGTGTTCACTAACTGTTGATTACCACACATGACATGTTGAAAATCAGAAGAGAAGTGCTCGTCAAACATTCGCCACAAAACAGGAAGTCACAATAACTCCTGTCTGGAAGGTCGGATTTTGCCTATACTTGTAAAACCTGCAGCTGGACAAGTACTGACATGGACGGAAGGCGATGTCGAAGATTTGGAAAATGCACCCCACTTGCGGGACTGACACGAGAGCGTTCACAATGGCAACTGGGTGGAGTAGCTGGAGCTCCTGCGGACCCCGTATGGCCAGAGCGGAGCTTTGCTGCTAGGGCCTTCAGTGCTGCTTGCAGCTTTAATTTTAACTTGTGGCTATAGTTTAAGTGCAATTACAACCCAAAGGTTACAGCTCAACTCTCCTACTTCACACGTGACTACTCTTCTGCGAGTGCACAACTCTCTTTATACATGTGACACTTTTGCTACACATTTTGTGGGTTGCTTGTAGCAAAACTGAAAATGTGATAGCAGGTTGGGGTGGGGTTCTCTAACATATGTCAGCTTATGAGTAACTTACATGTAACATGTGTGAATTTATGCATAACTTGCCTGTTACATAACTTATACCTAACTTACCAGCAACACATCAGCGTTGAAAATTTTGTGCATATCTGTGCCCACTCTCATATGTAACATGTAGACATTTAGGGTTCTGGGCAAGGGTTGGGGAGGTGAATGGGCACTGCCTGCTGTCTGGGGAGGGGGTGGGTCTGTGCCGGTCGCTGCCTCATCCCGCCCATTTTAAACGCACTATATAACAACATGCATCAACACCTTATTTGAGTGGGAGGAGGGAGGACTCTCCGTTTGACATTTGGGGTCAGGGGCAGGGAGAGGGGGTAGACTGCCTGGTTGGGGTCTGGGCTGTGGGTGGGTGTTGGGCCTTGGGGGACGAATGGGGATGGGGCCTGTGCTCCGGTTCTCCCTGGGCTGTTTGGATCTTATGATCAAGTTTCCTGGTTGCGATGGCCGGCCCTTTGGCTGGAGTGGCTGCCAGGTTGCGGTGGGGGAGTCAGCTGTGGTTTGGTGTGTGTGGTCGTTGGTGGTGTATGGCGGACATCGGGTGTGTGGCTTCACTTTGACGGGGTGCTGGCTGGTCGGTCTGATGTGACATTCGTGGTGGGGGATGCTGTGTGTTTGGAGGGGGTGCATAGGTGGTATGCCGGGGCTTCTCCGGGCCTGTCGTGTAGGACTGTTGTGGTGCCTGGTTTTTGGTGCGCTGGGCCGGCCTTCCTCAGCTACTGCTCCCTGCTGCTCTGGCCCCCGGCCTGGGGCCAGCTTGAGGTCACAATCGGGTGGGTGGGGTGCATGGACCTCTGTCGGGCTGTCTCTGTGTGCCTGTTTATGTCTTGGGTTGGGTTTTAGGTGGTCCCCTCTCTTGGATCAATTTGGGCCCCCCATTTAATGTGGGATCTACTTCCCACTGTTGCGCTCCCCTCCGGTGGTGGGCCCCACTGCTGCCAGTGCATTGGTGGCTCTCAGCATCTGGGGCTGGGTGGTGGGGTGTGTGCAAGCCCACCCTGGTGGCTGCCTGCCAAGGCCTGGGTGCCCTGGCTCTGTCGGGCCTCTGTTGGGGGATGGTATGACCTCAGGGCTCGGTGTCAATGGCTGGATCAACTCTGGAGGGGCAGGTTGCCGGTGGGGCCTGTGGACTTGTCGCTGCAGCCTCATGGAGTTTCTGCATTGTGGTTGCTGGGGCTCGCCCGGGGCTTCCCTTTGCTTCTCTCTCTGGGGGGTGTGGGTGTCCCTGTTGGGGGACTCCCAGAGCTCCATGCTTGGGGACCTCTGTGTGTCTGTGGCTCCAGTCTTCCCTGTGTTACCATCGTGTCCTGTGGGGACAGGTCTGTGAGTCCCCACATCCACTATTGAACATTTTTATGGAGAAACCTTATAGTGACAAGCATGCTCACACAGGTGTTTAGATTCAGGTATTTATCAGATAAACACTCAATTGGGTTGTGGAGACCACTAAATATATCTTGTATTACCCTGTACTGTATAAAATAATTTTAATGATGTTATAATTATCATTATATATGTTGCTTGTTGTTGTGGTTTCTCGGTTTTGTCTTGTATTTTTTTTTTTCTGCAGGTCTAGAGGCAGACTTCAATGATGTTGATTTGTGTTCTCTTTATATATATCTCTCTTCTCTATTCCTATCTCCTTTTTTACCCTTTAACCCTTCTCCCACTTTTCTGCTTTGCTTTCTTCTTTGTTTTTCATCCCCATGTCCATTACATCTGAAACAAACCCAAACCAAATTCTAATAAAATGTAATTTATATATCAAGGGGAACATTAAGGCCAGCCATAATTCTCTGCTTGTGAATGTAAATCTGTTTGGCATCACCTTGACACTCAGACAATAATTCTGAGTGTCACAATGTTGGACAGGACAAGGGAGGGGGGGGGGGGGGGGGGGGGGAATTTTGTGCATGAACAACATTTTTGCCTTGCCATTTTATGTCAGCAGGCTGGTAATTTATTCAAAACTTACACCTAACTTACGTGACTTAAAATGCATTTTTCTTTTCTTTTGTCAACATAGGCTGATGCTATATGGCACTGTGTGACAGGGCCTTAAATCTTTAGGAGTGATTCGAGTTGTTTAGTTAAATAAACATCATTCAAGTTCACGTTACTTAAAATAGTAAATAAATAGACATTACCTTAAGCAGTACTGTTGAGCTCATAGATATGAAACTTTTAAATTTTGATATGAATGAGTGACACACAAATAAAACAAACTTCAGCCCATACAAATCCCTAGGAACCTATGTCACAGTCAGTTCTTCAAAATAAACATGTACAAAGAATGTATATATTCATATCAACCAGCAAAAACCAGTTTAAAAATATATGTTGATTTTAATTCATTACACACTTTAGCATGCCATATAAAATGATTAATAGTATGAGATACTAAGTCATCATTTCATACCCAAACAGCATCTAATCTCAGTTCTCAAACTTATCAAACTTAAATTTACATACTAGTACTAATACCTATTCTTATACTATATCTTTGACATGTAGTCAGAGGCTTTTTAAATGTACTTCATGAAGTAATTTATCCACTCTTGGTTGTCAGGTATTTTAGTGTACATATAGAGGGTGAAACCAGAAGATAGTGGCACGCTTGCCGACACCACCCCATAGGCTTTTTCATCGTCACAGACGAGTGGCCCTCCTGAGTCTCCCTGAAAGAACACAGAAAGTTGTGAGTGTATGGGTAAAGAGAAAATCATACATTCATTTTAACTAAGTGTCTTTTAAAATATATTTTAAGTAAGTAAAAAAAATATACCCCTCCTGGTCCCATATTTCCCTCAGAGCAGAACATGTCTTCTTCAGCACACTCCTCGTCATCAATAAGTTTCACATTGACTTCCATTAGTTGAAGGGACATCCATTTACTCTCATTGCTTGTTTTTCCCCAGCCGGCGACTGAACAGGACTTTGGAAGGGGGGCATCAAAGTGGTCTGCCAAAGCAATAGGTTTCACATGGTTGGTGATATTTGCCTTGGAAGATAGCTAATAAAAAAAACAAAGGGAGCAAATTAACAAATAAGGCCTTTGCAGTCTTTTCATCTCTTCTTTTAATCAAGAGCCATTGTAAAAACAAGAAAAACAAGGAAGTATGATTATCTGAAACATAATAAATATCATTTTACCTTCAGCAGCATGATGTCATTTTTGTATGAATGTTTACAGTAGTCCGCATGCGGAAAGGCTTGTTTCACTGTCAAAACATATTTTTCTTTGTCGTAAAAACTATCCATCCCCAAGAAAACCTGATAGGACCTAACACAGGCAAGAAATATCAGTTGAATTTGTTGCAACAAATATTTGACAGAATCCATTTCATTTATAAAATAAGCAAAACTGACTTGGCTTGGCAGTGAGCTGCAGTCATTACAAAATCTTCACTCAGCAGGAATCCCGCACAGTATTTTTTTTGATTATTGTCATCTTTAATCTCCAGTAGCACCATGTATGGCCTGCTATGTGGCACAGCCTTGTGGCCTCCAATAATTTTTCCTGCATAGACTGTGACATTTTTTGTTATGAGTTAGTACAATGACAAAACAATTATCATAGAACTTGAGTCAGTATCATAATGAAAACAAATTTTCTCTGTCTGCTATTCCCTGTTTTTTTTTATAAATCAACTTTTTTCGTCTCTTCTCCCATTTTTGTATAATTTTATGGATAGCATACCAATGTAAAGTACCAAAATAGATTATGAACTTGTGACCACACTGCTTATTCAATTGAAAAAAGAAAGGGTTTTGCAATACCTTAAAAATGTTGCTTAAAAAATAGCTTATATTCATATAATTATTATTAAAAGTTGCAAACATGAAACCAAGTAAAATCATTGGCCCAAGCAAGTAAAATGTTTTAGGATGAATCTAAATCAACATTTGAAGGAAGTGGAACTTTAAACAACAATTGTGAAGAAAATGCTATGTATCAAAAACAAAACAGTTTATATGTGTACCCCTATATTTCATTTAAAAGACTCACCTTGATCAGGACTGGTCAGCACAAGCACCAGAACTGTCAGGTTAAAGTAGGTGAACATGGTGAGATCACAGCAAAGCTGAGCTGCTATACAGGAGTGACTACTATCTCTGACACTTACATGCTTTATGTGCTTCCTTCTCTGTGAGATAAAAGGAGGGGTTTGTGCTATTTGCTGATGATGTGGCTCTGAATCAAATTCAGAACATCTGTGTCATCTTCAGAAACTGAAAACAGTTGAACTGTGAAAGCAGTATACATTTTTTCTAACATGCTAGCTTGCATAGTGTACACAGAACTGGACCTTTTTGCCCATGCCTCTCTGTGTGTGAGCAGATTTGTCTGCTTGCAAAATATTTGATGAACATATTTTAATGAAACTCTGAGTTTAATCATTGGTGTTCCTCTAAATTTGATAAACTTTTGGAGTCAACACAATTCAAAGTGGGCAACACATCCAACTTTTTTTATGAAACAAACACAAAAAGATATAACTCAACTAGTTTGACATAAAATGAGCTCATATTTAGTGGAGTAGTAGATGGGCATCCAAACATACTCTGCCTATGATACATGACACAATATTTTATTCAAAACTTAGCAAAATAGCTCATGAACCTAACATGAGTAAGAGCATTAATGACCTCAAAATGGCAGACTGAACAGACACGAGACTCAGGTAAAACAAAAAGTGATGTTTATTTACAGTGCAGGAAAACTGGTGACGGGGCTGCGGAAGGAAGCAGGAGATAGGATGAGTAATTGACTCAAAAGAGATGATCCAGTGATTAATTATTCTGTTTAGGAAGTCCTTCCTTACGGTTGGTTCGGTTGCAGATGGTGTCGGATGGAGGAGTCCAGTATTGGGCCTTGAGTGAGTAAAGCCGGTGTGCAGGTTCGGAGGACCAGAAACAACCGAGGAGCCAGGAGGGAGCCGAGAGAACAGGACGAGGCAGAACTAGCAGACGGACAGAGAACCACAAGGTTAGTCAAAATTCACCAAAGTACACGTGAATGCTTTCGCTGATTTACCAAAGGCAATCAATGCTCAAGCATTGGCTGAACATCTGGCACGGGTTTAAGTAGTGCAGCAGGTACTGGTCTGGAATCAGGTGCAGGTGTGATCCACTAGGTGCTCGTTGACTGTGTAGAGAGGAGGTAGAGGCAGAAAATACTAGGAATCCCACAGAACCACAGGATAGAGTTTACTGAGACTTTCTCTACTTGCTTTATGTTACAATTTCCAGATTTGGTACAGCAGCAACAACACAATAACTCTGTAAAGTACAGAAAAAGCATAGCAACAATGAACACATAATGTTAGTGAGGGCTGAAAGTCTCACTTAATATAACCTAACATCACACCCATTCACAAAGAAAAGTTCCATCCAGCTGCTGCTTGCATTCATCAGACCATATTACATTCAATATTGGAAAAAATAGAAAATTATTATAATTATACTAAACTGAAAAGAGTGAATTTTTGGGTGTACTAGACACTCCCCGTCAAGCAAAGTTGGCATCTGATACTTGTAATTATTTCACAACTTAATTATTCTCTTACAGCATAGTAATCAGGATTTAACGATCCACACTTTCCCCCCTGCTTGTACTCCTTCACTTCCTTGTACATTGGTTTTGGAATTGAAGCATAAGCTTTCTGGACCCGAGTGTCATCTGTGATCCTGACTGGCATTCAGAGTGAGGGGATGCAACTCAATGTCATCACTGTCATGGGCAAATGCAGTCACGTCCTCAAACAGCACTTTCCTGACTAGCTCCTGTTGTCCTGGTTTCAGGTGAGTGATGTCAAATGGTGGAAGTCAAAGCTCAATAGGAGGCTTTTTGGGGATGATGACATTTCTGATGCCTACGTTATCTGGCAGAATCGATGGACTCTCACCAATTTGTGTCTTAGTGCTTCCCATTTCCATGACTTTGGCAATGTGCTAAATAAATCCCAGCTAGGTTCTTCCTGAGATCATTACTTCATACTTGTTATTGTAAAAGGGCACCTTAATGTAGGGTTGTCTGTTTATACTTATCTCTAGAAGGCCCTCCCTAATGTTCAGCTGTGCAAATGTTGCACACTGTCATGAGGGTCCATACTGAACGATTGGATCAGATATGTTAAAGGTAGGGTCCACCCAGCATTGCACCTGTACTGTTTTGTCTTTTGGGATGCTGTCCATGCCCACTCTGGTTGCTGCAATTATGTCATCTGATGACTTCTAAGTCTGAATAAGATTGACTATAGCCTGTATGTGTACTGTACAGTATGTACTGTAGGACTCTCTCCATGGCCTGTCGATGATGCTTACTTGTGAGCTGGTGTTAAACAGCACCACCACAGCATACCATACCATACCATACCATACCATTTTATTTATAGAGCACTTAAAACAGTGACAAGACCAACCAAAGTGCTGTGCAAACTGAAAACAGGCAACACACAAAGCAGCATACAAAATGGAGTTAAATCAGAATGTAGACATAAAAACGTTGCAGATAGTAAAAATAACGACTAACCTGTGTGAAGCATACATGTTCAAAACACAGATCATCTAGTGTTGAAAGCTACGGAATAGTAGTGGGTTTTTAAACAGGATTTGAAAACCGAGAGGGAGGGGGCCTGTCTGACAAGCAGCGGTAACTCATTCCAGAGTCTTGGGCCAGCTACAGAGAATGCCCTGTCACCCCTGTGCTTAAGACGAGTTCCTGGAACTGTGAGGAGCAACTGGTCCGCTGACCTCAGAGAACATGGTGGGACATACGGCTGTAGCAAATCAGAGAGATGGGGGGGTGAAACTGTTCAGCGATTTGTATACATAATATTTTGAAGTGGATTCAAAGGTGAACCGGTAGCCAGTGCAAGGAGGCCAAAACTGGTGTAATATGCTCTCTTTTGCCTGTACTGGTTAAAAATTGGGCTGCTGCATTCTGGACCAGTTGTAGTCATGCATGGAGGTCTGACTGAAACCAAACAGGAGCGAATTGTAGTAATCAAGCCTAGATGTAATGAATGTGTGTATTACTGTCTCCAGGTTATTTTAGGACAATATGGGCTTCAGCTTAGAAAGTTGCCTCAGTTGGAAAAAACAGAATTTAACAATCATGTTTACCTGACTGTTAAATTTCATGGAAGGGTCCATTATCACTCCCAGATTTGTGACTCTTTGTTTTTCTGCAAATGTAATCATGTTTTAATTGTGCTTGCTGGTAGAGTTTTTTTGATGTCTCAAATCGTGTCCTGATAGACAAGATATGAAAGATCTTTTTTTGTAATACCACTATCTACCCTCATGTTTCTCCCCCTTTTCCTATCTAAGATTATTATCTGATAAGGATAAGAAGGCCGTGCTTCTATAGTTGCAGCTTTGTGCACTCCGCCCATCTTTTGGACCTTACCATACCATGCCATACCACTTTATTTATAAAGCACTTAAAACAGCTACAAGGCCAACCAAAGTGCTGTACAGACAAAACAACAGGTAACACACAAAGCAAAATACAAATGAGGTGAATCAGAATATAGACAAAAAACAATGCAGATAATGACGACAAACCAGTGTAGAGCATACAGGATCAAAACACAGATCATCTTGTGTTGAAAGCTATTGAATAGTAGTGAGTTTTTAAACGGGACTTGAAAACCGAGAGGGAGGGAGCCTGTCATCTTTCGGACGACTGTACGTACATATTTGCGTTGTATCTCGGTGCAATGCCAATAAAGTTTATTCTGATTCTTATTCTTATTCTGATTCTGATTCTGACAGGGCTAGAGTGGAAAGGTCGATGCAATGGTTCGTGATCGTGTCGTTGGGAGGGAACAAGATGACGTCAGACTTCTTTTCTTTGAAACTTAAGACATTTAAAGCCATCCAATCCCTGTTGTCAGCCAGGTAGTCAAGCAGAGGTTGAATAGAGCATGTACCATTGTGTCTTAGGGGGAATTAAATTTGACAGTCATTGGTGTAGAAGTGAAAGAGTATGTTGTGTTTCCGGAAAATAGCACCAACTGGCAGCAGGTATAAACAGAATAGGAGGGGACCCAGGATGAACCCCTTCGGAACCCCCCATATAGGCTCTGCTTAGCCATTGACATAACATTTCAACGTACTATTTTTTTTCTCAGTCACTGATGCAGTGTTACTGTCACATACAGGGTTCAATGTCTCTTGAAATTCACCACACTTCTTGGAATGTTGAATTTATTTTTGATTTCGTCATTTAGATGTGATGTTGACCGAGTTTGATTAGAATTGCAGGGTAGCTTTTGGTTCTCCCTCAGTGGAGACAGACTCTTGTTTCCCTAGCATCTTTACTGTTTTCAGACAGCCAACTGCTAGGTGTCCTATATCACAGCAGCTGGTTAGGCTTATCCCTTTAGGCTTTTCAATGCACAGTTTGTGCATTTTGATCTCTGAATTTCCTTGGGGGCAAAAGGCTGGCCAGGTGTGTTTGCATACAATCTTTCTGTGGTCTGGTTAGAGATTTGTAAGGGAAAAGTCTGGGTAGCTGTGGTTTGCAGGCAGGCCCTTCAAGGTTGCCATCATGTCTGTCAACACTTCTACCTGAGCTCTGAGTTGCTATATTGATTGGTTTTCCTTCTTGTGTGTAGTATTGTCTCCATTATCCACATGCATGCTATGTACATGGGGTGCGTTCTGCCAGGATACATTGATTAACCTTCGCTTATGTTAATTTTTATAGATGATCATATTTGTTATAAGGCTGATGATTTCCTCATCTGTAACATGAGCATTAGAGAGGTGTGGTCTCAAATGTTGTCTAATAGCTGCATGTCTGGACCCTAAACACTTGTAGATACTGTGGAGCAACACCTGCTGAATTGTTTTAGGTCCATAGTACATATATGAGCTTGGCTGCTTTCACAGGGTAAGTATTTTTTGTTTCAGACCAATGAAATGGTACACAAACTGCTGTGGAGGTTCCTGTTCATTTTGCTTAGCACACATGAGCTCTTTGAACAATTGTTTACTTGCCTTTTGCAGCTATTCTTTTTTTCTGGGTCGGGGGGGGGGGGGGGGGTGTCACTGGTGCTCATGTCCAGCAGTCACTGTGTGAGAGGCGGGGTATGCCCTGGACAGATCTCCAGTCCATCATAGGGACACATACAAATGAGACAAACAAACATTCACTCTCTCACTCACACTTAGAGACACTTTAAAGTTACCAGTGAATCTAAAGTGCATGTTTTTGGTCTGAGGGAGGAAACCAGAGTAAACCCACACATGCACAGAGAAAACATGCTAACTCCACCCAGATTCAATCCAGCAACTTTTCTCACTGATAGACAACAGCTAAAACAGCTCTGATGAGGTTCCTCATCAACCAAACTGGCAACAGCTAATGATTAGCACTGCCCTGCCACATAGGATCTACAAGAGTTATTAACCTTTATTTAACCAGGGAAATCCCATTGAGACCATAAATGTCTTTTTTAAGGGAAGTCTGAACCTGAAGTCAACATTTCATGAATGATTATGGATTGTGGGAGGAAACCAGAGTATTTGGAGAAAACCCATGCAAATACAGGGAGAATATGCAAACTCCACACAGAACCCGCCCCCCAGTCCAACCAAAGGATTGAACCCAGGACCTTCTTGCTGTGCAGCAACGGTGTAAACCACCCATCCATCGTGTTGCTAAGTTGTCTGATGCATGGAGAAAAATTAAAATGAAGAAACAGAATTCCCACAGTGCCACTGTGCCATCCATGCATTGAGGTGTTTTAAAAAAAATGCCTAGTATACAGTTTTTGCTGTAATAGATGCTGTGTATATTTCAACTGAGTAGTATCCTGAATAAAAACAAGGGACTATGATAATGTGAAGGTTTTATGGTACATTGACCCAACAAATCTGATAAAGAAAATCAGGAAGTTTTGTTAAGATTTATTAAAGAGGCAGTATAATATTTTTTCAGTCCCATTATATCTGCATTTTTAATCTTCTAACAATATGTATCAATGAAGTTCAACAGGTCATTAAAATGTTGTTACTAAGACAGCTTTAATAAGAAACTTCCAATAATTAATAGAAACTGGCAGAAGCTGATTATTTTGGTGTGGTGCAGAGAAATAGGTTAATTATTTCTGACAAAAAGCCTGTTTAAGAAGTGACATTAATTTATTTAAAAGTAATGTAACAGGTCAAGTCTAACTTAAAGGATATTCTGGACATTATTGAAATAATGTTCTTTCTCTCAATTTACCCAGTGGAGTTACCATCTGAGTTATGGCTAAACCCCACTGCAGCCTCTCCCCTAAGGGGTATGACGAACTAAGTCTAATACTTGATTATTACCCAGAGAAATTACAGGTTAGTTCTTCTTAGGCTGTGTTGAAGGTGATTCACCAAGATTTGTTAATGATCTACATCTGTGAGCCACACCCTTATTATATATATATATATATATATATATATATATATATATATATATATATATATATATATAAATAAA
>NC_056500.1:30301016-30336990 GCF_014905685.2 Nematolebias whitei
TTAAGAGGAGAGGATGCCGGGCGGGGGTTATGGTGAGGCTACGAGCTAATACTAAAGCCGAAAAACTCCCGATGCGTCTCTCTTTCTGTCCAATGTCCGCTCGTTGGACAACAAGATGGATTTACTTCGTCTGAGAGCGAGTGCCTCAGAAGAGATGAAGAAGTGTGCGGTGCTTTGCCTCACAGAAACATGGGTTACAAGCAAAACGCCGGATACAGTCTTCCAGCTGGATGACAGACTCATTTCTTGAGTGGACCGCTGCAGCGAGCTAACAGGGAAATCACGAGGAGGCGGAGTATGCATTTACGTGAGTAAAAGTTGGTGCACAAACCGTACTGCTGTAAATAGCTCATGCTCTAAGGCTTTGGAGCAAATAACAGTGAAATGTCAGCCACATTATCTACCATGCGAGTTCACAGTGACTTTCATCACAGTTATTTACATTTGTCTGGACGCTAATGCTAATGAAACACTACAGGAGCTACATGACATAATCAGCTCACTGCAGAACAAACACCCTGAGGCGCTTTACGTGGTAGCCGGAGACTTTAATCACGTGAATCTAAAGGACTGTCTTTCAAGCTTTTATCAACATGTGTGTATACCAGCACGTGGAGACCACACGCTGGATCGTGTTTACACGAACGTAAAAGATGCATACAAAGCTAAACCCCGCACCCACCTAGGACTGTCAGACTACATCTCAATCTTCTTGACTCCTGCTTACATGCCCCCGCTGAGACGCTCCAGACCAGTACAAAAGAAAGTTAAATGTTGGATCCAGGACAGTGGCCCCATACTGAGAAATTGTTTTGATCGAACAGATTGGCAGGTTTTCAGAGAAGCTGCTGAAAATGGAGGATTGCTTGATCTGGACCAATACACATCCTCAGTTCTGGGTTACATTAGTACATGTTCTGACACCGTCTCCACTATGAGATATGTTAAAAGCTACCCAAACAGAAAACCTTAGCTGAATGCAGAAGTGCGCACCCTGCTGGCAGCCAGGAACACTACCTTCAGATCTGGAAAATCAGAGGAGCTGAGTAGGACAAGGAAAGAGCTGGTTGCTGGTATTAAGAAAACCAAGGCCACATAGGCATATAGGATCGAGGGTCAATTCACCTTGCAAGATCCTCGGAGCATGTGGAGGGGCATTAAGTGCATAACAGATTATAAAGGAAGGAGCGAACAATGCCCCAAAGACCCATGTCTGCCTGATGCCTTCAACAAGTTCTATGCACGCTTTGAAGACCCGAACAGACCACCCAGCACCAGACTCACCTCGCCACCAGATGAAGAGCATCTCAGCGTGACCTCGGCGCAAGTAAGGAGTACTTTCACGAGGATTAATCCGCACAAAGCAACTGGCCCAGACAACATCCCCTGAAAAGTGTTTAAAGAATGTGCCGATCAGCTCTGCGAGGTGCTGGCAGACATCTTTAACACCTCACTTACCCTGGGTCAGTTCCCACCTGCCTGAAGACCGCCATCATCATCCCAGTCCGATAAAGCTCTACAGTGACAGGTCTAAATGACTATCGGCCAGTGGCCCTCACCCCAATAGTCCCTAAATGCTTCGAAAAACTGGTTATGACTCACATCAAAACAACCATCAACATCAACAAGGACCCTCATCAGTATGCATACCACGAGAACTGATCAACAGAGGATGCCATCTCCTCTGTGGTCCACACTGTGCTCAACCACCTGGAGCAGAAAAACTCTTACATCCATATGCTCTTTGTGGCCTTCACATCCACCTTCAACACCATGATCCCCCAAACCCTGATGGACAAACTATTCACACTAGGACTAAGCCCTTCCATTTGTAACTGGGTACTAGACTTCTTAACAAACTGACCACAGTCAGTGAGGATCCACAACTTCTCCTCCTCCACCATAACCCTCAACACTGGCTCTCCTCAGGGATGTGTGTTGAGCCCTCACTTGTTTAATCTGCTCACGTATGATTGTGCAACTACCCATCCAGGCTGTCACATTGTAAAGATTGCAGATGATACAGCAGTGGTGGGATGCATCACAAACAATGATGAGTCCAGCTACAGGCAGGAGGTGGAACACCTGGAGAGCTGATGCAAAGAGAAGAACCTTCACATCAACGTGAAGAAGACAAAGGAGATGATTGTGGACTTCAGAAGGAACAAAAACACCTACACCCCCCTGAACATAAGAGGATCTGTGGTGGAAGTGGCCTCCAGCTACAAGTACTTGGGTGTACACATGAATGACAACCTCAGCTGTAGCAACAACACCACCAGCCCAATGAAGAAATCTCATCAGAGACTCTACTTCCTCAGACGGCTGAGACGAGCTGGTCTGGGAAGCTCAGTCCTCACCTCCTTCTACAGGTGTGCAGTGGAGAGCATCCTGTGCTCCAGCATCAATGTGTGGCATGGAGGCTGCACAGCTGCAGAAAGAAAAGCTTTGCAGAGAGTGGTGAAGGCTGCACAGAAGACTGTTGGAGTCAGCCTCCCCACCATCACAGACATCTACACCTCTAGATGCAGGAAGAGGGCTACCTGCATCTTGAAGGACCCCACCCACCCAGCACACACACTTTTTGCCCCACTCCCCTCAGGAAGCAGGTAGAAGAGCATTAAGTGTAGAACCACTAGACTGAGGAACAGCTTCTACCCTGAGGTAGAATGTATTGTTGGATGTAACTAGTGTCAGGGTTTCAAGGCAGATCAGGACAGGATAACCCAGTTGCGTAGGCAGGACTCAGGAGACAGGCGTAAAATAAAATATTTTTAATAATAATAAATCAAAAGGCCGACATGGCAGCAAAAACTTACAAAAACAGATTCAGGAACAGGATTAAACAGGATCAGACAGGCAGGACAGGACAGGAAATACCCAACGACGAACCGACACCGACAGGACTAACAGACAGACTTTATATACACAAACAAGACATGACACAGGTGATGATAATCAGACGATCAATACAGAGAGACAAGGGAGAACAGACAATGGGAAGGCCCACTAGATGGCGCCATCCCTACAGTAACCCCCTTAAGGACGCCCCCTGGCGTCCCCAAGAAACCCCCTCCCAGAAAACTAGGGTGGGCGGAGGGAGGAACTGCAAGGGTGGCGGGCCCGAACAAAGACACACAAGGACCAAAACAAAACCAACAGGACAAGGCCTGGGGACTAAACTAAGTAGGGGAACACAAAATGTCCAGACGGCCGGGAGACCATCCACTGGCTCAGAGCAGGTCAGGTGGGCGGCTGGGAGGCCGTCCGATGAGCCAGAGCAGGTCAGGGTCCTGGAGGACACCTCTCACGTCTCCCGTCTTGTGGGAGTCCTGGAGGTTGCCCCTCATGTCTCCCGTCTCAAGAGGGTCCTGGAGGATGCCCCTCACGCCGCCTGTCTCAAGGGGGTCCTGGAGGACGCCCCTCATGTCTCCCATCTCAATGGGGTCCTAGAGGATGCCCCTCCCATCTCCCATCTCGTGGGAGTCCTGGAGGACGCCCCTCACGTCTCCTGTCTCGTGGGGGTCCTGGAGGACGCCCCTCATGTCTCCCGTCTCGTGGGGGTCCTGGAGGACGCCCCTCATGTCTCCGGTCTCGAGGGGGTCCTAGAGGATGCCCCTCACATCTCCCGTCTCGAGGGGGTTCTGGAGGACGCCCCTCACGCCGCCCGTCTCGAGGGGGTCCTGGGCTGAGGTGAAGACCCTTCGGCGGACGCAGGACCCTCAGGCTGAGGTGAAGACCCTTCGGCGGACGCAGGACCCTCAGATTCTAGGACCCACAGGTTCTAGGCTGGCTGCTGCAGACTCTGGACAACATGCAGGTTCTGGGCTGGCTACTGCAGGTTCTTGACAACATGCAGGCTCTGGACTGGCTGCTGCAGGTTCTGGACAACATGCAGGCTCTGGGCTGGCTGCAGGCTCTGGGCTGACTGCAGGCTCTTGGCTGGCTGCAGGCTCTTTAGTGTGTGACAAGACAAAAATAGGATCGAGTTCAGTTTTTAGTTTAATGGCAAATTGAAAGATCACCTGATGAACCTATGTGCTGAGCAGGTCAGGCTGTGAGATGAATATCTCTAGGAGTTGGTCCACCAGGCGTCTTCTATTTTTAACTCTGTCTCTTGGAGTGATTCTGAGAATCATTATAGAGCCTCTGATGAGAGGATCAGCCACCTGGTCCTTTACAGAAGGCAGCTCAGGGATCTGGTCATCCTCAATAGGAGCAAGAAGCGATTGCCCAACACGCTCCCCGGGCTGGCCCCCCTTTGTCCACTCCACAGATGAACGGGGTAAAGACTGCCCCCACCCCCACCCCCCCACCCCCCTGAAAAATTTTCCCCGGTTTCGCAGGTTCTGGTTGAGGAGAGCAGGCTGGAGGCTGGGACCAGGAGGAGACGGAACCAAAAAACTCTGCCTCGCCGGGCCGAGTGTGAGGAGCTGGACATGCAGGTGATGTGGGCAGAAGAACAGCGGACCGGTTCCGCTTGCGTCTTCTCTTTCCTTTCTGACGGTGATGTAGGTGGTGTACCGGGGCAAACCAGAGTTCGTCCTCTGACTCGGCGTCTTCCCCAGACGTCCACCCAGAGCAGACTGGTGAGTAGGAGGGACTGGACCTGGGTGCTATGTGGTTCTTCTGGAGCTGAGATCTTCGTCTCTCCTCCTGCAGTAGGAGAGGCGAAGGTAGAACTTTGACCGCCAGGCTGCAACTTCCAAGTCCCAGGATAGGTCTAGTCCAAAAGGTACCGCACAGGATCGCAGCTCCCTCCATCTGGACAAGCTCGGTCAAGAAAACAGGTGAGCAGAGTCTGAGTGAGTCTGCCTGCTGGGTTCAGGTTTTGGTCGGTTCGTACTGTCAGGGTTTCAAGGCAGATCAGGACAGGAGAACCCAGTTGCGCAGGCAGGACTCAGGAGACAGGCGTAAAATAAAATACTTTTAATAATAATAAATCAAAAGGCCAACATGGCAGCAAAAACGAACAAAAACAGATTCAGGAACAGGATTAAACAGGATCAGACAGGCAGGACAGGACAGGCAATACCCAACGACGAACCGACACCGACAGGACTAACAGACAGACTTTATATACATAAACAGGACATGACACAGGTGATGATAATCAGACAATCAATACAGAGACACAAGGGAGAAGACAGGGGAAGGCCCACTAGATGGCGCCATCCCTACAACTAGGACCCTGTGTACATAATTTTGCTCCACCACATGTACCACATGAGATGCGAATGACAATAAAGAAACTCTGACTCTGACTCTGACTCTCTGACTCTGATCATGGAGAGTGATGAAACAATGGTCTCTTTTGATGTCCCATCACTTTTTACGTGCATTCCTGTTGATGATGCAGTAGAGGTGGTCAGTTTAAGATTAAAATCAGACACCACTCTGAGCAGCAGGACCACGCTTTCCACAGAGCAACTGTGTCAACTCTTGAAACTGTGCCTGCAGTCAACCTACTTCACATATAGGGGCCAGCATTATAGGCAGAAACATGGTTGTGATATGGGGTCTCCAGTTTTTCCTATTGTGGCCAACCTGTACATGGAGGACGTAGAATAGAGAGCCTTGACGTCCTTTTCAGGGACACCACCAAGTCATTGGTTCAGGTATGTTGATGACACCGGGGTTAAAATTAAATCTCAAGAAGTCCAACATTTCACTGATCACATCAACTCTGTGGATAAATATATCAAGTTCACACGAGAAGATGTAAAAATGGCAGACTGGCTTTCTTGGACAGTGAGGTCTCCGTTTCTGATAGAGGACATTTGCAAACTGAGGTGTACCGTAAACCCACCCACACAGACCAATATTTGCAGTTTGACTCCCATCACCCTTTGGAGCACAAGTTAGGAGTCATCAGGACTCTGTACCACAGAGCAGACAGCGTCCCCACTAACTCAGGAGCCAGGCAGAAGGAGAAATCCCACACAAGACAGGTTCTAGAGCAATGTGAATATCCTAACTGGGTCTTCCTGAAAGCAGAGAAGTAACCCAAACAGGAATCCAGCCAGCCAGGTGAAAAGGAGGAACCCAGACCCAGACCAGTGGTCATTCCATATGTTGTGGGAGAATCAGAGAAACTGAAATATTTATTTTCTAAACGTAACATCACATTGGCTTTTAATCCCCAAAGTACATTATGGAAAAGATTGGTTCATCCCAAAGATCCAGTCCCCCAGCACAAACAGAGTAATGTTGTGTATGCTTTTCAGTGTCAGGAGGGCTGTGATCATCTTACATCGGGGAAAAGGATTGCCCAGCACAGAAGATCAACATCATCAGGCCAGGACTATTATTGTTATTGCTAGTATCACTCAGCCCCTTGTGAATGGCAAACAGCCATCAGTGTGCTAACGATCCATCGTTAGGCTGATGGTCCTCCTTGATCATATGAGTTTTGGCTGTCAGCAGCAAACTGGTTGATCACTACGAGAAGGTGCTTTTTATAAGACTGAACTGAATACAGCACCTCAGACTGAAGAAGTCTTTCAGATGAAAGACGAAACGTTTCTACATTTTTTTGTTTGTTTTGTTTTGTTTTATTGAATGTCTAGAGGACCAGATATAACTTTTTTAGACTAATTAATTTAATTTTAATCATTTAAAGTTAATTCACATTCAATATAAGCTTTCCTTATAATCTCTTAATTTAAGCTCTATAATGTTGTCAGCATTGATTGATTAAGTCCTAATTCATAAGATTTCTCACTCTTAAAACATAGTACATTAGAAAGACTTCACGCACTGTTACATACTATTATATAGATTTGTTTCAGTAATGATCAACCACATTAGAGCACATTTTTTTATAGTTGTTCAGAAAAAAACTGTTTCTACTAATTGTTATTCTTGATAACTATTTGACAGGACATCTTTTTAAAAATCACCAGATTAACACTTTGACCACTTTAAGGCAATATCTGAATTATCAATTCCGTACTAATTTTTTTAATCTGAGGTCTTAGAGAGTAATGTTCCAAATAACAGAACCACACAGTTTATGTTTTATTTATATTAATGATATTTTAACCTTAACAGCTAACATGTAAGTCATCAAACTGAAAACTTATAAAACACTGAATTGATTCCTCTGTATGCATCTATATCACACTACTTCTTGTATATATTGATTCATGCCTTGTAAGGGTCCCACTGTCTGCAGCCTGCCTAGCTGATGGCCGCTGATTAACAACACCTGGCGGTCATCAGCCTGATGAGCCTCTACATCTACAAAAGGCTGCAGCCCAGTGTGACTCATCACTGGAGCATACCACCTCTCATGGTATAGTACTGTTGAGCTAGATATGTCTAGGTGAAAATAATTTGTTCACCTGTGTACCTTGCGTATTAAGGAGGGCGACGAGTGGAAAACAGCTTTTCGCACTCCTTTGGGTCATTTTGAATATTTAGTTATGCCCTTTGGGTTGACCAATGCCCCCGCGGTTTTTCAGGCGCTCGTCAACGATGTCCTGCGCGACTTTATTGGTAATTTTGTTTTCGTCTACCTCGACGATATTCTTATTTTTTCTCGCGACCCCTCTCAGCACACGGCTCACGTCCGCATGGTTCTTCAGCAGCTGCTGGAGAATCAGTTGTTCGTTAAGGCAGAGAAGTGTGAGTTTAATATCTCCACCGTCTCCTTCCTAGGTTTTATTTTTGAGGGCGGACGTTGTCGAACCGACCCCGAGAAGACCAGGGCGGTAGTCGACTGGCCGACCCCTGAGTCCAGGAAACAGTTACGTTTCCTGGGCTTCGCAAATTTTTACAGGCGGTTTATTAAAGACTATAGTCGTGTCGCCGCCCCCCTGTCTCAGCTCACTTCCACCGCCCAAGCCTTTCACTGGACCCCAGAAGCTGAGGCCGCCTTCAAGAAACTCAAGTCCCTCTTTTCCTCCGCACCCATCCTCTGCCACCCAGACCCTACGCACCAGTTCATTCTGGAGGTGGACGCCTCCGACACTGGGGTAGGGGCGGTCCTTTCCCAGCGATCACCCTCGGACAATAAAGTTCATCCCTGCGCCTTCTTTTCCCGACGTCTCTCTCAAGCAGAGCGCAACTACGACGTGGGCAACTGCGAGCTGTTGGCGGTCAAGCTCGCGTTGGAGGAATGGCGGCACTAGTTGGAAGGCGCTGAGACCCCTTTTTTGATTTGGACCGACCATAAGAATTTAACTTACCTTAAGAACACCAAGCATCTGACCCCCCGTCAGGCCCGTTGGTCGCTTTTTTTTAATAGATTTAATTTTGTCCTTACTTTCCGTCCGGGCTCTAAGAACGTCAAGCCTGACGCCCTGTCCAGGCAGTTTGCCCCTCCTGACTCGCCTGAGGGCTCCAATAACATTGTTCCCTCCACCTGTATTGTCGGCTCCCTCTCCTGGCCCATCACCGCTACCGTTCAGGAGGCCCTTCTCTCCGAACCCGATCCTGTTGGTGGTCCCCCCGGTACCCTCTTTGTTCCTTCCAGCGTGCGGTCCGACGTGCTCCAGTGGCTTCACTCAAACAAACTTTCTTGCCACCCTGGAGTCAACCGCATGCTCGCTCTCACTAGGACTCACTTCTGGTGGCCCTCCATGTCCAAAGACATTAAGGACTTTGTTTCGGCCTGTCCCGTCTGTGCCAGGAACAAGTCTGGTACACAACCTCCAGCTGGCCCTCTGCTTCCCCTCCCGACCCCTAGTCGCCCCTGGTCCCACATCACCCTCGATTTTGTGACCGGCCTTCTCCCATCTGACGGCAACACCACCATCCTCACGGTTGTTGACCGTTTCTCTAAGGCTGCTCACTTTGTTCCCCTTCCTAAGCTCCCTTCTGCCTTTGAGACCGCTCACCTTCTTACCCTTCATGTTTTCAGGCTCCATGGGATCCCTTCGGACATCGTCTCCGACCGAGGCCCGCAGTTTATCTCCCAGGTCTGGCACTCCTTCTGCAAGTCGCTCGGGGCGTCCGTTAGCCTTACCTCCGGCTACCATCCTCAGGCTAACGGGCAAGCTGAGCGCTGCAATCAGGAGCTGGAGTCCACACTGCATTGCCTGGTCGAGTCCAATCCTTCGTCCTGGAGCCAACATTTGGTTTGGGTAGAATACGCCCACAATTCCTACCGTTCCTCTGCCACCGGTATGTCCCCCTTCGAAGCCTCCCTTGGGTACCTTCCTCTTCTTTTCCCCAGTCTGGAGCTCGACTGCGCGGTCCCATCCGTGCAGCATCATTTCCGGCGTTGTCGTCGCGTCTGGCGCCAGGCCAAGGCGGCCCTCCTTAGGACCGCGGCCCAGGCTAAACGGTTCACGGACCGCCACCGTTCAGCGACACCCGCCTACCAGGTCGGCCAGCAGGTTTGGTTGTCCACCAGGGACATAAAAATTGTGGGACACCCCCCGTAAGCTGGCCCCCTGCTTCATTGGCCCCTTCCCCATTATCCGCATCATTAACCCCTCTGCGGTCCGTCTCCAACTCCCCAGGGCTATGAGGATTCACCCGACATTCCATGTGTCCCAGGTGAAGCCCGTCTCCCTCAGTCCCTTGTGCCCCCCTTCTGACCTCCCCCCGCCGCCCCGCCTGATCGACAACCACCCTGCGTTCACCGTCAGATCCATCCTGGACGTGCGACGCAGGGGTAGGGGTTTCCAGTACCTGGTCGATTGGGAGGGGTACGGTCCTGAGGAGAGGTCATGGATCCCCAGGTCCTTTATCCTCGACCCCAGCCTCATCTCCAGGTTCTTCAGAGACCACCCCGAGAAGCGCCTCAGGTCGCCTGGAGGCGATTCTTGAGGGGGGGTACTGTAAGGGTCCCACTGCCTGCAGCCTGCCTTGCTGATGGCCGCTGATTAACAACACCTGGCGGTCATCAGCCTGATGAGCCTCTCCATCTACAAAAGGCTGCAGCCCAGTGTGACTCATCGCTGGAGCATATCACCTCTCATGGTATATTACTGTTGAGCTAGATATGCTAGGTGAAAATAATTTGTTCACCTGTGTTCTCTTTTCCAGTTTCCTGGTTCCTCGTGTTTTTGGATCTCCTCGTGACCTGATCTGGATCCCTCGGCCTGTCAGGTATTCCTCGTGCCATTTTTGCCTCCAGTTGCCAGCCTTCCTCGTTCCCTTGGACCCTCGTTGGATTCCCCTCTGCTGCTCACTCCTTGGACTGAAGGACCAGCTCCCCTCCTTCGGGTTTGGACTGTAAGAACAAAAACCTCCTTCAAACAAACCACTCAGGTCTTCCCTTCTGGACCAACATTAACCTGTCGTCCCTCTTTCCAGGAGTTGCTGAGAAGCAGCGTGTGGATATTCACTGTAAATAATAAACACTGTTCTTTTTGTACTTCCCCTGTGTCTGCTTTGTTCTGGGTCTCATACCATCTGGGTTCCCCGCGTAATTGTAACATGCCTAACATTTTTGTTGTTAACTTATTTCCGCATTCTGGCTTCTCTAGAATCCACATGCTTTCATTCCAGGCTCACATTGATTTATATTTCCCCAGTTTTAAAGCATAATTCATAAAATGTTTGTATTTTTATTATGTCAGTGTGTCATTCTATTGCTAGTTTTGGACTTACTATAGTTCAAACCAGCATCCTTTAAATGTTTTTGCATCTTTGGTTAACTTGTTTTGCAGGAAACTCTGATTATAATCAGCACCCACTTCCTCTGCTTGACTTGCGAAATGCTGTAGAAGAATATTTTATGTGGTTTATTTAAAATGCTATTATTAATAACGTAAAAAAAAGTGTAATATGAATATGTGTCATAAAACTACCTTTCCCTTTGCATTCAATATTCATAAAAAATAAAATAAAACAACTGATAGTAAAAGTTTTGAATATTTTATGACTGAAAATGCTGAGTGAGTTTAGATTTGGGTCATTCTGATCAAAAGCAGAATTAAATTACTGCATTTATCCTGTTGCTTCGATCAGCATCAAACTAATTTGACCATTTCTGAGTTCACTGCACACCTCTTCTTTCAAGATGATGACATTTCTTGCAGAAATCCCAGTAGTCTATACGTTTGACAGTTTATTTCAAGACCTATCAGGAAGTGACATCTAATATTGAGACATCTAATGTTTCAGTCAAGTTGAAATGGAAACTTTTGCAGCAGCATCCTGCAAAGCATTAGTGGCTTGTTGTGAAATCATACGGGATCAAATTTCAGACATTTACCTTGCATTTTGTGCCATTTGTGTTAAAAAGGTTTTTAAAACAAGTACCGGTACATTTTTAAAATATTTTTATAGAAGTATCTATAAAAATTGATTTTACTTTTTTTTTTTCCCTTGTCCTGTCCGGCATTGTGACACTTAGAATTATTGTCTGAGTGTCAAAGTGATGCCCAACAGATTTACTTTCACAAGCAGAGCATTATGGCTGGCCTTAATGCTCCACTTGATATATAAATTAAATTTTATTAGAATATGCTTTGGGTTTGTTTCAGATGTAATGGACACGGGGACGGAAAACAAAGAAGATAACAAAGAAGAAAAGTGAGAGAAGAGTTAAAATGTAAAGGAGATAGGAATAGAGGAGAGAGAGAGGGATAAAGAGAACACAAATCAACATCATTGAAGTCTGCCTCTAGACCTGTGGAAAGAGAGGAAAAAAAAACCCCGACAAAACCAAGAAACCACAACAACAAACAACTTATATAATGATAGTTATAACATAATTAGAAAGTATTTTATACATTACATGGTAATACAATATATATTTAATGGCCACCACATCCCAACTGAGTGTGTATCTGATAAACACCTGAATCTAAACACCTGTGTGAGCATGCTTATCACTATAAGGTTTCTCATAAAAATGTTCAATAGTGGATGTGGGGACCCATAAACCCGTCCCCGTAGGACAAGGTAACACAGGGAAGCCCGGGACCACAGACACACAGCGGCCCCCAAGCCCCGAACTCCGGTAGTCCCCCAACAGGGACACCCGCACCCCCCAGAGAGAGAGAAGCAAAGGGAAGCCCCGGGCGATCCCCAGCAACCAAAATGCAGAAACCTCCAGGAGGCCGTAGCGACGAGTCAACAGGCCCCGCCGGTAACCTGACCCTCCAGAGTGGATCCGGCCATGGACACCAAGCCCCGAGTCCCGAGGTCATACCACCCCCCAACAGAGGCCAGACAGCCAGATTTTGATTTTGATTGATTTTACATATTAATTTAGAAATTTAGAAAAAAAAAATAGAATTTAGAAATTATACACTGTGGAACTAAAGATGTCACATTTGCCTTTACAGCAAAACATGTTACTGAAACTTTATGCAAGAGTTATATCTGCACTGCAAGTATTCTTTCAGTTTATATATCATATTATTTTCTGATAACTGTCTCAGTGTTTAACCATGCAGCCAAATTTACTGAAATTAAAAAGATGAACGTATTAACGTATTTATGAACATACGATATTAAAACAAAGTTTAGACTATTAAAAAAAGACATTTAACCAAGACATCCATCCATCCATCCATTATCTTTTACCCGCTTCTTCCATTTTGGGTCACGGGGGTCGCCGGTGCCCATGTCCAGCAATCACAGTGTGAGGGGTGGGGTACACCCTGGACAGGTTGCAAGTCCTTAACCAAGACATATTCACACAAAAAAACAAACAAACAAAAAAACATAACTGCAAATAAAAATTTAGTGGTGTCTGATACCAGCATTGGACCCAACACCAACCTAATGTACTTGTACTCATTAAAACATCCAGATACTTCAAACTGATGCCACGTTTATGCTTGATAGTTTCATTTCCTTTTCCACTTTGCAAATAAGAGAACAAAACATAAAAATGTTCTTAGTTTAGAGATATTTAAGATCAACACAGGTGATTTAAAAACAGGCTGTTTCAGTGTTTTCAATTAAGGAACTGTGTTTGTAAAGTACTTTTGTAGTGTGTAAGTACTAACTCATTAATTACTCCATATTGGTACTCAGTATTGGCAAGTATATAAACATTCATTCAACCTTTATTTATACAGGTTAGTCTCATTGATTCACGACACAGTCAAGGTTAGAAAAGGTGGGCCTGTGATCGGAAGATCGCCAGTCCAAGCCCCGGTATCGACAGCATCAACAATGTGAGTGTGGTAGGTGAAGTACCCACAACTGCCCCCACCCTCATTCGCCCCACTCTGGGAACTTGAACAAGGCACTTAACCCCCAACCATCTGCTGCTCTGGGTGTCCTAGATAGCAGCTCTCTGCTCCACACAGAGGGCTGTGGTAGCTCGGTGGTCTGTGGTTGCGTCAGGAAGGGCATTCTGTTTAAAAATAACTTCCACGTCTTCATGCCACCCCTTAATGCAGGGAGTAGCCAAAAAAAGAAGAAGAAGAAGACAAAAAAAGTCTCATTGACTCTTAGCCTGTGACTAAATAAGAACCTAACATAAACCTCAATGAGAACTAGCCTCAATAGAAGTCTTTGTACTTGTATTCAGTCTGAAAAAAATTGGGATACACCTATTTTATTTATTTTTTTCCAACTAGAATTATTCTGTTCTGGTAAGAGAGTCCATGCAGCTTTGCACGCTGTAAGGTTTTTTTTTGTAAGCTTTATTGAACCATTTTCCTAAACCTAAACTTACACCTGACCCAGACCACTGAGCCTAAATGTAACCAGCTTAACCTTGAGCCTTAACCTAACCCTGACCCTAAACCTAACCCCAAGACCATAAACCTAACCCCTAGACCCTTGACTCTTACCTAACTACTTGACCAGTTTAGGGCTGAGTACCAAACCAAACTGGTTTCAGCACGCAGGCAGGTAAAACACCAGACATATGACAAACAGACTACGTGTTTACACCCAGAGCTGTATAGAACTGCCGTACCTAATCTATGTCTAACGTATGTCTATGGTGCTGGTGACGCCCACAGACGGGGTTCACGTGTGCAGCTCGTGTGTTGTCAAAGCCGTTCAACAACACATGCAACTTTCTGCTTACAAGCAGAAAGTTGCTCCGTGCTATGCCAATGCTAACAAACTGACAACCAGGTATCTGTGTGTGCAACAAGCATCATCCACACTCTTAGAGCAAACATTTCCTACAGCTGGAGGCACCATCAACCAGGAGTGGGCTTGTTTGTGTCGAGAGAAAGCAGACATGTTGATTTTTCTGAATTAAAACTGTTTAGTGAAAAGGTCCTCAGTGTGTAACAGTGAGCATTAGACACTGACGTGTCACTTGTTGTTTACAACTGTTCTTTTGAACTGGAAATTATTTGTTTATTTTTATGTAAGAAAACTGCTTGGAATAGAAATACCAAAGTAAAAAAAATAAAACTCACAATTTGTACTGTAATGTGTAACGTCATTTTATTCTAGTTAGAATTAATAGTAATTACAAAATTGGTACCCAAAAGAGAACTGTCCAGGAACTGACACCGAAGTGAAGGTACCGACACGGTACCCATCCATCCATCCATTTTCTTCCACTTATCCGAGGTTGGGTCGTGGGGGTAGCAGCCTAAGTAGGGAGTCCCAGACTTTCCTCTCCCCAGCCACTTGGTCCAGCTCCTCCGGGGGAATCCCGAGGCGTTCCCAGGCCAGCCGAGAAACATAGTCCCTCCAGCATGTCCTGGGTCTTCCTCCCGGTGGGACATGTCCGGAACACCTCACCAGGGAGGCGTCCAGGAGGCATCCTAAACAGATGCCTGAGCCACCGCAACTGGCTCCTTTTGACGTGGAGAATCAGCAGCTCTACTCTGAGTCCCTCCCGGATGATCGAGCTTCTCACCCTATCTCTAAGAGAGAGCCCAGACACCATGCGGAGAAAACTCATTTCGGCCGCATGTATCCGAGATCTCGTTCTTTCGGTCACAACCCAAAGCTCATGACCATAGATGAGGGTAGGAACGTAGATCGATCGGTAAATTGAGAGCTTTGCCTTTTGACTCAGCTCTCTCTTCACCACGACAGACCTGTACAGCGCCCGCTTCACTGCAGACGCTGCACCTATCCACCTATCGATCTCACGTTCCATTTTTCCCTCATTCATGAGCAAGACCCCAAGATATTTGAACTCTTCCACTTGGGGCAGGACCTCTTCCCTGACCCGGAGAGGGCACTCTACCTATTTCCGGCTCAAGACCATGGCCTCGGATTTGGAGGAACTGATCTTCATCCTGGCCGTGTCACACTTGGCTGTGAACCGCTCCAGCGAAAGCTGTAGATCATGATCTGATGAAGCCAACAGGACCACATCATCTGCAAAAAGCAGAGACGCAATCCTAAGGCCACCAAAACGGTTCCCCTCAACACCTAGGCTGCACCTAGAAATTCTGTCCATAAAAGTTATGAACAGAATCGGTGAAGAAGGGCAACCTTGGTGGAGTCCAACTCTCACCGGGAACAAGCCCGACTTACTGCCAGCAATGCGGACCAGGCTCTGACACCGGTCATACAGGGACCTAACAGCCCGTATCAAAGGGCCCGGTACCCCATATTCCCAGAGTACCCCCCACAGGGTTCCCGGAGGGACGCGGTCGAACGCCTTCTCCTAGTCCACAAAGCACATGTAAACCGGTTGGGCAAACTCCCACACACCCTCCAGGACCTTGCTGAGAGTGTAGAGCTGGTCCAGAGTTCTATGACCAGGACGAAAACTGCACTGCTCCTCCTGAATCCGAGGTTCGACTATCCGATGGACCCTCCTCTCCAGAACCCCCAAATAGACCTTACCAGGGAGGCTTAAGAGCGTGATCCCCCTGTAGTTGGAACACACTCTAGGGTCCCCCTTTTTGAATAGGGGGACCACCACCCCAGTCTGCCAATCCATGGGAAATTCCTCCGATGTCCACGCAATATTGCAGAGTCATGTAAGCCAACACAACCCTACACCATCCAGAGCCTTAAGGAATTCCGTGCGAATCTCATCCACCCCTGGGGCCCTGCCACAGAGGAGCTTTTTAACCACCTCGGTGACCTCAGCACCAGAGATTGGAGGGCCTGACCCAGAGTCCCCAGGCTCCACTTCCTCAGTGGAAGATGTGCCGGTGGGATTGAGGAGGTCTTCAAAGTATTCTGCCCACCGACCCATGACATCCTGAGTTGAGGTCAACAGCACACCACCCCCACTATAGTGTTGGTGGTGTACCGCTTTCCCCCCCCGAGACTCCGGATGGTAGACGAGAATCGCCTCGAAGTCGTGCGGAAGTCATTCTCCATGGCCTCTCCGAACTCCTCCCATGCCCAAGTTTTTGCTTCAGCGACCACCCGAGCCACATGTCGCTTGGACTGCTGGTACCCATCAGCTGCTTCCGGGGTCCCACAGGCCAAAAAGGCCCGATAGGATTCCTTCTTCAGCCTGACAGCATCCCTCACTGATGATGTCCACCACTGGGTTCGAGGGTTGCCGCCGCGACAGGCACCGACAACCTTGCGGCCGCAGCTCCGGTAAGCTGCCTCGACAATAGAGGCACGGAACATGGCCCACTCGGACTCAATGTCCCCCACCTCCCCCGGAATATGTTTGAAATTCTCCCGGAGGTGAGAGTTAAAGCTCCGTCTCACAGGAGACTCTGCCAGACGTTCCCAGCAAACCCTCACAATACGTTTGGGTCTGCCAGGTCTGACCGGCATCCTCCCCCACCATCGGAGCCAACTCATCACCAGGTAGTGATCAGTGGACTGCTCAGCCCCTCTCTTCACCTGAGTGTCCAAGACATGTGGCCGCAGATCAGATGAGACGACGACAAAGTCGATCATTGAACTGCGGCCTAGGGTGTCCTGGTGCCAAGAGCACATATGGACACCCTTATGCTTGAACATGATGTTCGTTATTGACAATCAATGACGAGCACAGAAGTCCAACAACAGAACACAACTCTGGTTCAGATCAGGGGGGCCGTTCCTCCCAACCACACCCCTCCAGGTCTCACTGTCATTGCCCACATGAGTAGGATAAGCTAAAGAAACTGAAGTCTGATTATAGGGCAATTAAGGAACACAATGGACAGAGTGGCTCAAATACAGTGACCTGTTATGATACCGCCCACTTTGCATTGACGATCCCACCCACGGAGAGGGGAAACAAGTCACAGTGGCAAATTACGTACACCTCAGGAAAACCAATAAGACGAGAGCCGAGTGGAGTAGAACTTGTCAAGGACAAAGTAGCTTTAAAAGTCTCACGTTTGTTCAATAAAAAGCCAATGTCATGGTTACAAAAAGCAGTAGGAAATCTCAGTTAAAAAGTGTGTATTTGGTTTAATTTAAAGCATTTTTGTAAATATCAATGTTCACATTAGTCTATACGTGTCAAGTTTTCATGATCCAAATCTACATATATTTAACATCAAAATTAAAACATTTTTAAATTGCATGTTGTTAATGCAAAACCTCACGACAGATGCTTAGTGTTTATCATTAGTCACTTCTTACTTCAGTGTAACTGGAGGTATTTTACCCAACATGCACAGACTTAATTAAAACTTAAAATTCCTTGAAGGAATGCATATTGCCTGGCACCTTTCATGCCAGAGTTTAAACTGAGATAATGGGATAAAATAACATTTATAAAATTTGAACTATTTTAGTCAAACTTTAAAAACAATATGTGCAGTCTTGTGCAACATTGAGAGTTATGTTGTCACTGTTAGCATGTGGTGTGAAAGACTCTGCTCCAACCACATCAAACTGTAGCACAATAGTTGACTTTAAATAGTTAATGGCAGAATTGTAAATGATGGTCTTGCACAATCTGGTATCACTTATAATATTTGTTGGAGATCAGTCTCAACATAAACCACATCAAATTCTAGGTAAATATTTGTTGATAAATGACCTAATTATAGCCAATTTTATGTTTATACATCTGTTGACTCTAACAGCCATCTTGAAGCATGTTGACTCCAAAGGTTAATCATTTTTTTTAACTTTACCTTTATTTAACCAGGCATAAACACTAAAAACAAATTCATCTTTACAGTGCTGGTCTGGCAATCACCAACAGGTACTTGTAGGGTCAAGGGAAGGGAAAAACTTAGGCTAGGGCAGTCCAAACGTTTTCATGTGTGGGCCAAAACTATCAAGATGAAAGGACTCGTGGGCTACAAAAAAAATAAAAAATGCAAATTTAAGTCTCAACGTAAACAATATTTTGGAGAAAGGATAAAAGTTTACTAATTTTGGTGGAGAAAGAATTATTTTTAGCCTGTTCTCAGCAATGAAAGCCTAATTTGAGTAAGTGTCCTTTAAAAAGGGGAATGATCAGCCTTTTGGACCATGGACGGCCCAACAGGCTGATTGAAGTTCTGAAAAATTGTTCAGCTGTCAGTCGCTACAACAGATTCATAGAAGGTTTGATCAAGCTGATCAACTCATATGTAGATGATATTGCGTTATAATCATTTAAAAAGTCTAATTTCCCTCTTAAATATTTTATCAACTGCAATATTTAGCCAAGTTTTATGAAACAGTATCTAAAAGTCTCCTTTCTGGTAGAAATCAAAGGTTTTTGGTGCTTTGAATCAGAATCAGAATCAGAATAAACTTTATTGGCATTGCACCGAGATACAACGAGAATATGTACGTACAGTCGTCCGAAAGATGGGCGGAGTGCACGAAGCTGCGGCTATTAAATAGTGCGGCCCTCTTATTCTTATTCAGAATAATATTTTGCTTAGATGAGAAAAGGAAAGAAAACATGAGGAGAGACGGTATAAAAAAAAGATCTCTCACTTTGTGTCCTAGACAGGGCACGATTTGAGGCATCAAAAAAACCTACCACAGCAAAGCAACATAAATAGACTTTATACATGTACATATAGGCTGGTGAAGACATTTAATTTTTAAGGGAAAGTCGTAGCATAGTCCAGAGCCCCCCTCTCAGCCATTGTCCAGATAAGAGGTGATATTCATCATCAGCTCAGTTGAGATTCTGTTACATGTCCACGGCCTTGGGGAATAGAGGGGTGAGGAAACAGTCAAAGCATCTTTGTTGTTTTCTAAACATTCCAGGAGGAGTTGAGATAAGTCTGGCATCAAGGCCACAGTTTGGGTCAGGCAAAACTCGTGAATTGTTGTTTTCTGCCTTTTAAAGTCACGCTGGTATATATTCCTCTGATGGAACTCCAAAACAGCCGAATTGATCCTTTATGCCAAAAGTCGAGCTCACAGCTTCTCCAAGATTATTCCCACCATTCATGAGTGCTGCCAGGAAGTTCACAGTCCTGATAACAGCCTGCTCCAGCTCCCTGTCGCAGCTTCCCACATTCAGTCTGACCACTGTCAAGCTTCGACACATCCACACGAATTTGTAGAAAATCCAAAATTTCACCAACCCAAACAGCAGAATCTAGTTGTCATCATGAATCCAATTTGTTTCCGTTGAGATAAGAGGGTCCTCCTTACCCTGACTCCTTTTGGGAGAAGTTGATCGATTTTGTTGAGAGACCAGCTGATCCTTCGAATTAAGAGGTATGCAAAAAAAATAAAGAGAGGCTTTTTAAGGGTTCACTGGACAAAAGAGTGGAGTAGGGAAGCGGGACGGGGTGGGGGGGGGGGGGGGGGGGAGACAGGGAAACACGTCTGGTTTCACCGGAGGATAGAGAAAAAAAAAACAAAAAAACTTTGTACTATGAAGTGAAAATAAAAAGATATAGTCAAAGGTTTGCATTTTGTTTTTGTATTTTGCTTAATATTGCAAATTTTGAGAAAATTGCTTTTCATCTGTTTTGCTGTTACACCTAAACATTATATAAACAAGGATTACCAACTAATTTGCAGAAAGTCTGCATCAACCTCTTAAGCCTGCTGACCAAAATGATACCATTCTTAAACTGCAGTTGTGGGCCGCATGAAATCACTCCAAGGACCACAAATGGCCCACGGGCCACACTTTGGACACACATGATTTAGGCAAAACAATAAAATATAGAAGTCAACAACAAGCAAGGAAATCGCAAATTACATTAACAATAGTTCATTGTCAAAGTTAAACAACAACATTACTAAGCATGAAGACATTTGCAAGTATCTTTAAATATTGCTTTTAAACCATTCTTAAAACTAGAAACTAAGACAAGTGAGGTCAGACTCAAAGTGTTTTGAAGCAGCAGAGGCAATGGCCACAGAGCCAAAGCGAGACGGTCTGTAGAGTTGTTAACTACAAATACTGAGAGGACCGGGTGTTGGACTTCAGTACTGGTTCTAGTTGCAGTAGATTAGTTAAATATGGAGGTGACAAACCCAGCAACGTCTTATAAATGAGGGTAAACCAATGAATTCCATGTTGAGTATGTAGAGAAGAATCATTTGAATATGTACATCCAGTGATTATGTTCAACAAGTTTATTTTAAAAAATGTATGGTATGGTATGGTATGGTATATAGTTTATTCATTTTAAAAAAGTACAAAACAATTCCATAACAATATAAAAAAAAAAGATACAAAAGATTTAAAATGAAAGGCAGCAGAAAGAAGAAAAAATCTTATTATATCTGCCCCTTTTTACAAACAATTATTTCAGACATAATAATCTTCAAGTAACAGTACAAAATGAATAACTCTTTCTAATTTTTCTAATTCTAATACAAAACACACACTAAGCTACTTCATATATACTTTTTTAACAATTCAGCTTTGATCTTTTTCTTAAATGTGCACATTGACTTGGCATTTTTCACATCACTCTCTAGACCATTCCACAATCCAACTCCTTGGATTGAGGTAGACCTTCCCTTCAGACTAGTTCTGAATTTTGGTTTGACAAATATCTCTATCCCCTTGAGATTATAACAACTTTGTCTTTTAATAAAATTTCTTTGGATATTTAATGGTAATGTGTTATTTTGAGCCCTATACATAATTGATAAAATACTGCAATCTACTAAATCATGGAATTTCAATAACTTCAGTTGATGAAATAATGTGCTTGATGGGTGACTGTAATGCTTTCTGGTGATAATTCTTACAGCTCTTTTCTGTAAAATAAAAATAGGTTTTGTAAATGTTTTACACGCTTTCCCCCAAACATCAATGCAATAGATTAAATGTGGAACAATGATTGTGTTATACAACATGTACAGAGCTTTATCATTTAATAATTCCCTGACTTTGTATAGTACTGCAATAGATTTAGATATTTTTGTTCTTACAGAATTGATGTGATTTTTCCATGTTAGCTGTTCATCAATGATTACACCCAAAAATTTCATCTCATTAACTCTACAAATCTCAACACCCTCAATTTTAAATGGATCATCAACAGTTCTCTTTTTGTTACTAAATATCATGTATTTATCCATCCATCCATCCATTTTCTTTACCCGCTTATTCCATTTTGGGTCACGGGGGTCGCTGGTGCCCATGTCCAGCAATCACTGTGCGAGGGGCGGGGTACACCCTGGACGGGTCGCAAGTCCATCACAGGGCCACATAGAGACAAACGAGACAAACAAACATTCACTCTCTCACTCACACCTAGGGACAATTTAGAGTTACCAATCAGCCTAACATGCATGTTTTTGGACTGTGGGAGGAAACCGGAGTACCCGGAGAAAACCCACGCATGCACGGAGAGAACATGCAAACTCCACCCAGAAGGGCCCCTGGACCGGGGTTTGAACCAGGGACCTGCTCGCTGAGAGGCAGCAGCTCTACCAGTTGCGCCACCGTGCTGCCCATCATGTATTTAGTTTTATCTAAATTTAATGATAATTTATTAAGTTTAAACCAAGTTTGTATTTTATCAAATTCTGTCTTCATCAATTCCAACATCCGTTTTACATCTTTACCCAAACAAAAAAATGTGGTGTCATCTGCAAAAAGGACACATTTGAGGAGTCCTGATACATTCACTAAGTCATTCACATATAAAATAAATAACTTTGGTCCAAGTACAGAGCCTTGAGGAACTCCACAAGTGATATTGCACAGGTCAGATCTTACACCATTTATTTGTACAAACTGTTTCCTATCTTTTAAATAGCTAGATACCCAGTGTAATGCTGGTCCTCTTATACCATATTTATTTAATTTTTCAAGGAGAATAGTGTGGTCAATAGTATCAAATGCTTTTTTTAAATCAACAAAAATACTAACACAATACTGTTTTTGATCGACAGCAGTAGTTATTTGTTCTATTATTTCCATGAGAGCCATTGATGTAGAGTTTTTTGCTCTAAACCCATACTGACTGCTACTTAGAATGTTTTGTTTAGTAATAAATTTATCTAATCTGGTCACAAATAGTTTTTCTAGAATTTTTGAGAACTGTGGTAATAAGGATATTGGTCTATAATTATTGAACACACATTTATCACCATTTTTAAAGAGAGGAACTACCTTAGCTACTTTCATATTGTCTGGAAATATTCCTTTTGAAAATGATAAATTACAAATATATGTAAACGGCTCGATAACATAACTCATTATGTCCTTTACAAACATCATATCCATGTCCACCCAGTCTTTTGATCTCTTACCTGTAAGATTTTTTACTACATTCATTATTTCTTCTTTGTCAGTTCCATTAAGAAAAATACTGTTGTCACAACTTATAACTGAATGGTTCACATTATTGTCCACTTTTGGTATTTTAGCTGCAAGGCTTGATCCAACGTTCACAAAATGATGATTGAATCCATTTACAATTTCATTTTCATCATGGATTTCATCGTCATCCTTCAAAAAATATTGTGAAATACCTGTTTTTGCTTTATGACTTTTCAGAACATTATTTATTACTCGCCATGTAGCTTTCATATCACCATTGCTTTTATTTAATAAATCACTATAATATTCCTTTTTGTGTTTCCTTATAATCGCTACTAATTTATTTTTATACTTCTTATATTTCTCTTCAGCCTCTTGTGTTCTCAATTTCAAGAAACATGTATACAAATAATTCTTTTTTTTACAAGCATTTCTTAACCCTTTCGTCATCCATGGTTGGTCAACAACATTTCTCTTTGTACAATTATTTTGCACACAATTCTTTTCATACAGAGCTCCTAAAATATTCATAAACTCATCATATGATCTGTTCACATCATCAACATACACGTCTTTCCAGCTTTGTTTATGTAAATCATCTTTTAATTTGTCCATTGCTTTTTTTGACGTGTTTATTGTTTTTTCCTTGATTGTAATTTCTTTTGTAATGCTTTGATCATTTTTATAAATCATGAAAACTGGTAAATGATCACTCAAATCACTCGTTAAAATACCTCCCATCACATCCCCATTTGTTACATTTGTGAAAATATTATCGATTATTGTAGCGCTATGAGTTGTAATTCTTGTTGGTTTTGATATTAACGGATAAAGAAAAAAATGTCCAGTAGTTTGTGAAAAAAAGAGCTAACAGATACACAAAATTACACACATGACTGTCCACCATAGCCTTTAGCAGCTGACAATAATGAGGTCTAAATGTGTGAAGGTCTCTCTTCATTCTCTTAAAGTTGTTGGGTAGACTTCTCATGCATATTCAGTTTTCACTAGATGGCAGTGTTGCTTTTTTAAATAGATGATTAAGCTGTAAGAGAAACATTTGTACATTCAAACAAATGCTTGGGTGCTAGAAGTTTGAAGTAGTTGCACTTTTTATTTTTACAACAACCTGTGACTTGAAAAGCTGACCTTTTATTTTATTTTTTTCCCAAACTTTATTTATTTGGTTTTTAACAGTCATAACACTATTCTTGTATTGTACTGTACATATAAAACAAACTGTACAACTTCCTTTAAAACACAAAAGTATGAACTCAATTAAAAAAGAAAAACAGACAAGCATTCTCCACTCACGTCAACGTAGCATGTAGAAAAAAAAACAAGATAATATAAATACCAACTACCGCTCTCAAAAAAGACAAGTCAGTATTGCCATTTCCATGAAACTGGTCATGTACATATATATGTAATAAATAAATAAATTTAAAAAAGGGAAAGAAAGGGAACCTCCTGATAAGAAAAGACCAGAAATATGCATATAGTGAATTAAAAAAGAGAGAAGGTAAGTGAGTAAATAATAATAATGGCAGCTAATCTGATACAGAGGGGAAGTTAGTTTGTCTAGCCAACAGTTGCAGTGGTTGCCAAGTATGTGTAAATTGCTCAGAAAAGCCATGCAGTGACATCCTAATTTTCTCAAGTTTAAGAAAGTAAATAATGTCCCTGAGCCAGTGTAAGAAAGAGGGGGGATGAGGTATTTTCCATTAAAGTAATATTACTCTTCTAGCAATAATGCTCATAAAAGCTACAGAATTTCCCTGAGATGGGGTTGGGGGGGCTTCCAGAAAAGACCCCAAACAAGGCACTTAGGGGATATGGGTCAATTTCTCTCTCAACCACCTCAGATGTAGCAGCAACCATCTCCGTCCAAAAGGCATTAATCCGAGGGCAGTGCCAAAAATTGCAGGAGACTTTTGACATCTGTCACAAGCTGGAGAGACCATGCTATATATTTTAGATAGACGGGCTTTAGTATATTACACACGGTGCACCAGTTTGCATTGGGTAAGACAGTGCCTAGTGCAAATAGAGGATTTATGTATCCGTGTCAGAATACGTGAGCAAAGTTCATCAGAAATATTCTCCCCAATATCCTGTTCCCAGAGTCTCCTAATTAAGTTTAAAGAGTTTGGACGGAACGAAGCGATTAAATTATGGAGTCAAAATAGAGCTCTTTAGCCCAGGAGTGGACAAAAACAAGGAATCCAGGTCAGAGTCCTCAGGCAGATGGGGAAAAGTGAGGAAATTACTGCGAGTGAAACTGCACATTTATAGATATCTAAACAAGTGGTACGGTGGAAGAGCAAATTTATCTGATAGTTGTGCAAAGGTGGCAGCACGGTAGCGCAACTGGTAGAGCTGCTGCCTCTCAGCGAGCAGGTCCCTGGTTCAAATCCCGGTCCAGGGGCCTTTCTGGGTGGAGTTTGCATGTTCTCTCCGTGCATGCGTGGGTTTTCTCCGGGTACTCCGGTTTCCTCCCACAGACCAAAAACATGCATGTTAGGCTGATTGGTAACTCTAAATTGTCCCTAGGTGTGAGTGAGAGAGTGAATGGTTGTTTGTCTCGTTTGTCTCTATGTGGCCCTGTGATGGACTTGCGACCCGTCCAGGGTGTACCCCGCCCCTCGCACAGTGATTGCTGGACATGGGCACCAGCGACCCCCGTGACCCAAAATGGAATAAGCGGGTAAAGAAAATGGATGGATGGATGTGCAAAGGTGTCAAAAACATTATCAATGAATAAGTCCTTGAAGGTCCATATGCCAAGGTTAAACCAAGTTGTGAAGGTTTTCTCCACAAGAGAGGGAGTAAAGATATGGTTTGCTGCAATAGGTGCATGAGGAGACAAGTTGTAGGTGAAAATGATGCCGGAATTGAGTCCACGTCTTAAGGGAATTTCTGACTATTTTATTTTTTGTATATGCAGCAGTAGAAGATTGAATTGGTGAATACAACAGGGCTATGAGAGAAACAGGTTTTACAGAATTTGTCTCCATGGTTAACCAGTCGGGGAGAGGGGAGGTTCCACAGTTAATACAGGATTTAAAAAACTCTAATATTGGAGGCCCAATAGTAGTACCTAAAATTGAGTAAGGCCACCCCCCCCCCCCCCCCCAAGCAATTTAGGCCCCTGCAAGTATTGCCTAGACAGCCTCGGAGTCTTTCCCTCCCAAAGAAAGTTAAGTGTCTACCTGCTTGAAGAAGGAGTTAATAAAGAAAATTGGGATACATTGAAATAAATATTTAAAAAACGTGCATTCATTTTAACGCATAAGATGCAGGCTACCAAAGATAACCTAAACAGAGACCAACGTTCAAAATCTTCTTTAATTTTTAATAGCTGGGGAGAAAAGTTGTCCTTAAAAAGGTCTTCAGTTTTATGTGTAATTTGAATTCCGAGATATGTAAAACTATCGTTAGTCCTTTTAAATGGGAAGGCATGCAGGGGAAGGGATTTGGCTGCTAGACTGATAGGAAAAAGCTCACTTTTGCCCAAATTTAGTTTACATCCTGATAACCGACCAAAGTCTGAGAGCAAACGCAGAACCATAGGAATAGATGTTGGGAGATCTGAAACCTACAAGAAGTTAATCATCCGCATAAAGCGAGTCTTTGGCTTCTAGGCCATAATGCTGTATGCCTGCAATGGCTTGTTGTGATATAGATTATTTTCCTCCAATGATTCTTCCTGCATGAACTGGAGGAAGATAATCAGAATTAAAATAAGCTTTATCATTTTAGTGAAATACAGTGAAATTATGTTCGTACAGTCTTCCGAAAGATGGGCGGAGTGCACATTGCTGCTGCTCGTGAGAGCGCGGCCCCTTATCCTTTTTCAGAATACTTTTTAGATAGAATAGGGGAAAAGGCTATGAGGATAGAATAGTGGTATTCAAAAAAGATCTCTTTGCACCTTGTCCTTATCAGGACATGATTCAAGACGTCAAAAAAACTCTACCAGCAAGCACATTTATGAACACATATATGAATACATATGCATTTGACGACAAGATGGTGAGATTTGTCCATGAAGCACTTGCAGATAGTCCATAGACCTGATAAGAGGTTGGTGTTAGCTGGTACAACTCTGATAAGCAGAGCTTTTCTTTAGTTTACACATATCCCTGGAGAAATTTGATAAATCGGCCTGCTTCAAGGCCAAACGGGAAGTCAGATTCAGATAAGCCACAATTGATTTTTTCAAGCAGACTGGTTTATCTCATCAACCTTTAGTCCTGCTGGTGCTTTTGATCCCAAAATGGCCAAATTTGTGGGCATTTCACTGGCCCGTGCTTATGAGCCCTCTCCAAGATCATCCCCTACATGCTGGCGAGTCCCAAAAGCCACAGGTGGCCTGCACTTCTCACAAATTGCTACAATCTAACAGTTTAGCTCGTAAATCAGCTGATTTTGAGTGCTCAAAACATGAACCAAACCTTCAAACAGATTTGGCAGTTTTGCCATGGCCGAAACTTCTGCCGCCGTCTTTTTTCAGTAGCCGATAACATACGAATCCGCTGGTGTCAAAAAACAGAAACCCTGCTATCATGATTCCAATTATATAAATATTTTGAGCGTCCTCCTGAGACAATACGGAAAGGCACATCAGCCCCCAAATTCCCCACGGATCCATAACGTATCCTGCCGCGTTCGTCGCAGCGGGCATGAGGGCTCTCCAGGACCCTGTCGCTTTGTTGAAAACATTTTATCGATTGTGTTGAAAGTCCATCTGATCAGATCCATGACAGTAGTTTTCCATTTCAGAAGACGTGTAATGGGTGCTCTGATACACAAGACAGCGAGCAAAAAAGCAGGAGGAGGATGGGTGAGGGAAGAAAAGGCGTCTGCCTTGCACAAGAGCGAGTGAGGCAAGAGGAGGTAAATCTTATATAAAACTTCTAAAGTTAAAGTTCATTAAAAAATTAACACTTTTTTCCCCACTGTGTGAACTGCAGTTTCTCCTGTTCGCAGCACATTTAAATCATTTCTAACATTGCCCTCAACTGGAAGAGCTCAATGGAATATTTATTTAACCATACATATTATATTATCTACAAGAAGCTGTGAAGCTAATATGGTTTGTTATACCTTTATATTAATTTTTTTTACACATTGCCGATCACATTACAAGTTAACTTGTGGACTATGACGAATTTTCCACCATTAAAACTACAAAAAACTTTTACTGAAAGTAAAAGTAAACAAACTAAAACAATCATTTTTTTATTGCAAATTACTTAAACTATCATAACCTACCTTGACTATGAAGAATTAACACAATCATCAGACAGCCAGTTTGCAGTTGATGAACAAAGTGAGATTACAGTCTAGATGAGCTATAGTGACAGATATCGCCAAGTCTCAAATCATCCTGCTTTTAAAGAGGAAAGGCAGTGATACATTGGTATAATGCAAATTACATGGCTTTGACGCTTAATGTTATTGAAGACAGTCAGTGTTCCTCCAGAGGCTGATGGGATAGTTTGATTTCCAAAGAACAGTTTTTCTAATGTCTCATCATCTAAATAATTAAAGGTCTGTCAAACAGCATATTGCCCACCACCTTTCATGAGCAAATTTAGACCTAAAATCATATTTGGATGTGAAATGATGGAGATGCAGCTCTCTTCATAATATCAATTGTAATTGTGTGGCATGCTCAAAAACCATTGGGTCACACAATAACATCACACATTGTGTTTTACTTGAGGAAAGTTTTGAGGATGATTTCACACCAAGTGTTAGCTTAAATAAGATATTTTGCTAACAAACAGAAATTAATCTAATATTAAATGACACACATCGAAGTTCATGCTCAATAGTCCAGATAAAAAAATCCAACAAAGTTGAGTCAGGTCCTCTGAACGGTTTCCTTCCAGAGGACCTGACACAACTTTGTTGAATTAAAGGACCAAGTTTTAAAAACAGGTCTCACACAATCTGTTTGCACTAAGAGTATGTATTAGATATCAGTCTCGACTACTACCACACCAAATTTGAGTTCGTTAACTGTTATACTGGCTGAGCCACAGCTATTTTTGTGTTTGTTATGTTTAGCTGTGGTGGCCATTTTTAATGTGAAAGTTATTAACCTCAGAAGTTGAAAGTTCATTAGTTGTAGATGTACACAAAATGATTACTCTCTGAGAGTTTCTTTAAAATCTGTCAAGTGGTTCATGATATATTTTGCTAACAGTAAAGACAACTAAAACACGAACACAGGAATAAACAAAATTTCAACTTAGCAATATTGGGAAAAGGTGGGTGTATGACATTAATTACATAAATAGAAATTGTGCATATAGTACTAGTTCAAGTTTAATTTGTGTTTATTTGTCATATGCCCAGTTAACACAAGGTACAATGAAATTCTGGGATGAGAAGAACCAATTTGACTCGCTAAAAAAAAATCAAAGAACTAACAAACAAGAAATACTAAAGCATGCAATAAGGGTACAGAAATGAAGTACCAAAAAGTGAAAAGGTAATTATAATGTTTAAAATGTCCTAAAGAGAAAATAGTAAACAACAACATGGTAGAATATAACAGTGCAAGCAGGATGGATTTGACAGAATAAGTATTTCAAGGTAGTAATATAAGCTATAAAGCACGTGATATGTATATATTTCACACCTAACATACACTACACAGGTTGTGTGACAGGTTATTGCACAGGTAGTGACATTGAAATTAAATTATGATGGTAAGGTAGATACATAGATACTGTATCATACATGATACAGCCTAGTATCAGCCTAGATACAGCCTACATAGTGCAGCAGCAATAAACAGTAAACATATTAGCTGTCGCAAGCTAATATAAGTCATATTATTTGTCACAGATGTGGCTTGGTGCAAAGTTATTGCCAGTTCTTCAGTGTTATTTGTTGAGAGTTCAGTAATCTGACAGCTTGTGGATAATAGCTGTCTTTGAGTCTTTTCGTGAGCAATGGCAGACTCTCGTCTGGCTGAGGGAAATAGATAGAAGAGTCCTTGTGCTGGGTGGGTGTGGTCCTTAATGATGCTGCATGCTTTACGCAGACATCGGCTGTGGTAGATGTCCTGGATGGTGTGGAGACTGCTACCAGTGATGTCCTCTGCTGTTTGCACCACCCTCTGTAGTGCTTTCCAGCTCTGACTGGTGCAGTTCCCACACCACCCTGTGGTGCAGCCTGTTAGCAGGCTCTCAGTGGTGCACCTATAAAAGTTGGTGAGGATGCTGGTGTTTGTACCAAACTTCTTAGTCTTCTAAGGAAGTAGAGTCTTTGTCGGGCTTTACTGACGACAGTGTCTGTATGTAAAGTCCAGGACAGATCCTCAGTAATGTGAATGCCGAGGAACATGAAGCTGCTGATTTGTTCAGCCTCAGCGTCGTTTATATTAAAGGTGGAGTGCTGACCTCCACACTGTTTCCTGAAGTCCACTATCATCTCCTTTGTTTTGCTGACAATTAGAGAGAGGTTATTTTCCTGACACCAGCTGGTCAGTGATTTCACGTCTTCTCTGTAGGAACTCTCGTCATTGTTGGTGATGAAACCCAAGTACAGTATCTGGACTGGAACATCTTTATTAAGTAACTTTGATTCCTTTGGCCCACTCCAGCAGTGGCCACTGGTGGTATATATATATATATATATATATATATATATATGTATATATATACAGGTCCTTCTAAAAAAATTTGCATATTGTGATAAAAGTCATTATTTTCCATAATGTAATGATAAAAATGAAACTTTCACATATTTCAGATTCAGTGCACACCAACTGAAATATTTCAGGTCTTTAATTGTTTTAATACTGATGATTATGGCATACAGCTCATGAAAACCAAAATGCCTGTCCCAAAAAATTAGCATATTTCATCCCACCAATGAAAGACAAGTGTTTTTAATACAAAAAACACCAACCTTCAAATAATCATGTTCAGTTATGCACTCAATTCTTGGTCGGGAATCCTTTTGCATGAATGACTGCTTCAATGCGGCGTGGCATGGAGGCAATCAGCCTGTGGCACTGCTGAGGTGTTATGGAGGCCCAGGATGCTTCGATAGCGGCCTTAAGCTCATCCAGAGTGTTGGGTCTTGCGTCTCTCAACTTTCTCTTCACAATATCCCACAGGTTCTCTATGGGGTTCAGGTCAGGAGAGTTGGCAGGCCAATTGAGCACAGTAATACCATGGTCAGTAAACCATTTACCAGTGGTTTTGGCACTGTGAGCAGGTGCCATGTTGTGCTGAAAAATGAATTCTTCATCTCCATAAAGCTTTTCAGCAGATGGAAGCATGAAGTGCTCCAAAATCTCCTGATAGCTAGCTGCATTGACCCTGCGCTTGATAAAACACAGTGGACCAACACCAACAGCTGACATGGCACCCCAGACCATCACTGACTGTGGGTGCTTCACACTGGACTTCTGGCATTTTGGCATTTCCTTCTCCTCAGTCTTCCTCCAGACTCTGGCACCTTGATTTCCGAATGACATGCAAAATTTGCTTTCATCCGAAAAAAGTACTTTGGACCACTGAGCAACAGTCCAGTGCTGCTTCTCTGTAGCCCAGGTCAGGCGCTTCTGCCGCTGTTTCTGGTTCAAAAGTGGCTTGACCTGGGGAATGTGGCACCTGTAGCCCATTTCCTGCACACGCCTGTGCACGGTGGCTCTGGATGTTTCTACTCCAGACTCAGTCCACTGCTTCCGCAGGTCCTCCAAGGTCTGGAATCGGCCCTTCTCCACAATCCTCCTCAGGGTCCGGTCACCTCTTCTCGTTATGCAGAGTTTTCTGCCACACTTTTCCCTTCCCACAGACGTGCCTTGATACAGCACTCTGGGAACAGCCTATTCGTTCAGCAATTTCTTTCTGTGTCTTACCCTCTTGCTTGAGGGTGTCAATGATGGCCTTCTGGACAGCAGTCAGGTCGGCAGTCATACCCAGGATTGCGGTTTTGAGTAATGAACAAGGATGGGAGTTTTAAAAACCTCAGGAATCTTTTGCAGGCGTTTATAGTTATGTTCATTCAGATGGTTAGATTAATAGCTTGTTTAGAGAACCTTTTCATGATATGCCAAATATTTGGGACTGGCATTTTGGGTTTTCATGAGCTGTATGCCATAATCTTCAGTATTAAAACAATGACCTGAAATATTTCAGTTGGTGTGCAATGAATCTGAAATATATGAAAGTTTCATTGTTATTATGGAAAATAATGACCTTTATCACAATATGCTAATTTTTTTAGTAGGATCTGTGTACACGTACACACTATAAGCAATTTAGGACAAATTAAACCCTGCAAAACTTCACAAGCTATGTCCAAACACTGAGCACACTTCCCAGTTTGAACCGTTGGCTGCACATTAACAAAACTCCCATATCGTTCCAGCTTTTTCAGCAGTAAATCATGATTTATTGTGTTCAAAGCTTTAATATAAACAAACATTCCAGCAGCATTTATTTTTTTATTGTCAACAGCAGTTATTTCTTCCAACACTTCCATATGGCTAGTGTTGATTGTTTTGATCTGAACCCATATGTAACAAACCCCTTCTAGTTTGGACCAAAAACCACCACACAAAAGAAAATTAAATAGAATTTATTTTCTAGGAGAGATATTGCAGATTGGACCGGTTCTGCTTTGGGTTCTGGTACTGGTTCCAGATCAGGGACAAGTCTATAAGAGAGAGATTGGTTAGTGGTCGTGCAGGAGTTTATGGGGAGCAGAAAAGTCAAATAAGGACCACCAACCGTCTCGGATGATCCTGGGGGTTCTGGAGAGTAACAAAGTCCAAACTGATCTGGACCGCTGCAGGAGAGGCCGAGTCCGGTGAGGGGCTGCAGCGACAGGTGGGTGGTGAGTCCGTTGAGCGCAGAGACGTGGTCACACAAGCCTGGGTCCAAAACCGGAGAGCAGATGACAGGACGTACCGGAGGAGAAGACGAGGAGGCGTAGTCGTACAGGTAAAGGTCTGAACCGAAGACAGAAGACGTGGTAATCCAAAGGGTCGAGCAAAAGACGACGTCCGGGTTAGTCGTGGGTTCAGGAGCCAGGAGGTCAAGCCAAGAGGGAAGGACATGAACCAGGAGAGGGACAGGAACCAGGAGAGGGACAGGTAAACTATAACAAGGGGACATGAAAGGCTAAAGGGGAACAAGGCAGGATGAGTAACACGAGTTATCTACTTACAGTGAACTGTTTTCAACTACCGGGCACCGAAGAGGAGAAAGAGTGCAGCTTTTAAAGGGTGTGAGAGACAGGTGCAGCCAGTTGAGTTCAATCAGCTGCTGCTGGCTGCAGTGAAGACAAAACTAAACAACCGTGACATCACCCTCAACCAGCATGCAAAGAAGACAAACTAAAACTCACGTATATATAAACAAACATTACCTGAGTGGACAGAATAAATTAAACTTACAGATAAGATCTATTGCAAACTTTAAAGGGTGATCAGGGTGACAGAAAATATAACCTATGGAACGTAATTCGTGACACCATATTGAGATCTAGTCATGAATTCATGTTTTTCTAAGAATGTTTTCAATCTATTATTAAACATTGTTTCCAAAACATGCAACCTGACCAGGGTGTACCCCGCCCCATGCACACCGATTGCTGGACACCAGCAAACCCTGTGACCCAAAATGGAAGAAGCGAGTAAAGATAATGGATGGATGGATGAATCAGTGAATCTTTTATTTTTACATTTTACATTTCACTCTCTCACTCACACCTAGGGACAATTTAGAGTTACCAGTCAGTCTAACATGCATGTTTTTGGTCTGTGGGAGGAAACTGGAGTACCCAGAAAAAACCCACGAGTGCACGGATAGAACATACAAACTCCACTCTGAAGGGAACCTGGACCAGGATTTGAACAAGGGACCTGCTCGCGGAGAGGTGGCAGCTCTATCAACTGCTGCTCCTGCTGCCAAAATTTTAAACATTCATCCATCCATCCATCCATCCATCCATCCATCCATTGTCTTTACCCGCTTATTCCATTTTGGGTCACGGGGGTCGCTGGTGCTCATGTCCAGCAATCACTGTGCGAGGGGCGGGGTACACCCTGGACAGGTCTCCAGTCCATCACAGGGACACATAGAGACAAACAACCATTCACTCTCTCACTCACACCAAGGGACAATTTAGAGTTACCAATCAGCCTAACATGCATGTTTTTGGACTGTGGGAGGAAACCGGAGCACCCGGAGAAAACCCATGCATGCACGGAGAGAACATACAAACTCCACTCTGAAGGGATCCTGGACCGGAATTTGAACCAGGGACCTGCTCGCTGAGAGGCAGCAGCTCTATCAACTGCTGCCACTGCTGCCTAAATTTGAAACATTTGGAATTAAATTTGACTAATGTTAGTACTTATTCTTCACAAGGGGGCAGTATTGCCTTTTGTTTCAATAATTCATACTGGGAAGAAGAGTACAATGTTTTTGACACCTGTTGAGAACCAGTATCTAAAATCATGATTACTAAAATACCTTTTTTGATTTATGGAATTTAATTTCTTTGTCATGACTAACCTGTTAAAGCTAGTTAAACCTGCATTTGGTTTGCATTTTAAAACGGAACCACATGGAGTTTCTTTTCAGCAAGTTGAGTTAATCAAAACAGCATAAATTAACCTAATTAGATGCCTGAAATGATAAAATGTTCTGTTTTTTTATCAACGTTTTTGTTTTGTTCTAAAGCAAGCAAGTGCAGGTGTTAGTCGAGCAGCATTATGAGTCTAGAATAATTTGACAATATCTCGGGTATTTGTGTTGATGCTCAACATGTTTAATGTTGTTTTAGAGTAAAAATAAATGTGTTTCACATCATTAGTTTGTTTACAGAGCCTTTTCCATGGTTGACTTGATCCAGTCTATGAAGTCAGGGATCTTGGTATATCGAAACATTGCAGGCCCGTGATTGTATGGCTTGAGAAAGGAGGACACCACTCCAAAAGCCCTCTCATCTTCACAGACCAATGGACCTCCAGAGTCTCCCTTAAAAAAAAACACATAATACAGAGATTGTTTGAAATGAGAAGTAAAGTTATTGTTAGCAAAGTTTATTAGTTGATTTCCCGTTCTAAAATATACATACCTGACCTGGTCCTGTTTCTTCCATAGAGCAGTATGACTTTCCTTTTGCACAATTCTCACTGTTAAACAGTGTTACATTAAGTTCCATGAGGTTGGTGGACAATTGGTCTTTTACCCAGTCAGTTTGTCCCCAGCCAGAGACAAAACATTTCTGAGGAAGATATCCACTGTCTTGGTATGCCAGAGCAATGGGTTTCACATTTTTTGTGACATTTACCTTGGATTTCAACTTAAAACATGGTGAGAAAACAAAAAAGAAATAGAAAACTTTGATTTAATCACGGCACATGAAAAAGAAACATTGATTTGCATATTCCCGTAACCCTCCAGCCAGCGGTGTAAGCTTCAGATTGTTGGAGACATTCGCAAATGTCACAATATAAATAAGGAATGACAGTAAACACAGAAATGAAAGATGAGATGTATTTATTATCCTTTATTTAACCAGGCAAATTCCATTGAAATCACAGATTTTGCAAGGGAAGCCTGGGTCTGAACGCAGCCTAACATGCATAGAAACATACATTTCTTCCTACCTTAAGAAGCATTATATCATTAGTGAATGTTGAGTCGTCGTAATCCACATGTGGGAATGCTTGTTGCACAGGGATGGTAGCCTCAGGTGTATGTGTGTTGTGAAGTCCTAGTTTAGCAACTGCACTCCTGTAATGAAAAACAAAACCAAAATGCCTAGCTTACTAATTTAATCAAAAGAGTAAATCAGCTTAGCTTGCATTGAATACTCTACATTGTTTGACATGAATCTTGTTATAAATGTAAAACCAATTTTTAAACTGACTTAGCTTGGCAATGTGCTGCAGTCATCACAAAATTCTCATTTAAAAGAAATCCGCCACAAAATCGTTTTGGACCAGCTGAATTGTGCATCTCCAAAAACACCATGTATGGTCTACTATGTTCCTTAGCCTCGTGGCCTCCAATGATTCTTCCTGCATGAACTGGAGAGAAGTGGTGGAAGTATGAGTACACTTAAATAAAACACATTGTTCAAATCTGTTGTTTGTCCAATGATTGTACTTTCTGTTTTACATTAAAGGAAGTTGACTACACATTTAATTTGTGAAATCTACAAACAGGGTATTTTGGTGTAATGTGCAAGCTTTTAAGATTAAATTAATGTATGCTATTGCTTTTAAAAAGTACAAGTGAAGTATTACCTTGATTTGGAAGAATCAGCACAACCATCAGTGCAGCTAGTTTACTGAGAAGGAACATGATGAGCTGCAGTGACAAATCTCACCCACAATCTCAGACAGTTTCAGCCTCCCTCCTTTTAAAGGGTAAAGGAGGTCTTTCATTTGCATATGCAGATTACGTTGTTTTGAAGCACTTTCATATTAAGGGCATTTACCGAAAGAGCCCCACAATATATTACTTATGTATA
>NC_056500.1:30337090-30344049 GCF_014905685.2 Nematolebias whitei
ATAGAGGCATTTTAAATCTTTTCCACACTATTGCAATATTTTAAACAATGTTTCTAAATTCTAAACCCTCCAAAAGAGTACAGAATGTCATGCTTTCCCTCTCTCTGCCTCAGCTGCTCTCAGCCACCTGCAAGCATTCTTGGCCACACCCACTTCTCAGTATGCATGGAGAACAGCTGATCAGCTACAGAAGGAAGCTTATCCTGCAGTGTGGGCTGCACAGAGGTGCAGCAGGTGCTAAATAATTTAAAATAATTTATTTTAAATAAAAATTCCATGACATTCATTTGGCTCATCCATTAGTCAGCCAATTGTGTGTCATGTCCAATCTTATTTTGAAACACCACAATAGAGCGAGTCCATGAAAAACGAACCATGAAGTAGCGAGGGACTACTGTATTATGCTGTTTTATGTTCATTAGTTCTGGTGGCTATTTTGAATCTGGCTGACTTAAAAATGTAATTAACTGTAGATGTACATCAAGTGATTACTTTCTGAGAATGTCATTAAAATTCATCTACTGGCTCATAAGATATATTGCTACCAGACAGTGTTTTTTTCTAAAAGTAGTGGCAAACATTAAAGCAAAGATGTGTTGGGTATGACTCTCAGTTAGTACAACACCAAATTTTTGCTTCACCAATACCACCCACATTTTGATGTTGTCGGTAACAGGAGTTGAACCAGCGATCTTCCGATTACAGGCCCATCTTCTCTAACCTCTGCGCCACCACTCCCAAAAGACCAGTGTGGATTGCGGCTGCCTTAAACAACTAGCGCCAAATCACAATAAAGTTGTCTCAGGGCACTTTACAGAAACATTCACATACATAAAAGCCAATTAGTAAAGTTCTCTATCTAAGGAATTCAGCAGACAAGTTGAGTCTTGGCTTTGTTGCAGTCTCCCATCCTGAGCAAGCACAGTGGCAACAGTAGAAAGGAAAAACTCCCTTTTTAAAAGGAAGACACCTCCATCAGAACCAGGCTCAGGACAAGCGGCCATTTGCTTTGACCGGCTGGTTTGAGAGGACAGGAAGGAGAGACAGATGGACACAGAATGGTAGGTCCAGATATAGGTCCAGGTGTATCTGAAAGACAAAAAAACACATGTTAATGATAGAAAAAATAATTACAAATACAAAACAGGTTGAGCAGAGTAAGTAAAGACAGCAGCAGAGTGAAAATTGTGGTCAGTTTGTCTGCCAGCAGTAAGCCTATAGCAGCATAACTAAGGGACAGCTCAGGAAACCCAAGCCGACCCTAACTATAGGATTTATCAAAAAGAAAAGTCTTAAGCCTAGTTTTAAAACTGGATAAAGTGTCAGCTTCACGGACAGAGATTGGAAGTTGTTCCACAAGAGAGGAGCCTGATAACTGAAAGATCTGCCTCCCAGTCTGCTTTTGTAAATTCTAGGAACCACAAGTAAACCTGCTGCCTGAGAGCCAAGTGCTCTGTTAGGAAAATATGGAACAATAAGATCTGTAATATAAGATGGAGCCAGGTTGTTGAGAGTTGTGTAGGTTAGAAGTAAGATTTTGAATTATATTCTGGATTTGACAGGGAGCCAATGGAGAGAAGCTAAAACTGGAGAGATATGATCTCTCCAATTAACTCCAGTTAAGACTCTGGCAGCAGCATTTTGGATCAACTGAAGATGTTTTAAAGAAGTATTTGGACATCCAGATAATAAACAATTGCAATAGTCCAGTCTAGACGTGACAAATGCATGAACCAGTTTTTCTGCATTATTTTTAGATAAGATGTTTCTAATTTTAGTGATATTACGCATGTGAAAGAAAGTAGTTCTAGTAACGTTTTTAATGTGGGGGATAAAAGACATGTCCTGATCAAAAATAACACCAAGATTTTTAACATTAGAGCTAGAGGACAGATTAATGCCATCTAAGGAGGGAGAAAGACTGAAAAAAAATAATTCCTATGGTGCTCATGTCCAAAAACCATAACCTCAGTTTTGTCTGTGTTCAACAGGAGAAAATTAAGGGTCCTCCAGGTTGTTATGTCTTTAAGACATGCTTGTAGTCTAAGTAGCTGATTGGATTCATTGGGTTTAATGGACAAATATCATTGTGTGTCATCAGCATAACAATGACAGTTTATCCCATGCTGTTTAATAATTTTACCTAATGGAAGCATATATAAAGTAAAGAGTATTGGCCCAAGCACTGAGCCCTGAGGAACTCCATGACTAACTTTGGTGTATGAAGATTTATTATTTACATTTACAAACTGGAATCTATCAGATATATATGATTTAATCCATTTTAGAGCTGTTCCTGTAATCCCAATATCATATTCAAGCCTCTGTAGTAAAATATTGTGATCAACCGTATCAAATGCAGCACTGAGGTCTAAAAGGACCAGTATAGACACAAGTCCATTGTCTGAGGCCATGAGGATATCATTAGTGACTTTTACTAGTGCTGTTTCTGTGCTATGATAAGCTCTAAACCCTGACTGAAACTCTTCAAACAGATTATTTCTTTGTAGATGTTCACACAACTGACCTGCAGCTATTTTCCCTAGAATTTTTTAGATGAAAGTTAGATTAGATATAGGTCTATAATTGGCCAGCATTTCTGAATCAAGATCAGACTTCTTAAAGGTTTAATTACAACAACCTTAAAGCACTGTGGTACATAACCATTCATTAAAGACAAATTAAGTAGATCCAAAATGTGAACATTAATTAAGGGAAATACCTTTTTAAACAGTGTGGTTGGGATGGGATCTAGCAGGCATGTGGGTGGTTTGGATGAGGTTATTCTTTTTGACAATTCAGAGAGTTCAAAAGGACAAAAAACTGTCCAAACATAAATCAGGCTCTAGTGAAATTTTTTAAGTTCATTCACCTCATTTGACAGGGGACTAGAAATAGTAGAAGGAAAGATGGTTTGAATTTTCTCTCTAATTGAAATAATTTTATTTATAAAGAATCTCATGAAGTCATCACTACTTATAGTTGTAGAGATGCATGGTTCAATAGAAATTGAACTTTTAATTAGTTTAGCAATAGTACTAAACAGAAACCTAGGGTTATTTTTATTCTCCTCTATTAAAGATGAGTAATATAAAGTTCTAGCTTTATGGATAGCTTTTTTATATGTTAGCAGACTATCTTTCCAAGTTAAATAAAATTCTTCAACATTAGTAGAGCGATTAGAAACACGAACGGGTCGGTGGTGAACTGGGGGCTTAGCCTTAGCACTACGCTTGCTCCGGACCGTCACCCAGCCGGCCTGGGGTTCCAGCTGCTCGGGGTCTGCTGGAGGACCACTAACGGGAGCTAGCCTCTGTGGTTCCGCGCTGTCTAAGGGGACCTGGCTAGCTACTGGTTTTTCTACAGCACGGAGCCGAGCTTCCAGTTCAGACAGCCTCTCCTCCAAAGCTACCATAAGACTACATTTGTTACATGTATCATTACCACTAAAGGAGGCAGAGGAGTAACTAAACATCTGACACATGGAGCAAGTGAAAACAGAGGAAGTAGGGAGAGAAGCTGCAGCCATGCTAAGCTAACTCTAGCAAGAGCTAGCAGAGCCAAATACACCAATAAAAACCAAGAAGTGTTGAAAGATAAGAGGTGTTTTAAGCACTATCCAACAGTAGAAAAACAACTATACTAAGTGTGTTTGTGAACTAGATTGAAAAACTGTGCAAAAGACAGATAAATCCAGAAAACAGAGATGACTCGGGCAAATAATTCGCTCAAACTACCAACTGACAAACAGGAAGTAACACAATACGTCTCACCACGAACGTGCAACGTCAGCCAGCAGGAAGGTCCAAGTCTTTTAAAGAAAAATTCATTTGTTCAAGTGAATACTATTAAATTAACCATTGCACTTCCAGTAATTTTGTTTTGCCAGTTGTTCAAAGAACTATCTATGGCAGGTAAGATTTTAATTGTTTAAAACCGTTCTACAGAATTTCAGTCAAACACTTTGACTATTGTTTTCAGATGAATGCAGACCTGTGTGTGCATGTGTCTATATCTACCTGTTTTTACTTTGTCCTTATAAACCTAATTGCATGTCAATTCCCACCTAATTTTCAATAAAAACGCTCTGATTCATAAATCTCAGATGATCTACATTGTATCATGAACCTTTTCTGTTCATTCTTGTTCTATAATCCACACATTCATAAACTGATAAGAAGACTATTTGTTTGAAGTGTTTTTTATTATTTTTCTTGTCAAGTCTTTTGTCATCTTTTAATTCCCTCCTCCCTGTACACCCCACCATTCCTGCCTCTCTCCCCTGCTCCCCTCCCCTCCCATTTCCCACATTCTTTGGTGAGTGGGTGGAAAGTTCAATGGGAATGTGGGATCCCAGCAGGGCAGTGGGGGGAGTTTCCTCTTACAAGAGCACAGTATGCATGCAAAACTAAATTCATATTCACTGATCCAATCCTCTCTCTTTGTTCCGTCACAAAGAAGTCAGCAGTTGCCCACTTCTGCCATGCATTGTCTTGGTGGAATGGTTATGGCACAAAAAAGTGAAACATCTGTAAAAACCACAAATTTATGTAATTTAAATGTCTGGCATTATCAGAGTTGGTGATAGAATAAATGTGTCATTTTGAGCTCAGGGAGGCATTTGTTTTCTGACACACTTTACTGGAAGTGTGGAGCTCACCCTCTTCACCTTTTGTTCCACAGTTCACAAAGACAGAGGCTGACAACAGTAAATGAGAGAAGGACCTCTGCTGGTAATGTCTTGATACTACAACAATCAATTTATCCCTGAGACAGGAGTGTCAACTAGTTTGTTTACATAAAGTTAGACTATAAAACCAGATTTAAATAATGTGTGTGTGTGTGTGTGTGGGGGGGGGGGGGGGGGGGGGGGGTCGGAGGGGGGTGCTTTATGATCAAAAGTATGTGGCCTTGACTCATAATGACTGATTATTTTTTATGGGCAGTTTTGTTCTCATTTATTACTTTTGCAACACCGGATGGTCTACCATGGTGTACTACTGTAAAAGATTGGGCTTGGGTCTCATCAGCTTCTAAAGACCTTTCTTAGTGTAAAACAGTAACATTTTTATTATCTGTGTCAATCTCAGCTCTTTTCTCACACTGTTTACCTTGAGCTCTGTCTCATCTTTGTTGCACTGCAAGCAAACGTTAGTTTTAGAAACAGCTCTGGTCCGTGGGCCGCGGGTGTAGGAGACATACAGGAAGTGGTGGGCGAACAGCAAACTGTATTTCCCCTTCCTGTCTATGTCCTCGCTCCCTGCCTGACTGCCCTTTGGCTATTAATGTAACTCCGAGCTACCCACCACACACCCACATGGCCATTGGGAGCTGTTTTGCTCTAGAAAACTCAGACACACGTAGACACGCTCATGCACAAAAACAAACTTGCATACAGACCCAGCAACAGATGCCAAGCGATATCACTGTAAATAATTAGAAGCTAAACAAGACGTCAACATATTAAGTTGCAAAGTGTACAGAACAGTTTGTGCCCTCATGGCAGGCGCTTGTGCCAATGCATTTGTTCCTGTCTCCTTTTCATACCTCATGGACACACAGCATACAGCAGGGTGCACTTAAAAAGGTATCCATCATTTAGTCCGCATGTCAACAACATAAATAGGTTATGTAAAGCATGCGTACACAGTAGGAGAATACCAGCAAAGTACTAACAAGGTTCATCATGCAATAAAAAGGTGTGTGTGCACAAACACAAACATGTGTAATACACACTCCCATTGATACATATTACAGCTGTACTAATAAACCTCTAAATTACTGGCAGTTTTTGTTTAACTTTCTTTTTCTCTCCTTCAAAAATACCGGATGTTTCTAAAAGTGTGTTAAAAAAAACGGGCCGGAAAACTTGGCACTCACATTTTCAGTGTCCACACTGTCTTTGTCCATTTTACCACTGACACACATGAGGCACAACTTATAAACACACAAGCACACAAATGCGCACACACAACCAAGATCCATGTTCTGTCCTTATCTCCTCCCCCCGGCCATCCAGCTCATGTGAGAGAACAGAGAGAACACATGCTGGCATGAATCACAGTGAATCATGAAGCCCAAATAGCACCCAAAGAGAGGTGTTGCATTTAACCGAGACACAGACTATTTATAATGACCTGGGCGGGCATATTCTCATTATGGGCCAAAGGATGCTGACAATAGACAAGTAGATGAGGGGTTAGTGAGGTACCGACTCCTTTTAAATGTCACCGGCAATGTATCTTCTTATCTGCAAGCTCTAGATGTAGCAGTCTGCCTGAATACAAAACTTAGAGTAAGGCTGAAAGAAATGGAATAGAGAGGGTAGAAAAAATCCTTTATACAAACACAATGTTTTCTAGATGAGGGGGGCACTTACCCCACAAGCGAATAAAGATTTGTTTCTTAGTCAACGCTATACTGAAAGACATTGTGGGTTCCTCTACATATACAATTCAAAAATACTTTATTAATCCCAAAGGGAAATTATTTGTTGTTGTAACTCTTTATCCTCATTTCATTAAGAGCTGTTATAGATACTGATGGCTGTAGACAGGAAGGATCTCTTGTAAAGGTCCATCCACAGTGGATCCTAAGAAACTGGCTGCAGATGCCATCCAATTCGTCCACCCAGACTCGGCTGGCCTCTCTGTTCCTCCGGGCTGTAGGACCGCCCGAATGCTGGGCTGAACTCCTCCCAGAGCGATGGCCACTCCTCCCAGCGGTCTGCGGAGCTCCTCGTCACTGCGGACATCCAGCTGCAGGTGTCGGGGGATGATCCTGTCCTTCTGCTGTCATGGGCCGTGTTTCCTGCTAGTTCCAGGATCTCAGTGGTCAGGCACTCGAGCACAGCTGGCAGGTAGATGAGAATGCGTCCACAGAACATCCTTTCAACTCATTTGAGATTTGGGGCTGTAGTTGAGATATTATTTGAGCTTTTGAAATGTTAATCAGCTGCT
>NC_056500.1:30344149-30349176 GCF_014905685.2 Nematolebias whitei
TGTCTGTCTGTCTGTCTGTCTGTCTGTCTGTCTGTCTGTCTGTCTGTCTGTCTGTCTGTCTGTCTGTCTATCTGTCCGTCCGTCCGTCCGTCTGTGTGTATGTATATACAGTATGTATACTTTATATCTAGATATAGATAGATATATATGTATATATGTATACTATACTATATAGGCATGCAGGCAGGTACTTTGTAGGTAAAACTTTCTGTTGCTTTGGTTGAAGTTTTTGTTTGCCTTGTATGTCATCATGACAAATAACCAGAATTACCTGGGACATTAATAGAAAGTTAGAGTCATAATACAACTTGACACTGTTTAAAGAAATGTGTCCCTGCCATTTGTTGAACTTTTCATTCATAAAACTGAAGGGGGCACTCTAAGCAAGCTCAGTGCAGGCCTCCTCATGCAAATCTGACTATGGGCCACACCTTCACTGAGAGGTTCATTGACTGCATCCTATAAGTGCTGTGTCCTGCACTTGACTCCTCGTTTGATAGTGATTGGTATTCCAGAGCCACAGCCTTGCAGAATCTCTATATTCATACTCCGATGTAATGATGATACCTGCTTTACTTGTTCCAGATAATTGTTTTCTGCATTTAAATATCATCCTTTACATGACTAAAAACTCAGCTGAATATAGGAGCATGTATAAGTGGCTGTTTGGTATTCTACATGAGTGTTGGGAGGATCTTATTTGTGTGCAGAGTGAATAAAAAGCAGATGATGCTAATAAATGCTCATGTGCCTTTAAGAGGCAAGATCACATTGTTATTCTGGGTTTGTCCACAAGCTGACTGTGGAGGTGGACAGATAGCAGTTCTGGGGGTGGAGTGTGGAGGTGGGAGAAGGTGTGGGAGGGGTGAGCGTAGGAGTCTCCTAATATGAGTCTCCAGGGGCCAGTAGGGATTAGAAAGTAGACGAGGAGAAACTGTGGTGTGGATAAGATGTCCTTTAGATACATCCCATGTTTTACAGCACATCCAAGGAGGCTGGGATTGATCCCATGCTCTCTCCTTCACGGTGGTACTGAAGGCTGAACACTCAAGGCTAAACTGGCCATTACCAGGCCAATAATTTGTGCCATTATGAGAAGACTGCAGCTGGTGTGTCTGATGCTTTTCACATGTCATGACTGAAAACTGAAAGGAGACATAGCAATGCTCATTATAAAGCCTGCTTCTTCCCTGCTTCTTTCCTTTGTCTTGGAAGCATATATGGCAACAAAAAAAGAGAAGAAGAAAAAAAAATAAAAAAGAGGCTTAGCCTGGGTAGCTCATTTATCCCCCCAGCTCCCTTTTAGAATCGCAGCATGCTCAATATAAAATCAATGTATTAAGTGTTCTCAAGTAGGTGAAGTGACGTGCTGCCATTCCCACTCTGTGCCTTTGGCTGTGATTACAGCTAATTTGAATGATTGAAATGCTTTCATAGAGGAGCCAGAGTGAGTGAAGTGAAGGGCTCACACAGATGAAGGGGGAGGATGCGAAAAAGGCTTGGCTCTACTCCAGGTGGAGGAGGTGAGTCATTCCTCGCACTGATAGTCAGTCTACCACCGTGCACAAACGTGGGCACGTGCATGCCAGAATTGTTGTTGAGAGAATAAAATAGGCACCAGAGTATATAAATGCAACTGAATGCAGTGTATACTTTTATGTTTTTCAGTGGTTTTGTGTCTATTTGTGTGTGTTTGTGTGTGTGTGTGTGTGTGTGTGTGTGTGTGTGCATGTGTGTGTGTGTACACATTTCCATGAATATTTTTAGCAGTGTGTTGAACAGAGGAGTAGTAACTGTATGACTGAATGGATTCAGGTTGCTCAGCATAAATAATGAGAGCAAAGGGAAATTTTAGCAGAGTAACATCATTTATTTATTTACTTCATATATATATATATATATATATATATATATATATATATATATATATGAAGTCAGCTAAATTTGTATTTAGACAGTTAATGTTAAGACTGAATGTTTGTTTGTCTCGTTTGTCTCTATGTGGCCCTGTGATGGACTTGCGACCCGTCCAGGGTGTACCCCGCCCCTCGCACAGTGATTGCTGGACATGGGTACCAGCGACCCCCGTGACCCAAAATGGAATAAACGGGTAAAGATAATGGATGGATGGATGGATCAAAATAATTTATTTTAATAGTATATCAATGTATTTTCAACAGTTCAAAACTGTAAAGGTCTAAGCTTGTTTTTTTCTTGTTTTGTGTTAGTTTAACATGTGTTTTACAGATGACATTGTGATCTGTAGTGAGAGTACAGAGCTGGTGGGAGAGCCTAGAATGAAAGCTATGGTATTCTCCAGAGATAAATAAAATGAACTAAAGCAAGAGCGAATCCAAGTGTGTGAATGAGAGGGTGCTTGAACAGCGAGGTTGCGACTAGTAAAGGTGGATATGTTTAAGTAACTGAGCTCAACCATCAAATGCAATGAGCAAAACAAAAAAAGAGGCAAATTATAGAGTGTTAGGGATGATTTGTGACAGAACATTGCAAGAGTGAAAGGGAAGGTTTGCAGTATGGTAGCAGACTTGATATGATGTATGGTATGTAGATGGTGTTACTAACGAAAAAAAAAAACATTAGACAGAGCTGGAGGTGGCAGAGATGGATATTTTTAAATTTTCATTGAGCACTACATACAGAATTAAAACATATATATCAAAAAGACAGCTCAGCTTTAGAGGTTTGGAGCTAAAATTAGAGAGGTATGGTTGAAGTGGTCTGATGCACTTTCTCCACTCCGGGTCGCTGGACTTGCAAGTCCATCGCAGGGACCCATAGAGACAAAAGAGACAAACAACCACTAACAACTGGAGACAATTTAGAGTTACCAATTAACCTAACATTCAGGTTTTCATCCGTGGGAGGAAACTTGACAGTGGAAAGGAATAACTCCCTTTAAACAGGAAGAAACCTCTAACAGAACCAGGCTCACCATGAGTAGCCATCGGCTTTGAGCTGGGGTTTGAGAGGACAGGAAGGAGAAACAAACAAACAAAATGACAGGTCCAGATGAACTAAGACAGAAATAATTACAAATACAAAACATGTAAAGTAAATAAAGACAGCAGCAGAGTGAATAAATGTGGTCACTTTTTTCTTCCAGCAGTATAACCCTTTAGCAGCATAATTAAGGGATATCTCAGGAAACCTAAGCCAACATTAACTATATGATTTATCTAAAAGGAGATACTTAAGCCTAATCTTAAAAATAGACAATGTGTCAGCCTCATGGACAGAAACTGGAAGTTGGTTCCATAAGAAAGGAGCCTGATAAGTGAAAGATCTTCCTCCTATTCTACCGTATTTACCGCCGTACACGTCACACCGCCTTATAAGTCGCATCAGTCCAAATATGTCTAATTAAGTGGGGAAAAACATAAATACGTCGCTTCGCCATGTAAGTCGCATCTATTATGCGTCGTTGCTGACAACCTGGAAATGTGGGCCAGTGTTGTGCCAAAAATCGATTGGCTGCCAAATGGCGGCCGCGGGAGTGTGCACGGGAGGAATTTAACAAGAATTTAATAAGATTAACACTAAAAAACAAATATTTGTTTGCTTGAAATAATAGTAAAGGTGTGTCTCAATATAACTTTTCCTTAATAAATGAACTTTGACGGTCAAATCAGCAGCATTTTAAAACCCGATTTGCGGGTGCGGGAGCACGCAGAGGGACAACTCACTGTGCATTTCTTTGAAATTTAACAAGATAACCTTCTAAAAACATTTATTTGTTTGCTCAACTTTATAGTAAAGGTGTGTCTCAGTATAACTTTTCCTTAATAAATGCACTTTAATGGTCAAATTAGCTGCATTTCAAAAGTATTTGCTGCCTCGGTGCTCGGGGAGTGCCCAGAGGGAGGAAATCAGGAAGGAGGAATGTTGTGCATTTCTTCAAAATTTAACAAGATAAGCACCTAAAACAAATATTTGTTTGCTCGACATTGTAGCAAAACTGTGTCTCAGTTGAACTTTTACTTAATAAATGCACTTCAATGGTCAAATTAGCTGCATGTTGCCAGGGCGGTGCAGAAAAATGAAGCTGATTTGACGGTTGCTCCAGGCATGATCCCGGAGCAGGAAGAAGGTGGCAGCTATGGCAAGCCAAATTGTGTCATTAATAGCCACTTTTACCTATTACATGACACAACGACATGCCATACTACTCAAGTGCCATCTAGCGGCTGAAAATGGTAGTGTTCAATATTTTCAATGTCAGAATGAATGAAAACGGTCATATCTAAAACAAAAATCGGTTTATAAATATGGGAAAAAAATCATAAATAAGTCGCTTCGGTGTATAAGTCGCAGGGAACGCACATTATGCAAAAAACTGTGAATTATAGGCCGGAAAATACGGTACTTTTGGAAACTCTAGGAACCACAAGTAAACTTGCAGTCTGAAAGTGAAGTACTCTGTTAAGAAAGTATGGAACAAGAAGATCTGTAATATAAGAGGGAGCTAGGTTGTTGAGAGCTTTGTATGTTAGAGGTAAGATTTTAAACTCATTTTGGATCAACTGATGACTTTTTAAATATTTGTTTTGACACCCAGGTAATAAACAATTGCAATAGTCCAGTCTAGATGTGATAAACACATGGAACAGTATTTCTGCATGATTTTTGAACAATAATCTTAGAGATATTACGCAAGTGGAGGAAAGTGTGTGTGTGTATGTGTATGTATGTATGTATACATATTTACATGGGATTTTCATGGGCATTGTATGGTATGGTATAAAGTTTATTCATTTTAAAAATACAAAACAGTTTCATAACTATATAAAAAGTACAAGAGATTTAAAATGAAAGGCAGCAGAAAGAAGAAAAAATCTTATAATTATATCTGCCCCTTTTTTCAAACAAATTGTTCAATCATAATAATCTTCAAGTGACAGAACAAAATTAATAACTCTTTCTAATTTTTCTAACTCTAATACAAAACCCACTAAGCTACTTCTTTTTTTTTTAACAATTCAGCTTTGATCTTTTTCTTAAATGTACAC
>NC_056500.1:30349276-30351307 GCF_014905685.2 Nematolebias whitei
CGCTTCATCAGCGGGTGATTAAAAACTGTTCTCTCACCGAAGCCTTCATGACAGGAAGAAATGGTACGGTATGGTATAAAGTTTATTCATTTTAAAAAAGTACAAAACAATTCCATAACAATATAAAAAAAGATACAAGAGATTTAAAATGAAAGGCAACAGAAAGAAGAAAAAATCTTATTATATCTGCCCCTTTTTTCAAACAATTATTTCAATCATAATAATTTTCAAGTAACAGAACAAAATGAATAACTCTTTCTAATTTTTCTAATTCTAATACAAAACACACACTAAGCTACTTCATATATACTTTTTTAACAATTCAGCTTTGATCTTTTTCTTAAATGTACACATTGACTTGGCATTTTTCACATCACTCTCTAGACCGTTCCACAATCCAACTCCTTGGATTGAGGTAGACCTTCCCTTCAGACTAGTTCTGAATTTTGGTTTGACAAATATCTCTATCCACTTAAGATTATAACAACTTTGCCTTTTAACAAAATTTCTTTGGATTTTTAATGGTAATGTGTTATTTTGAGCCCTATACATAACTGATAAAATACTGTAATCTACTAAATCGTGGAACTTCAATAACTTCAGTTGATAAAATAATGTGCTTGCTGGGTGACTGTAATGCTTTCTGATGATAATTCTCACAGTTCTTTTCTGTCTAGATGTGATAAACACATGGAACAGTATTTCTGCATGATTTTTGAACAAGAATCTTAGAGATATTACGCAAGTGGAGGAAAGTGTGTGTGTGCATGTGTGTGTGTATGCATGTATACATATTTACATGGGCTTTTCATGGGCATTGTGATACCATAAGCACTTACAAATACACGTTGAATAGCAAAGAAACAACTTTCATTCTAAAACTGGGACTCTTCAATGTCTGAATAAGATGTCTTATGCACATTTTATATTTTACACATTTGATTAAGATTTCTGTTTCCTGCAAGTATTTCATCCATTTTGGACACTAATAAGTGTAAAATTTAGAGCATCTCATGTTCTGTTTGAACGTGCTGCAGATGCAACTCCATTGTGTTTTGGGGCCACGCTGCTTTTTAAGGTGGGCGTCACATTCGTGTGGCTACAGCGTTCAAGCTAAACAAGGTCAACAAAAAGTTTCAGTTGCAGGTTCCTGAGCTTGCTTCACTTGTTGCCACTTCTTTCACATTTTACCACTATTTTAGTCCACCACAGTATTCTCAAGGTTGACATGTTCTTCTCTAATACATGTCAAATTACTTAGATATTAACTGTGAGGGTGATACAAAAACACTGAAAAGCAAACACCTACTCACGGTGATTGTTCATACACATGAGATTACCGTTGTTCCATGTATCCTGATGCATGCTCAATAATCCAGGTAGAAAAATCTAAAAAAGTTAAATCTGGTCCTCTGGACATTCAAAAAAAAACAAAGCAAAACAACAAAAAATGTAGAAACGTTTCGTCTCTCATCCGAGAGACTTCCTCAGTCTGAGGTGCTGTATTCAGCTCAGTCTCTTAAATAGCACCTTCTCAGAGTGGATCAACCAGTTTGCTGCTGACAACCAAAACCAGCTGATCACATGCTCAAGAAGGACCATCAGCCTAACAATGGATCATTAGCACACTGATGGCTGTTTACTGTTCACGGAGGGCTGAGTGATACTAGCAATCACAGCATTGTAAGAGGGGGACAGTTGAACCCGGAGGCCTCCACCCCTGTTTAATGATGGACGGTTTCTTTTCACAAAGATGGCCTCCTTTACTCCTCTCTCAGACCATCGTTCCTCTCTGTCCAGGATGTGAACATCTTCATCCCTGAAAGAGTGACCGCTGGCCTGGAGATGAGTGTAGACCGCAGAGTCCTGGTCTGATGATGTTGATCTTCTGTGCTGGGCCATCCTTTTGGCCAGTGGTTGTTTTGTTTCCCCGATGTAAGACTGATCACAGCCCTCCTGACACTGAACAGTATACACAACATTACTCTGTTTGTGCCGGGGGACTGGATCTTTGGGATGAACCAGTCTTTG
>NC_056500.1:30351407-30355410 GCF_014905685.2 Nematolebias whitei
TATATATATATATATAATAGGGTCAAGTTAAAACATACAGTATGTAAAACTGATCCAAACACTGATCAAATTCTGACTGAAATAATCTTTCTATAAAACAGGACAGCAAAGTCAAACTGCCTTAAAGACGTCTGCCTAACCAGCTTGTTACAGTCTAATTAGAGTAACAAGTGGTTGAAAAATTAACAAATGTAATTATCACATCGAATATGAAAGCTATAGGAAGAAGACAGACATTTTTGAGAACCATTTAGACTTTCTGCTTTCTTTTTGTTGTTGTTTATTTGCGTTCGTCATAATCTCGCTTAGTGCATCACATCAGGTCAGAGATAAAATACAGAAGTGTGTGCTCTTCAAGACTTCACACCTATTTTTGATTCTGAAAGCAACATGGGTCTGAAATCCAAACTCACAAAATTGCCAAATTGCAAGGTAGAAAACACATTTCAGGTGAAATAGCTTCAAGAAGCAATCAGCGCCTGAGCAATTACATTAAGTGAACTGATTAGATATTGATTGAGGGAAGTCTGACACCTGACCAGAATATGCACACAACACTTTCTCTACAAACCAGTGTATGGGCTCCAAACAGCTCAACAACAAAATGATAAGAATATAAAATAATATATAAACTAACAAATATAGCATTATGATATTTTATATCCTTTCACTAAAAGAAAAACAGGAGACGGATGGAGGATCTTTTTTATTATCAGTATGTAGGCACATGCTGCAAGGCTTTACCTAACCAACCGTTGTCATAGTAGCAACTTGTCATGTCATTTGCGTCTCACCTTGAGTGAATGGAGACCTGCGGGACGTGTGCCCTCCACAGGCAGGATGTGGGGAGGAGGGGCCGCAGTAAAGTGGAAGTGCGTCAGTCTTGTGAGCAGCTGGGGACTGTGTGTATGTGAAAATGACGTCCTCATGAACACATTTTCGCAACGGGACAAAAGATTAGCAACCTCAACAATGACTGGACCATGTTATCCTTCTTCTTAAACCTCCTCCTCACTTATTTTACCCATTGACCTTGATCAGCAGGTCATGACGAAAGAGGTTCTGCTTTTTTTTTTTTTTTTTGGCATGTAAAGGCCAGCTCAGAGGTACAGAAACATATACCAGTAGATTAGAGATGGAAGGTGGAAAACTAAATAAACATTTCCTAGTCTGGCTGCTGAATGGCCCTCCAATCTGAACTGATTTTCTCTGATAGCTTTGTACAATTATTTATTTTGACATTGGCTTCTGCTAACATATAAATTATTACATATAAATAATCTTCAGAGTCTTCAGAGTGTTTAATACAATATATTATTATACATATATAACTATATAATTTACAGCAGGTAAGTAAGTTTTGGCATGTTTTCTTTCCAGATAGCACCACTGATTAGAAGATGAGAGTATTAGATATGGCTGCACACAGGCATGTACATATATATAAAACGTAGACCTGCAAAATGTTAGGCATTTCCTGAGAATAAAGACATGCACAGTTTATTTTAGCTGAGTTAGTCATTTACAATTTTTATTATTCCAGGTTTGTCCCTGCAATCACACTTTGCCCGTCTCCTGAAGACTTGGAAACACCTTTCTGCTTCTCCTCCCAAATTCATCTGTGTCTCTCAAGTGTTTCTTGAATGAGAAAGCTGTGTGTGTGTGTGTCTCCACAAGTTTGAGCCTGCTTGGATGGGGGGGGCGCAGAGGCACGGCAGGTTTCCATGACAACAACTTTTTTATTTGCTCTTGTCAGTGGCGTTAGTGGAGTAGAAGGAAAGGGAGCATAGATAGATAGATAGAAATTGATAGATAGATAGACAGACAGACAGACAGACAGACAGACAGACAGACAGACAGACAGACAGACAGACAGACAGACAGACAGACAGCGAAGAAGAAAAAAAGAAGAAGAAAGAAAGACAAAGAGCCAGGAACTTAGTCGTCCTAAAGTCTTCTAGGATTATTGTGAGAAAAGTGAACTCACTCTTTAAAAACAAACAAACAAGAACACATGGAACAACCTAAAAAAGTTAAATCTGGTCCTCTGGACATTAAAAAAAAAACAAAAAAAAACAAAGCAAAACAACAAAAAATGTAGAAACGTTTCGTCTCTCATCCGAGAGACTTCCTCAGTCTGAGGTGCTGTATTCAGCTCAGTCTCTTAAATAGCACCTTCTCAGAGTGGATCAACCAGTTAAGACCAATCGTTAGCATGATTAACTCTGTCACTTACAATGTTTCCAAATATCTGGCATCTGTACTCATCCCTTTAGTTGACAGCTCAGAACACCACATACAGAACACCGTGGACTTTGTGGATAAGGTGTGTAGTGAACCTGATCTGAACCTGATCTGACCTCAAATCTTGATCAGATGAACAGAGACTGTTATTTCATTGATCTGCATCTAGAAATACAGTTTGAGCCATCTGGTGACTTTCTTTCTTGAATTAATCAAGCAGAAAAGACAATTCTCTATGATCATTACTATTTTACAAATGTTTGATAATCAAATTGTGTTAGTTTACTCAATGTTTACAGGTTGAAGAAAACTACTCATTTTTATTTTACATAAACAGTAAGTAATGATTTTTATTCCTCATTCAAAGAAGAAATCAGGTTAATATGCATTTCTTGATTTTTCTGTCTGCAATGTAAGTATGTTAAAAGTCAGGTTTCGGTCAACTAAAATGTTTACCGAGAAAAATGTCATGTTTAAACTTTTTCAGAAGATAATAAGAGTGAGACTCCACGAAGTCTGAAGTCCTACAATAATCTTTCTGTTTGTCACTAAAACAATCCTTGACTTTTAATAACATCTTACATCACAAACCACACCTCTATTCCTGGTCCATCGACCAATCAAAAAGCTCTCAAATGACCCGGAAGTCGACCCATTTAAAATGTGGCAACTTCCCAGTTCATGTTAGAGTTGCAAGAGGCTGAGACGCTGAGTTGCTGGAGTTTGTTGGTTGCTGTGTTGCTGCACTCAGAAATGAGTTCAACTAGAGAGTGCACAGAGTGATGGAGTTAGAGTTCTTGGATGCCAACGCGTTCAGGATGATCCAGAGACGTTTTGGGATTATAACTTCTGTTTGAACAACCTCGTACGACTCTCTAAGGGTTTGGCAGTTCTCACGGAGACGCTGAAAGAGTCAGAAAGGAACCTACGCCGACGCTGATTTCATCGTCAACCAGGTAGAAGGTTCTATTTTCGACTAAGTGTACCGGAGGCCAGCTGAGATCTGATGGAGCGTGCACGTTTTCTGGTCAAACAGATTAATTCCCTCACAAATCTCTCTGTAAGATAAATCTCCATTTCCATCTTAAACTCTGCTTTCTCCTAAAATCAGTACAGATATTTAGAAATATCTGAAGCTAAGTCCTCAATCACCGCCGTGTGATTGAAGCCCATTTTCTGTGAAACTTGTCTGTTATTATTTTCATATTTTGCCAAATTAATGTAAATGTTTGATGTTAAACTTTGATTCTGAAAATAAATGACCGCATTCATTTGATGGGTCAAACATAAATAACGTCTCTCGTTACATTTCTGTTAAAATTCAATGCACGACATTTACACAGTCAGAAAGATGAGGAACTCGTGAAAAGTATGAATATATTTCCCTATATGTCATACTACAGGTGAGGGATGTCATCATGGAGACTGATGAAACAATGGTCTCTTTTGATGTCACAGCACTCTTTACGTGCATTCCTGTTGATGATGCAGTACAGGTGGTCAGTTTAAGATTAAAATCAGACACCCCTCTGAGCAGCAGGACCACGCTTTCCATAGAACAACTGTGTCAACTCTTGAAACTGTGCCTGCAGTACACCTACTTCACATATCGGGAGCAATATAATAGGCAGAAACATGGGTGTGCTATGGGGTCTCCAGTTTCTCCTATTGTTGCCAACCTGTACATGGAGGAGGTAGAAAAGAGAGCCTTGACGTCCTTTTCAGGGACACCACCAAGTCATTGGTTCAGGTATGTTGA
>NC_056500.1:30355510-30359661 GCF_014905685.2 Nematolebias whitei
TGTATATATGCTGAAAATGGTCAAGAGGCAGAGTACACTTGGACAATCCATCATTGGGCCAAGCATAACTTGAACTTCTTAACAAAAACACAATCATGCGTAACTCTCATCAGTTTCACAGCGTTCTCAACCAAAACACAGACAGGATTTCTAAGCTTTAGATTACCTGTGACTTTTTGCTTCTGCTGCCGTTGTATCCAATGTGAGTAAATGTGTGTTGTGTGACATGCTAGTTCCAATTGCAAAGAAAAGAAAAAGACACATTCAGTCATTCGTAAAGCACCTATTTACCTTGCAATTGCCTTACATTTTATGTCCTATGAACCAGACGTTTTAATAGTTTTAAGAAATGGGGATTTGCCAAAAAAAAAGGTGCCAAGATGGCTGCACTCAGCGGAGCAGCAGCTTCACAGGCTCCCGGTGAAAGTTTTCAGCTTCGACTTGATCTTTTAATGTTCCAGTTGTTTTTGTTTTAACTTTTTTTTATTTTGCGCCTACACTGTACATCCAAGGTACAAATATGACTGTGACACACTTGTGGAGTTTTCTGTGTCACTGCCCTAGTTCAGTCCTTCCAGCCTCTGGCTCAGAACTGTCATGGCAGCTGTCTCCATGATCCTCCATCTGCCTGCATGGACCGAACTCTACGGATCCGTTCGGTTCCACGGGGAAATCTTGGATGTTCTTCATATGCCGGACCCGGTTCTGGAGGGCAGTTTGTGAGGGCAGCTGCTGCGGTCATTGTTACCATCGGGCTGCTGATGGGACCTGCTAACTAGACCTGCTAACGCTGATAACAAGACCACGCCGCTAACCGAACCACATCGCTAACAGTAACATGGTGCCAACGGGACCATGTTTGCTAAGAGAAACCTCATTGCTAACAGCATCATGCTGCTAACTGGACCATGTAGCTAAGATAACCTCCTTGTCATCAGAACCACTGTTAATACGACCATGCTGCTCTAGATTAATTTCTTTTTCACTTTTGGCACCTTGTTTCTGTATTTTTGTTGAACGCTTTGTATAAATCCCAGTTTATGTTAGTATTGGAGGCAGCTCAGAGCCCGACTCCGCTCTCATTAAGTGTGTGAACTATAGCTGAATTGAACCTATGAGAATCGTGCTGTTGTTGTTCGGTGTATTGTTTTGCACTATTAGTGATTAGCGTATATCTTAGATCTTTTAGTGTACTGTTGGGCGTTCATTTAGCGTATATCTTAGTTTATATCTTAGACCTTATTTACTGTTTCTTTTTACACTTTATATTTTTGCTATTGTTGAATGTATCTGGGACACTGAGTACACAATTTCATTCCACCTCATGTACCACATGCGATGCGAATGACAATAAAGAACCTGGACTTGACTTGGATTTCTAACAAAACTGTTCCTTGATGCTTTCTTCAGGAGAAAACAAGCCAAAGATCAGAGTTGAGTTCAGAGAGACAGAGACAGCAAAGAGATTCAGATATGTTTGAAAATATTTAATCACTTATGTAAATTATAAAGCACTCACACGTTCACACTTTTAAAACCTTAAAAGCTGGTGTTGTGCTGAACATTGCATTTGTTCTTTTTTAAGTATGAAAACACTTCTCAGTTTTTGGATTTAGTTTTCAGTAATAAAAGCAGTGGAATGATCAGGATCAGATTTAAAATGTGAAACTTTAAATGACATAACTATGAGCAAATTGAAACATGGACTAAAATGTTGAAGCAACAGTTTTTTTCTCTAAACTGTAGAAGATTTTTTGTTTCCCAATATAAGATATATATATATATATATTTCATGACTTCTAGATTTCCATCTTTTGTGAGGCATTTATTTCTCTGCTCATCCCCAAAAAAAGTAAAAAAACAAACAACAACTGAACTTTATTCTGATGTGTATTCAAATGTTTCACTTCCCTTCCAGGAGGCTTTATCAGTTCAGAAAATATCTGGAGTGTATGGAATTCCAAGTTTTATATAACTGCATGAGAGTCCTCTGCGCACACTTTTTGTCATAATAACTTGAAGTTTACCTTGTCATTTCAATAATTTTACAGTGCACTTAAAACCACCCCTTGAGTTTGCAATTCCACTCAAGTTAATGTGTAACTGATTCGCATAGTTCAAGTCTGACTCTAAACGGAACTGGTGCTTTGTGTTGTAATTTTACCATTGAAATTTATGTAATATTACTCACAAGATTCAAAGATCTTTGTTCACATTTTACATTCAAAGCTAGGGATTTCCACACAGAACCTCGGTGTTTGTCACACATCCCCTAAATATTGTTCTGATGTCATTTTTCATAATATGATGCATTGATATAAGATGTGTTTCGTAAAGTTTGTACATAAAAATGCAGCTTGTACACAGTGATTATAAACTGTAGATTACAAAAAAGGGATGGAATGACTCTTTGAAACTGAACAACTTATAAAAAATTGCGTACATAAGCATGTCTTTATGTTTTAGCTGCTGACCACAGTTTATCAAAATATAGATTATATAACGTTACTTCCTCAGAGTTTCGTGGGAACGTTTATCAGATGGTGGGTGCTGTGAATATGTGTCAATTTGCGTGTGAGAATTTACGAGCCACATGTTCTAATATTGAGGTACAAGTGTATACTACTATACTAGTGCATACATGGATTTTCTCCTTGTACTCGGATTTCGTCTCACAGACCAAAAACATGCATGTTAGGTTAATTGGTACCTCTAAATTGTCCTTAAACAAAAGTGAAAATACAAAGTATGACTGATTGTTTGTCTCATTGTTGTTCATCTCGTTTGTCTCTATGTGGCCTTCTTATGGGCTTGCAACCTGTCATGGGTTTTACGTACTTCCGGTACAATGACTTCTGGAGATAGGCACCATCTTGAAAAAAGACTGTGCAGACCCTGCACAAGAAAAAAAAAAAGATAAAAATGAACGGATAACATTTGTGTGGTCCAAAAACACCCATGGTAAACTAATATCATGCCAAATATTCAGTGAAATACATATTGGCATTACATGTTTTCTTAGTTGAAAACAGGAAAGAAATGTACAAATACAAAATTATACAAAAAAATACTATGCTGCATATACAGTTAGTATGCTGTACTGACTACTTTTTGTTTTCCACTTCCACTAGCATTGTATAAAACTACCAGTTCAGAGGTCACATCCTCTTAATAAACCACAGAACAAATGAATGCACAAATTTAGTAACATTAAGCAGCTACACTGTGGGAGCTGTAGCTTCATAATGTCAGAGGACAATGTTCAAAATGCTCCAGATACAGGTTTTTTTCTTGACCTCTTGCTTTTGTTATATCCTATGACACAGCATTCTGTTACCTATGATTAGTCTTGAGTTAACTATTTTGAATTGTCTGTTTTGGTAAACCACAAGTGACAGCAACATAAGCACTTCTGCCCAAAACATATTTCAAAATAAAGCACTGCATTTTAAGAAATTTCATTAAAAAAATTGTTCTGATCTGTATAGGCTATGAGATTTACAAAACTCAACTTCAAAGTATAATTGAAATTTTAGACAGCTGCCAACTGCAGTCTGTCACGTTATCATGATGAGAAATGTATGTATTTGAATGATCGGTATAAAGTCAGGGACAATTGCCCCTGGCAGGTCCTCCCGAGGTAGTTTTGTCCTACGACAGGCCAGAGAGCGCGATTTAGAATATAGTAGTCCATCACTACTTTGCGGTTCCTTTATCGTGGACTACCTCTATCACAGTTTTCAAAATAAGTTTGGACATGACACACAAATGGCTTATTGATGGATAAGCCGCACGGTCCAAATGGAATTTTTATTTAAAATAAATTTAAAATTTAGAACCTGCTGCACATTTGTGCAGTCCAGAGCTGCAGAAAAAGCTTCCTCCTGCACCTTTGTGCAGCCCACACTGCAGGATAAGCTTTCTGCTGCAGCTGATCAGCTGATCTCCATACATGATCAGCTTTTCACCGTGCAGAACGGAGGAATGGGCGTGGCCAAGAGTGCTCGCAGGTGGCAAAGCGCAGACGAGGCAGGTAGCTGAAATCATGACATTTTGTGCTCTTTTAGTGTTTAGAATTTAGACACAGTTTAGAATATTGCAATTGTGCGGGAAGGGTTTAAAAATGCCTAATTATATATGGAGATATATAT
>NC_056500.1:30359761-30364673 GCF_014905685.2 Nematolebias whitei
TGTGTGTGTGTGTGTGTGTGTGTGTGTGTGTGTGTCACAGTTTACACTCTGTTTTTTCCTTTTACTCATCACTCTGTTCACTGTTTGACTTTTTCTTCCCTGCTCTCCTGGGGTTTTTTCTCTGCTGCTTCTGCCAGCCTCTTTACATGCCACACCTCTCTCTCTGATTGCTGCTGATGGTTTCCACCTGTTTCTGGGTGTATATATACTTCCTGCTTTCTCCATTACATTGCCAGATCAACTGCTTGTTTCCAGCCAAAATCCAGCGTACTCTCCTTTTTCACAGCTCTTTAATCTTGATCCACGCCTGTTTCTCTCGACCACGCTTTTTGCCCGTCTCTTTTGTCCCTCAGCCTTCTGATTTTGATGACCTATGCCTGTTTTTGGATTTCGCCTTTGCCTCTCCTTATCTGTACTGTCTCCTCTTCGGATCCCGTATATGAACCCTGCTCACCCTCGACTACGCCTCTGGACTTCCCTTGGTCTCTGCATCTATGCTGGAACATCCCATTACAACAAGAAAGGTTAGTGTTTCACCAGACCGTCTGTATTCAGATAACTACTTGTTGTTCTGCCTAACACTAACCTTTTCCCTCTGTATCATTTTTAGATACAGTTCCTACCCCTGGACCTGAGACACCAGAAGCTGTTTATTTACTCAATAAACATAAATAAATAAATAAAAACTTTCTGAGTCTGTGTGTGATCCTCTGCCATCTGATTTCTTGAGTTTCATTTTTATCATTACATTATGGAAAATAATGACCTTTATCACAATATGCTATTTTTTTGAGAAGGACCTGTATATTTATATATATATATATATGTGTGTGTGTGTGTATATATGTGTATATATGTATATATATATACGTTTATATATATGTATATATATATATATATATATGTGTGTGTGTGTGTGTGTTTGTGTGTGTGTGTGTGTGTTTGTGTATAATATATATATATATATATGTGTGTGTGTGTGTGTGTGCGTGTTTGTGTATATATATATGCATATATGCTAAAATAAACTACTAATTACGACTTGTACAACTATTCCTACTTCGCTTGTTGGATGCAGACAGTAGAGGCACTAAAATGATTTTGAATTGTCTACAGGACACTTCCATTCTCACTGAGAAGATAATTTCAGATCAGGAAATGAATTTATAACAACTCACCCATGATGATTTCTCAGGTCGATAATTAGTGGAATGACAGGTATATCCATAAATAGCTTTGTTGCTTGTCAATGAGGAAGAATAACAGCTTTGGCACTATTGGAGGACATCAGAGGGAGGCAGCAAGTTTTTGGGGATCACTGACCAAATACCAACCGGGTATTTCTCAATCGTTCCTGAGCCATGTCATGCCAGCTATATGAGACCAACTCAACCCTATGATGCATTGATATTTTGAATTCCTCCACCCCACAACTGAAATACTCCATTGATGTGCAGCATTATGTTCCTTGACATCAACAATGTAAACAAACAAAGCTCTAAGTTTTACCAAGCTTATGAGTGTCTCTGTGTTTACAGTCATTATTTTATTAAACAGGTGCATAAAATTGGAAAAGACTCCAAAGTGCACTGCCGACAGATTAGTGCATTCCGATTCACTTCATTCAATGAGCAACAATTTCACACACATAGATACACTTGTTGCGCACGTGGCAGACATGTTTTTACGCCACTGCTTATTGAGAAGCATCTATGAATCACGTTTAATTCCACATTTTCCTGCATCTAAACATAATTTTGGATTTTGCAGAGAGGGAAATTACATATTTTGGACATATTTGCATCAATTTTACATATTTATATGGAGGCATGTTGGGATAAATGTCTCATGTGCACATGGTTTGATAAATCTGAATATTTTATGTACACATGCACGCTATTTTTTTTCTCTATGACAACTTTCAGTATGAAAACTGCACACTCTGATATATGAGGCTACTGGTGACCTGGGGCCTCATGTACAAAAGGTGCATATGCACAAAAACATGGACAAAAATGTGGAATTAGCCATTTTTCATGCAAAACTTCAGATGTTTCAAGAATTAAAAAATTGTGGAAATGTACGCAGCCCCACACCAACTTCATGGTTGGCATATGCATGTTTCTAGTTTTTGATCCATTGGTGACACTTGTGATACTGGGACACCGTTAATGATGTAAAAACTATTATTGTACCTACCTGACACACATGATGTACAATTAATAAATCCACATGTGAACATTTTGATGAGTGGATATAAAAGCATGGGCAAAGTTGTGCAGAAAATACCTTAACAATGGGTTCAGCCTTATTAGAGGATACAGAAAATGGTGCAATATGCCAATAGCGTGTATCACAGAAGGAGAATGGCAGTGCGTTTCACTTACAGAAGAACTACACTCCTCAGCCTCCCTGGTAAGCTCTACGTGGGTGGCTGTGGCTGAGTGGTTAGAGCAGTCGTCCTCCAATGCGAGAGTTGGGGGTTCGACTCCACCAGCAGTCACATGTCGAAGTGTCCCTGGGCAAGACACTGAACCCCTCATAGCCTCTGATGCGTGTCCCATCAGTGTATGAATGTGATCTAAAGCACTGATTAGTCTCTTTAGAAGATTTGTTCAATTAGCTTTGTAGAGATCTAGTAGAGTGCTGTTTGAATGGGTAAATGAAGACACAGATTGTAGGGTAAAGTGCTTTGAATATCTTGAAATAAGATAGAAAGGCGCTATACAGGTACAGTCCATTTTCCATTTACCATTTACTCAGAAATGCTGGAGAAGAGAGTCCAGTTGATGGATGAACCTCAGATTTAGGAGGAACAATGCTGGTTCCATCTGTGGTATACTAGACCAACTCTTTACCTTCATTAGTGTCCCTGATGTGCAATGGGAGTTTGTCCAACCAGTGTACATGTGTTTTGTGGACAGTGTTCTCAAAAGTACTTTGAGAGGGATGCTTTTTTATGTATTGGATTGGGGGTCCGTTGCCATAGACCGTTCAGTCCCTGTACAAAGGATGCAAGAGTTTGGTTTGCATTGCCAACAGTTAGTCAGACTCCCTCACAGAGGGTTAGAGTAAGATGCTGCCTTAAGTGGAGGAGTTAAGGTATCTCAAAGAATTGCTCATGAGTGAGGTAAGATTGGAGTGTGAGATCAACAGATGAAATGGTGCAGCTTCAGCAGTATTGCTTATTATGTATTGGTCTGTTGTTGGTGATGAGGAGCTGAGCTGCAAGGCAAAGCTTTCCGTTAAAGGGTCAGTCCATGTTCCTACTCTCATCTATGGTCACAAATTCTGGGTAGTGACCAAAAGGATGAGATCATAGAAATAGAGTATTCTGTGTAGGGTAGCTGAGCCCTCTAGGGTAAGAAGTTAATTTATCCTGGAAAGACTCAAAGTAGGACTGCTGCTCATTCACATTAAGAGGTTCCAGTTGAATTTGTTCAGGCATCTGGTGAGGATATGCCTTGGATGCGCCTTGGATCCCTTGGGAGGATTTCTGGTAATGTACAACTGGGAGGAGACCCCAGGGAAGACATAGGGCATGCTGGAGAGATTTTATCTCACAGCTATATCTTTCTTTAATATTTTCTTTAATTGTATTTAATAACGGGGCAACATGGTGGTGCAACCGGAAGAGCTGCTGCCTATCAGCAAGAAGGTTACTGGTTCAAATCCTGGTCCAGGGGCCTTTCTGGGTAGAGTTAGCATGTTCTCTCTGTGCATGCATGGGTTTTCTCTGGGTACTCCAGTTTCCTCCCACAGACCAAAAACATGCATGTTAGACTGATTGGAAACTATAAATTGTTCCTAGGTGTGAGTGAGAGACTGAATGGTTGTTTGTCTCGTTTGTCTCTATGTGTCCCTGTGATGGACTGGAGACCCATCCAGGGTGTACCCCGCCCCTCGCACAGTGATTGCTGGACATGAGCACTGGCGACCCCTGTGACCCAAAATGGAAGAAGTGGGTAAAAGATAATGGATGGATGGATGGATTTAGTAATGTACAAAAATGTTTTAATGTGTTTAAGAGAAAAGAAAGGACAAGGGTAAAAAGAGACGTATGAAAAAAAATTGAAGATCTGAGCTTCTGGAGTACAGGGCACTAATGGTATTTACAGCTGGATGTGCAGAGAGAAGCTCACTTATGAATAAGGGCCTTTACCCTTAGTTTGTCTTTTTTTATGATGACCATGAGGCTAAGAAGAATTGCTGGTTTAACCATTGGACACAACTTCAAAGGATCAGTGAATTTTGATATTGTACATGAATCAAAAGCACAAATGACATATTCTTACAAAAATGAATACAATGATAATAAAACCAACAGACAGAGGAAAAAACATGCCTGAAAGAGACACGGTAACTGAAACTAATGAAGTTTAAACAAAATCACACAAGAAAACATGTTTATGGTCTGATAACTCTACAGATGAGTGAGTTTAACAATTACATGATATTAAAAATGCTGTATACAGTATGTGCTTAAAATTATGATTATTTTTGCTGAATTCTGGTTTGCTTTCTTACAAAATGTATATCTATTGTGTGAATGCCATAATCATCCCTCTTGACTTAGATATAACTATAAACTAAAAGAATCAGTGTCTAAAAGAACAAACTTCAGGTACTTCTGTTAACAATTTTAATTATTCTTTTGCAGTGTTTACAAATACAATACATAATTGATATAAATAAATACATATATAAATAATAAAGATTCTTGAATTTGAACTAATTATTTTCCTAGTTTTTGTTTTCTCAAAAGCCACTGATTTAGAAAATTACTTTTTTTTTTTTTCTATTTATTTATTTTATTTATTTTTTTTTTTAAAGGGAAAATTTTTAGTTGGTAACCATCAAATTAAAATCTTGTACTGTCTGTGTGACAACTTTTAACACGATAATCCAAATA
>NC_056500.1:30364773-30368705 GCF_014905685.2 Nematolebias whitei
CAACAAAAACTTCCTTTTAAACAAGCAGTTAGATACATTTATTGCTAAATCAGAGAGTTTTCATATTGAAGGTATAATTTCTGTAAAATAAAAACAAATTTAATTTATTTTCAGAATCCTCTCTAAAAAATATGGATTTTTTTTTTTATCCATGCAGAATTGTCTTGATTTGATGCTGCTGTTCTTTTCTTTGCATTCTTGGAGATGACATTAATTTAACCTCCACTAAAAAGAAACAGAAAAAGCTGAGGCACGTACACACGCATTTACTCGGACCATTACACAAGCTGTGCTACTATATCTTATCAACAAATTGTGATAAGTTTTTTTTCACCAGAGTTTTACAGTAAAGGGGTTCTGCATTAAAAGCAGTGTATATTTATGCTTTTTCTTAGAGAAATGAAAAGTGTAGCAAATAATGATGCACAACGAAAATTATGTTTGTTACTGTAACATTTTAATTTTATGCATAGCAAAAGCTCATGCTGAGCTTTACTCCAGTACAAAGGTAACTAACTGGAAAATGTGTGAAATATTCTCGTTAAGGTTGGTGGTGAAATTCTCCACTGTGTTTATTATGTGTGATCATTCAAATCTTATTTTAAGCAGTTTTGTTGTTTTCACAGATGGGAAAAGCACAGACAGAGAAGTGGCTGCTGAGGAATGGGAATTAAATTAAATTAAATTCAGTTTATTTATTTAGCACCAAGTCACAAGTTGTCTCAGGGCACTGAGACACTGAGACACTGAGTCACTGAGTCGCCCTTCCTGAGCAAGCACAAAGGCAACAGTGGAAAGGAAAAACTCCCTTTTAACAGTTAGAGTGGAGCAAGTAAAGACAGCAGCAGAGTGAGGAAATGTGGTCAGTTTGTCCTCCAGCAGTCTAAGCTTATAGCAGCATAACTAAGAGATAGCTCAGGAAACCCAGACCAACCCTAACTATAAGATTTATCTAAAACAGTCTCAGACAAGTTCATTTCTAACAGATCTCAACAGATAAAAAACATCCAGAAAACTTAAAGTACAATTGCAATTCCCAACGAAGATGTGATGCATTGAAGTTTAATAATCAGAAATTCACTTATCATTTGTATGTATTTAAGTTTGTACCTGCCCATATTCCTTGTTTTAAAATTGTTCTGTATAACCTGTAAAATGAAGCACACTGGATTTAAAAAAGACAGTTTTACTTATAAAACAATGACAAGCCTACACAAATTGCATCCATTTGTCTCATTAGTAATTATGTATGCTTGATGTTCAGTCTAATTAAATCACTTCCAACAATTATGACAAAAATTATGACATATAAACTTTCAAATTGCTGAAGAGCTGAAATCCCACTTAATACTAGAACATGGGAGCAGATACTGTATTCCTTCTAAACAACTCTTTTTTTGTTTCCAAAAGTGTTTTATTTCGTTGTGCATGATGGGAAAATAAAAGTAAACATGTCATTTTGTGTTCCAGCTACTTTTGATTTTAAAGCAAATTAATAATGATCATAATCCCAAAACATAGAGAATGAGTAAGATTGCACAGCGAATGTAATTTTATAACTATTCACTTAAATGTCATGGGTTTGTATAATTCACAGTAAATAAATACAGTATATGACAGAACTGTTGTGAGAAAACAGGCAACAACAAAAAAAATCCATTTGTGCATATTTATCTGTGAAGGTTTTGAAATAAATCATGGGTTTTATTTATTTGAGGGGAACATTATGCAGAAAATAAATAAAAGATCACTTTCCCACCACAGTCTAGTGTTTCTCTGAAGCAAAGCTTGGCCTCTAATCAGAAAGTCAGTCCTACCGCACTGACCAAAGCTTCAGGATATTACATCTTGTGATTTAGGTCTTCGTGATCTGAATCATCTGCTTGTTTGACAACTTTCTGTACTTGCCATGCATCACATCATTTTCACATAAACTGAACTAGTTCGATCAACCACTGAAAGGCCTTGCACTGTTTTCTTGAACACAGACACTCAGCTTTTAAAAAGGTAGATCAGGGACATGACAATAAGTTCTGGTCTCTGTAGTTTTGTTCATATAACACAGCTGGCCATTGTGTTTGTGGAAGTCACCCAGTCATAACATGAACCCAAACAATGAATGTGAAAAAAAAGGGGAGGGAAGCATGTGACTGAAGCTTGTATGGTATAAATAATGTCAGCCCATATGAGTGTGCTTTATTTATTTATATATATTTTTTTTTTTTGTGCAGCTCAAACCATTTCAATTCAAAAAACATATGCTGTCTGTCGGCTCTGGACATGGAATTTATATTTAGATGTATCACATTTAAAACAGCATAACAAGAAGACTCAAATTCCATCAAAACAGGCCACATATTTTTGAAGGAAAAGTGATCTCGGCTGCAGTGCTTCTGTGGTTTGCGTAGCTTTCTACAGGCAATGAAAGTCAACCTGGCCAAAGTGAGAAAAGGTAACAAAATGGTGATTACTAAGTAGACAAAATGTTCTTAACTTGACTCTGTTTTCTTAAAAGTTCTTGAATATATGCAGAGTTCAAGCAGCAAAGGTCAAATTGCACATCTGCCTTTCAACAGACTCTAGGGTCTTAGAAAGTTGTTCTTAGAAAGTGAATGCCCATTTTTGCTGACAAAATGTATTATATTACCATTGTGAGGATAAACACTTACATTTCTATTTTTTATTTTATTTTATTTTTTATATTTGCAAAATTTAACAAGTCATAGCCAGTTTTTATGTTTGCCGATTGTGGCAGCCATCAAATGGGGTTGCGTGCAAAAGTTAATTAGTTGGTGATGTGCATCCAGTGATGACTTATATTAGTTTAATTAAAACTGAGGCAAAGGTCCATGATATATTTTGCTAACTGATGGGCAAATGGCCACACATGTAAATAAATACATACCTGCCTGCTTTTCATGGCAGCAGGTGATAAAAACTATTATAAAGATCTCTGCAGAATAGAATTTGAACCAAACAATAGTGGATTTTTCATATCACAAAACTCCAGAAAATTTAAAACAAACAACCAATCAAGCAAACAAACTAATAAATAAATAAATGAATAAATAAGTAAATAAATAAAGTAGTTATGTACAAATCAATGCTCGTCAGAGTTTAGGTTTATCATGGGGAAGCCAAATGTCTTCCAAGCAAAATTGTTGAACCTTATAGTTTTTAAAGGCCTCAGTTCTTGTCAGGTGGTTGCAAATATTTTTCTTTATGTTTGTTATAGACATGACTTTCAAATAATCTTCTTTTGATGTGGATAGTTTTCAAAGCATTGCACATTTTCTTTTGTCCACTTTTCCATTTCCCTATTTTTTGTTTAAACACCTTTTTACAAAATGTTGTCATGGTCAAGTTCTAGAAGTTAAAAAAAAGTGAATGAAAAAGCAGCCAAAGTCAAAAGAAACAAGTTGAAAGCCCTTCAAAAAAAAATCCCACAACTGCCTTTTAAAGAAAAGTTTGGTTCTTATGAAGACAAAAATGTTAGGGATGGTTTAAAATGGGGCGGCACAGTGGCTCAGTTGGTAGAGCTGCCACCTCTCAGCATGAAGGTTGTCAATCAATTTCTGGCCGGGAGCCTTTCTGGGTGGAGTTTGCATGTTTTCTCCGTGCATGTGTCTGTTTTTTCTACAGGTACTCTGGTTTCCTCCCACAGACCAAAAACATGCATATTAGGCTGATCGATAACTCTAAAATGTCCCTAGGTGTGAGTGAGAGAGTGAATGGTTGTTTGTCTCTTTTGTTTCTATCTTGCCCTGTGATGAACTGGAGACCTGTCCAGGATGTACCTGCCTCTTGCACAATGACTGCTGGATATGGGCACCAGAGACCCCTGTGACCCGAAAAGGAAAAAAACAGGTAAAATATGATGGATGTATGGATGGATGGATGGATGGATGGATGGATGGATGGATGGATGGATG
>NC_056500.1:30368715-30382050 GCF_014905685.2 Nematolebias whitei
ATGGATGGATGGATGGATGGATGGATGGATGGATGGATGGATGGATGATGGATGGACGGATGGATGGATGGATGGATGGATGATGGATGGACGGATGGATGGATTGATGGATGGTTTAAAATGTTTGCACAGTATTGTATACAATGTTAAACAGTTTAATGCTCATAAGTGTGGTAAGAGTTTCAGAAACATGTTAGGAGGAAATCTCATGCTGACTTGTGAATTGTGTAATAGCAGGTTTTCATGTTATGAGATGTGCTTATGTCAGCATGACTCAGATTTTTTTTTGTGTGACCATCTGTACAACTGCTTCACAAGCAAAATGTACAGGAAATGCATCTAACAAACAGAAGGCGTTTCCCCACTGCTCGTTTTCAGAACACTAAAGGTTCTCTTCGATTTGAGTGTCTTGCCTGCAAACTTCTTTTTAAATAATGTACACATCCAGATTTATGAAGATTCAGAGTATCACATGAAGCAAAGGCTGACAGGCCGGCCTATGTCTCTCATATACAAACCAAAAATATGTGCGTCTACACAGAAACACCTCTTTAAAGTTCAGTATTACCTCATCAGTCTGTCTGTCTGAGCACACAAATCCAGTGTTCTAACCACAGCGAGCACCTCTGAAAGAAGAGTGTGTTGGTTGAACACCGCGGAAACAAAAACAGGCTGGTGAAAAAGTACTGTATAGGTTTACAATGTGGTGCAAAGACGGTTTCAAAGTCGGCAACATAAGATAGATACATCAGCCTTTTTCATAAAGGGCAAATTAAGGGTCAAATGTAATTAATAAGAATAATAAAACAATGTTTGGACAGTTTTTCTACCCCTAAGTAAAACGGAGACATGATTGATGTGCCAGATGTTGAAGTTAGGACTGGTTTGGTTTGACATTAACACAGTGGGTCGTTGTATGCATTGTAAAACCTTGTGACTTCAACATCTGTATTTTAGTGATGACAGATTAAAAAAAAAATTTAATTTTGCTTGTGTTACACAAACATACACATACTGGCAAAAAAAAAAAAAAATGTAGGAAGGAACCTGGTGGGAATAATTTGATTTGGACATATTTTGGTATACATGCAGACCATCAGTTGGTATGGTAAATGATTTGACTTGCAAGAATCAAGGTTTAATACAAGAAGGATAAAACCGACACCAGAGGTGATGAGTGGCAGCAAGATGCGTGGAGGAATAGTTTTACCAAGGCAGTTGCTGCAGAGTCTGATAGTCATTGAAATGTGACTGAAAGTCACATCACACAGAATGCCACGTAAACACATTAAACAGTATTACATTGCTATTGGAATAAAATGACAGGGGTTGCATGGAATGGCATAGTCACTTAGTATAAAAAACAGGGGTGTAAAGATGTGACAATAGCTCATTAATGAAACGATGAGTATGTAACTCCAGTATACAACTCCAACCTAGTGCCAGTTTACAGAACATCAAAGATTGGTTATAAGATCTGTGAGCTGATGCTGCAGGAGAAGACACCCATGTGACAAAGTAATGCACAAAATTGTCACTTGTTTCCAGCCCCATGGGGTGCCACACCCTTCTGACATGGAACCAGCAGTGTAGCTGTCTTTTTTAATTTATAAAAAAATTGTAATGATAATAATAATAATAATTATTATTATTATCATTACTATTATTGTTGTTGCTGTTGTTAATGTTTGCAATACAGACACGTGGCCTTTCAAAATGTGAAATGTATTTCATTCCCACCATTTGGTGTATTTTCAGGCAATGTTTAGAAAGAAACTGGGAGACAGGTACTTTTTTTCTTCCATAGTCAATTTTTTCTATTTTCTCTATTCCATAGGGAGGAAAGTGGGTCTAAAAAGATTTGCCTTCACCCCAATATATGAGTCAAGTCACATTGTTAAACTCATTCTTCAAGTAAAGTATTCATTATGTTTTGCAATGCAAAACATTTTATAAAGATGTTTAAGATTTCCAAAAAATATATTTTATCATTTGTGTCAAGTAGAAATCCCTGCACTATGGATGATAGGAATTGGGGAGACGCTTCTTATTGTTATATTCCTCAGAGTTTACTTTTATACAGGAAGTCTTTACAAGATCGGTCTGACAAGAAGGGAAACAACATTGGGATTGTGAGCATTGGCAGTCAGTAGGTAAAAGAAGAGACAAGTATTGGAGGTATTTGGATACACAGAGCGCAACGACCGGATAAAGAGGATGACAGTGAGAACAGTACAGAGAGTATCATTAGACTTGCCTGGATCAAGGTAGAGGGAGAATCAGACAGTCTGTTTCTGCCATTATAGGACATTTTTAAATGGAAAAACCAGATGAGCGTATCGTATCTGATAATTTTTGACAGTTGTGATCAACTTGTATTTGTGCTGAATAAGAAATTATATTGTAGTTTATTTGAACAAAGAAAACTTGTCATAAGCCATGAAAAGATAGGTAGCATGCAAAAAGTTCATTTATGCATGATTTTTTTCATCCAATCATCCATTTATTTTCACTTTTCTGTGGTCATGTCAATGAGGCAACAAATTCAGGAGAAAAACCCAGACATTACTCTCCTCAACAACACTCTCCAACTCCTGGGGCATCCCAAGTCATAGAGGATAATTCATCCAATGAATGTATGAAAAAAATGTGGGTTACCTGTTACCGATAGCTTTTTGATTTAACTCAGGTTGGAGAACAAAAACTTAATTCTGTCTAAGCTCATAAGCAAGTGACTATTTTTTTTAAAGTGCCAAGGTTAAAATGAATTACTGTTGTCTTACAAAAATGTCTACCGGTATCTATTCCCTATAGCAGTTCATGTAAACACTATTTTATAAACCTTTATATTACCATTAGTTTGCATTACTGTCACAAGGGAGGTGTACACCCAGATAGAACAGACTGAAGGATCACAGACTCAGAAAGATAATTAATAAGTGATTTATTTCACAACAAATAATATCAGTCTCTGTGTACAGGTGGCACTCCCTGGAAATCCCTGGAAGGGAAGGAGAGATGATCAGAGACTTAGAGACTCAGAGATAGAATAATATGTTATTTGAATATTTCTCCTTACAGTGAGTGAAGGGTAGGGAAGTTCAGAGAGAAGGCTGTGGGAATCCAGTTCCAGGAGGTTCACAGGCCGATACACAGGTGGAGCATGGAGGCAGGTGGAAGGAAGGTGGAGGAACAGCTGGAGAGTCAGAGAGTCAGTTTCTTTATTGTCATTCACATTCACACCACATGTGGTACATGTGGTGGGACAAGATTGTGTCCTTGGGGTCCCAGTTGCATCCCACAATAAAATGTAAAAGAAGGGCCCACAAGGTAAAGCCTTACACTCAGGTAATCAAGATCCACAGGACAGTCAATTAGATCCAGGACAGGTGGCACAGAATCTGGGTCTGTCAGAGTACGAGGAGAAAACATAAAAAGTAAGCATGAGCAAGGTCAGAAACATTCACTAGGAGGCCGACTGAACCCCCAACTCTCCCATTGGAGGACGACTGCTCTAACCACTCGTATATCGTATATCATATGGGCACCCTGATCTCTTAGAAATGGAAGCATATTTTGTCGATTCCAGAAGCTTAAAAGTATGAACAATTATTTGTTTTCCACACTGGTTCATATATGAAATGGCTTGCTCTCCACAGCATTTGCCCAGGTCTCCGAGTTCTCATTTTTCAGGTCACTAGTGATCTGGCAAAACACATTGTAAAAATAATGCAGGCTAAACTCGAGTTTGAATACAATAGATATTGTACCAGATTTAAAAGAACCATAAATTTATCATTCTGGAGTTTTGCCAGAATATGTCAAAATTTGTCTGCGTTTATCACAGACCTAAAACTATACAACAGCACATAATAGTTACTGTACATTATGCAGATTGCTGTTCAGAAAAGCTGCTAACAGAAAAACAAACAAACAAACAAAAAACATAAAAAGGGTTAAAATTTTGATTAAAAAACCCAATGGAGCCTTTCTGTAAAACTGCTTAGCAGCATGAACAGGACGGCCAGTGGAAAAAATGAAAAAGCTGACAGATTGTATAGTCAGTGGAGGAAATGAAAGGCCTGGAATTAATCTTAAAAACTTTGTTTAACTGCAATTTCAGACACTGGGTAATAAGTGCAAATTCAGCAAATTATACAAGAATGTTCCTTTTTAACCTGGATTAAAAGCAAGTTGATCTTCTTCTTTTTTTATTTTTTTTTATTCATTCATTTTTTCAGTTTTCATTTTACCCATTCAGGGTAATATGAAAGGAAAAATGACTGAAGATTAATGAAGCCATGTGTTCATTAAATGAATCACGTTAGATCTAACATGTGAGAATGAAGTAACTCAAAGATGCAACATGACCTGATCATTTCTTCTTTCTCGGTACTGCATAGCCTTTGAGCAGAAGCTCCAATAATCTTTGATTTGATCTGAGATTGCGGTCCAATAGAAACTAGTTTATAAAACTCCCAAGATGTCACGATCACTATCAATAACAACTTCCTCTGACTGAGTTGTGTAGCAGCTGGCTATAGACCCTTAGCTATCATATATTTTCTATAAAAAACTGTTTTATGTGATTAATGGTTAGACAACTTTCCATTTAGCTTCTATTTTGAAACCAGCTTTCTAAATCTGAAACTAAACAAGCATCTATCACTTATGAAGTTATTAAGAGTGACTCTGTCAAAGGACAGACAGAAAAACACTGAGGATTTCTAAAGTTTATTACTGGTAATCAGAACAGAACACTAACTTATATGGAGCCGTCAGCTGCCTTGTGTGAAAATCAATATTCTCCATGGTCTTCTGTCTCATCTTCTGCTCATGCTGAGTCCATTTTTGAAAAATGACAAAATATAACTCCTAAAACTGCTAAAACTTGATGCCACTCCGTTTTTGTTTTTATTTCCAGAAGAAGACATGTCTTCAGAGGGTTTTGTGTCGTTTCTTTCAGTATTTCTTGGTGCAGCGCCCCCACAGGCGAGTGGGGGAATAGGTTGGTTCAACAGGTTGGCTCGACTGCACAGTGCAGTGTGAACGCAAACGCACCAGCTCAAATGTAAACAAAATGTCATGAATATTGGTCCCCAACTGAACCGAGTCTACCGGACTATCAGGTGTGAATGCACCCTAAGGTTGTTTGTTGTTGTAAGGTTGTGTTTTGAAATCATGTTGGTTTTTCCATTGTAGAACACATGCAACTTTTCAAAGAAGAATCATGTACGCTCTGTTCACAATGCATGTATTACTAATCAACTTCCTGTGGAGACTATCTCCACATTTTGCAGTGGCAATATTGCTATGACTATATTTTTGATAAAGCAAACATGCAAAGCCATGTCTCGATTAGGAACAAATTCTTATTGAAAAAGAGAGTTGTACAAAATGTTTCTGCTTTAGACAGTCTGGGTAGTATTTGTTTGATATGTCACATTTCATAATGACTCCGTTTCTTTACACATTTGCATTCAGGGTTGTGTGTGGGTGTGCATGAATGGGTGTTTATGTGGGGCATCTGTCTCAGCAGTCAGCAGAAAATATGTGGGGTACACCACATACAGTCACCATTTTATCACAAGACTAACAGAAAACACAAGATGGGCATCCATACACACACTAAAGCACATTTTAGAATCTCTTCCTACTCAGCCTGCATGTTTCTGAACTGCAGGAGGAAACCAGGATACCTACAGAAAGCCTATGTACAGTATGTACAGGGAGAACAGAGCTTGGATAAGAGCGGATTTGAATTGCACAGGTTCTGGGTCTATATTTCTTAAGATACCTTTTTTTGCTGTAAGGCGAAAATATTAACAAAACAAGCATGAAAGTAACTTGCTAGCTTACAGTAATAGGAGCAATGTTGTAGGCTTCCTATATTATGATAAAAATCTTAAAGATGACAACTTAATTTTTTTTATTTCTTAAACCTTAGACAAGTACCAGTTTAAAGATATAAACAAAGATTGAAAAATTGATCATTGCATAACAATGTTGATCAGGAGCTGCAGTTTTTGATCTGGAAACTCAACTTTTGTTTGTTTGTTTGTCTTGCGTTGTGCTCCACTTCTTGCTTGTGGAGCGGGGCCCGGTCTGTTTACATTCACACTGTACTCGAACCGCGCTGGAGTTCTCTTCTACCGGTCCGAGACCTAGGTTTTAGCCCAGGCCAGAGTTCACCTTTTTGTTCCATGACAGAGTTTGATGGCGCATTCACACCTCCCCAAACGAACCGGACTTTCTAGGAAAACGAGCTAAAGTTCGATTAAAGCGGACTAAACAGAGCTGGTGTGAATGCACCCTTAGTCTAGTGGTTCTACACTTAATGCTCCTCAACCTCCTTCCTGAGGGGAGCAGAGCAAAAAGTGTGTGTGTGCTGGGTGAGTGGGGTCCTTCATGATGCAGGTGGGCCTCTTCCTGCATCTGGAGGTGTAGATGTCTGTGATGGTGGGGAGGCTGACTCCACCAGACTTCTGTGCAGCCTTCACCACTCTCTGCAAAGCTTTTCTTTCTGCAGCTGTGCAGCCTCCATGCCACACGTTGATGCTGGAGCACAGGATGCTCTCCACTGCACACTTGTAGAAGGAGGTGAGGACTGAACTTCCCAGACCAGCTCGCCTCAGCCGCCTGAGGAAGTAGAGTCTCTGATGAGCTTTCTTGATCAGGCTGGTGGTGGTGTTGCTCCAGCTGAGGTTGTCATTCATGTGTACACCCAAGTACTTGCAGCTGGAGACCACTTCCACCGCAGATCCTCTTATGTTCAGAGGGGTGTAGGTGTGTTTGTTCCTTCTGAAGTCCAATATCATCTCATTGTCTTTTTCACATTGATGTGAAGGTTATTCTCTTTGCACCAGCTCTCCAGGTGTTCCACCTCCAGTCTGTAGCTGGACTCATCATTGTTTGTGATGCATCCCACCACCGCTGTATCATCTGCAAACTTAACCATGTGACAGCCTGGATGGTTAGCTGCACAATCATACGTGAGCAGAGTAAACAGAAGGGGTCGCAATACACATCCCTGAGGAGAGCCAGTGCTGAGGGTTATGGTGGAGGAGGAGAAGTTGTGGATCCTCACTGACTGTGATCTGTTTGTTAAGAAGTCTAGTACCCAGTTGCAAATGGAGGGGCTTAGTCCCAGTGTGAATAGTTTGTCCATCAGGGTTTGGGGGATCATGGTGTTGAAGGCAGACGTGAAGTCCACAAAGAGCATACATACGTAAGAGTCTTTCTGTTCCTGGTGGTTGAGCGCAGTGTGGACCACAGAAGAGGTGTCATCCTCTGTTGATTGGTACTTGCGGTATGTGTACTGATGAGGGTCCTCGTTGATGTTAATGGTTGTTTTGATGTGGGTCATGACCAGTTTTTCGAAGCATTTAGTGACTATCGGGGTGAGGGTCACTGGCTGATAGTCATTCAGACCAGCCACTGTAGAGCTCCTTGGGACTGGGATGATGGTGGCAGTCTTCAGGCAGGTGGGAACTGTTGCCAGGGTAAGTGAGGAGTTAAAGATGTCTGCCAGCACCTCGCAGAGCTGATCGGCACAATCTTTCAACACTTTTCAGGGGATGTTGTTTGGGCCGGTTGCTTAGTGTGGGTTAATCCACCTGAAAGTACTCCTCACTTCTGCTGAGGTCACGCTGAGATGTGCTTCATCCGGTGATGAGGTGAGTCTGGTGCTGGGTGGTCTGTTCAGGTCTTGAAAGCATGCATAGAACTTGTTGAGGGCATCAGGCAGAATGGGTCTTTGGGGCATAGTTCGCTTCTTCCTTTATAATCTGTTATGCACTTAATGCCCCTCCACATGCTCCGAGGGTCTTGTGAGGTGAATTGACCCTCGATCCTATGTGCATTTGTGGCCTTGGGCTTCTTAATACCAGCAACCAGCTCGTTCCTTTTCCTTCTCAGCTCCTGTGAGTTTCCAGACCTGAAGGCAGTGTTCCTGGCTTCCAGCAGGATGCGCACCTCTGCATTCAGCCAAGGTTTTCTGTGTGGGTAACTTTTAACATATCTTATGGTGGAGACTGTGTCACTACATGTACTAATGTAATCCAGAACTGAGGATGCGTATTGGTCCAGATCAAGCAATCCTCCATTTTCAGCAGCTTCTCTGAAAGCCTGCCAGTCTGTTCGTTCAAAACAATCTCTCAGTATGGGGCCACTGTCCTGGATCCAACATTTAACTTTCTTTTGTACCGGTCTGAAGCGTCTCAGCGGGGGAAGGTAAGCAGGAGCCATTAAGATAAATGACTTACACCTTTTATGCTTGTCCAACAGAAAATTTTACTTAATAGTTGGTCTTTCAAAAAAATCTTTTTAAAATCACATCTATCTAAAAGTTCAAAAGAGTCGGGGATAATTTTCTTATCTTGTTATAACTCTCGCTTGTAGTGTTTTTTTATTTATTTTAGTTTAATTTGTTTATTTTATTTTTTTCTTATTTCAAACAGACCAAGAATTCTCCTGCAAGATAATAGAGGTAGCTGCATATTGCATGAGTAGCTATGTAAATCTGAAGCAAAGATAAATGAAAACAGAAGCTTGATGTTACTCAATGGCATGTTCACACGGTAGAATCTCAAGATCAAACTCTGTGGTTTTAAAATGTGTCACGTGGATCAGCAACAAATGGCAACCTCCACTGAGTGCAACATGCTGCCAAGACATTTTATTTTTCTTTCATTTTAAAAACTTAATCTCATTGCTTTGGTGAACCATTGATTTTCATACAGATTATAAGCTAAATAGCTGTAGTAATTTTCTCAGTTCCTGTTAGCTCCCACAGACTAAAAATGTGTCTGTTAGGTTATTTAGGTTAGATTGTGAGTGAGAGTGTGAATGGTTGTTTGTCTCATTTGTCTCTACGTGCCCTTGTGTTGGATTTGCTACCTGTCTAGGGCATACCTGCATGTCTTTTGCACAATAACCTCTAGACATAGGCACCAGTTCAATTGTGACATAAAAAGGAAAAAGTAGGTAAAGAAAATGGATGGATGGATGGATGGCCGGATGGATGGACAGACGGATGGATGGATGGCCGGACGGATGGGGCGGGCATATAATGAAATGACTCTATAATAAGTAATAATATAAATTCAAAATATAAATAGAATCAAGCTCATTATTTGAGTACTCTTAAATATTCCTAATATTCAAGGTCCTAACAATGCATCTTAGCACACAATATAGCAATAGCATTTCATCATCTCAATGTACATTCGATTTAAATGCTTCAATGTTAACACTAGGTGCTAGTTACTATTGCAAGATGCTTATTTTTCATTACCAGATCAATACAAATGCAGGTGTTCAGAAATTGTACATGTATAACACCATCTGTGACATTTAGTATAGAAAAGTATTCATGTTTGATAATTATTTTGTCTATAAGAACATTCCAATAAATGTAGCAATATAGCACTGATTTAGCACAGAGCCCAATACAATAACCTGGAGGCTAGCACCAGTATGCTAGCTCCAAAAACAAACTCTCCAGTTCCCACTTTTAGAATACACAGTCAGATTAAGGTTTTTTTCACAGGGACATCTAAAAGTTGAGAGGCATATGAATCAGAAATGGTGACATAGGCATTAGATAAAGGGCTTTCAGTGGCTTAAAGCCTACCTGCAACTAGCCTGGTTGTGAGAGTGTCTCTGTACGATCTGTTCCAGGAAGATTCTAGTGCCCCCAGGGTAAAAATACATCATCAATCAGAGACAACATTTTTGAAAGAAACAACTTTACTCATCCATCCATCCATCCATCCATCCATTATCTGTACCTGCTTATTCCATTTTGGGTCACGGGGGTCGCTGGTGCCCATGTCCAACAATCACTGTGCGAGGGGCGGGGTACACCCTGGACAGGTCGCAAGTCCATCACAGGGCCACATGGAGACAAACGAGACAACCATTCACTCTCTCACTCACACCTAGGGACAATTTAGAGTTACCAATCAGCCTAACATGCATGTTTTTGGTCTGTGGGAGGAAACCGGATTACCCGGAGAAAACCCACGCATGCACAGAGAGAACATGCAAACTCCACCCAGAAGACCCCTGGACCAGGGTTTGAACCAAGGACCTGCTCGCTGAGAGGCAGCAGCTCTACCAGTTGTGCCACCGTGCTTCCACTTTACTCATCATTAACTATAAATATATTTCTTACACAACTAAAAAATATATACAAATATTTTGAAATGTTTTTATTTTATTATTTCATTTTATTTTCTGTCTTCAAGGTAATATGTGAGTGGTTTGAGTGGTGGGGTGACACCCTAGTGCCCCCTAGTGACCAGCAACCACTGTTTAAACTTCTATTACCACGTAAACTCAGATTTAAAAAACAAAAATCACACAGTTTGATTAGTTAGGTTTTTTTATTTTTATTAAAACTAAAACATTACAAATTAGGCATTTATGGCCTACTTAAATAGCAAGAAGACAGTAAATGATGTGTGCACATTAATTCAATTAAATTCAAAAATACTTTATTAATCCCAAAGAGAAATTATTTGTTGTTGTAACTCGTTATCCTCATTTCATTAAGAGATGTTATAGATATTGATGGATGTAGACAGGAAAGATCTCTTGTAAAGGTCCATCCCACAGTGGATCCTAAGAAACTGGCTGCAAATGCTGTTCGCTCCATCCACCCAGCCTCGGCTGGCCTCTCGGTTCCCCCGGTCTGTAGGACCGCACAAAAGCCGGGCAGAACTCCTCCCAAAGCGATGGCCACTCCTCCCAGCAGTCTGCCGAGCTCCTTGTCGCTGCGGACAGCTAACTGTAGGTGCCGAGGGACGATCCTGTTCTTCCGCTGTCATGAGCCGTGTTTCCTGCTAGTTCCAGGATCTCAGTGGTCAGGCACTGGAGCACAGCTGGCAGGTTGCTGAGAATGCATCCACAGAGCCTCCTTTTCAACTCATTTGAGATTTTTGGCTGTAGTTGAGATATTATTTGAGCTTTTGAGATGTTAATCAGCTGTAGTTGGTTGTAGAAAACTGCCTTTTTGCCATGGTTACGCATCATAACAAATGTCCAAAACTAAAAAAGTTTCAGTAAACATCCTTCCAGGTGCACAGCATCCGATACCAGAGGAAACAATCATCCAAAAAAATGTGATTTACATCCAGAAAAAGAGGAATTAAAGTTTCCAAAAGCAAAATCTCAGAATGAAAGTAACAGAGCTGCTCCAACATGCAGCCACATTGAGCGGCGCAATTCTAGAATTGTTATTATTGTTAGCATGTGATTTTTGTAATGCTTTCAATATGAATAAATCTATATATATATAAATTTTAATTTTATTTTTGCAGTTTTTACATAAAAGTCCAACCAAGGACTGGGTTTGCAAATTAGCCTGTGGCTAGAAAACCTTCGTACAAAACAATGGTCGCTTTGTTTTTAACATGTAACATTGTTTATTGTGCTGTCCTTGTTCAAATAAACTTGAATGAATGAATATAATAGCGATGGAAAAAGAAAATAAATCTAGGGTTAATGTTGGAAATGTTCAGTTAGTTTTGTTATAGCAGCTGAACAGAAATCCTATACATAACATCTTTGACAAAAACATTTTCTGATGTCTAAAAATATAAGTGAAAACATTGCATTATTCTCCCTGCAGCCAACGCGTTGATTTTCACTTTACGTGGCATTTATGTCTGAATGTTAAATTTCACAGATGGATGGGTACACTTTTATAAATTACTCCTTTCTATTTTGTGGACTCTCACATTAGGTGAGACATTGAACAAATGTTGTGAAGTGGTTAGGAGCTGTGGTGCAAAACACAGTTTATCTTTACTTTCAGTGTCAATCAAATTGCTCCTTTACAAGGCTTATGGTTCTTTTAAAAGCATCTTACCCTCATTGGGACTCACTAAGGCTGACAGGTATGTCTGCTTTAATGTTGTTTTAGTACACTTTTATATGTCTACTAGCCATTAGACATCCCCCTCTGCTGGAAACAGGAGAACCTGTTAGAATAATTGAGGCTAAAATGTAATTGAGGCCAAGATTTACCACAAAAGGATTTGGCTGGACATGTCTAATGGCCTCAAAAGTATTTTTAATAGTATGGAGTGCTTTAAAATCTTGTCTGTGATAAAATTGTTTGGTTTACTTTGTAAGAAAGCCTCTGTTACTGAGTGTATGACCTATCTTGTCTCAGATCATAATAGTCCTAATAAAACATTTGTTTTTGGAAGGCTAATACATCACCTCCTGCCCAAGACTTGTCTTATGGGACACATGCAAATCAGTGAAGCTCGAAGTGTTCTTTGAAGGAAAACTTGACTCTGAGGCACAGCCAGTTCTGATGGGAACTGAATGGAGCATGAATAACATGTGTCTGTGGAACACTTAAAATGCAAAATTTCAGCTTTAGTGCATTTCTATTCTTCCTCCTCATGTGGCTTCTTTCTCACTCTATTTACTTTTGGTAACATTTCTGAATTCTTTCTTTATTGTAAGCACACAAAAAAAATCCACTGACACTGACCATGTCCTTTGCATTCAAAGGCAAAAGAAAATAGTCTGCTCAGCTGACAAATATCCAGATGGCTCTTGAGGCCATGGTGGAATACAGCTTATTGGTTCAATAGAGCCAAAAGTAAATGTGAAATGTGAAGGCTTCTGTTTGCCTCTGTCCTGGGATTAATATTCAATTAAATTTGAAAGTGACTGACAGTGTAGTCACTGCAAACTTGGTCAGGAGATTACAGGTCCATGGTGAAAACACTATGTGCTGTGTAGAGGAGTTCCTGTCTGCTGTGATTTAATAGGTGTTATATGTGTTTTATAATAGTGTCATACTGCTCTTGGTCTCCATGGAGTTGAGGGATTTTCTATAAGCACATTTCTTTCTCTGCAAAAGCATTTTATGCATTAGCTGTATTGGTTTTCTTTTCCTTTCTTTTTAAAAGACTCATGGATAGATTTGATGTTCTTTTACATGTTTTTCCTGTGATTTCAGTAAGATAAAAGTTACATTTGGCTTTATAAATGTACATGACATTGCATTAAAAACAATGCATTGAGCAATTTACTTATGTACACTAACAAAAGGAGGTATGTGTAGTGAGTCACGTGGGTACGTGTCACTAGTTGTAGTATGACAATATATCCCCGTTTATATGCATACTATATCACGAGTTCTTCATTTTTCTGACTGTGTAATGTCGTGTATTGAATTCAACAGAAATGCGAACGAGAGACGTTATTACCTTTGACCCATCAAATGAATGGAGTCATTTATTTTCAGAATCAAAGTTTAACATCAAACATTTACATTAATTTGGCAAAATATGAAAATAATAACAGACA
>NC_056500.1:30382150-30382535 GCF_014905685.2 Nematolebias whitei
CACCTGAGGTGGTACTGTGGTGTCTTGGTTGCTAGCAACCTGGCAGGCCTCTGGAATGGTCTGCCCAGCCTTAAGGCTCGCTGTGTTTAGCACAGGAGTATCCTTTGTGGCTGGTTTCAGGGACCACAGCACCTTGTTGATGGTGTCCACGTGGACACCTAACCTTACCAAAATGTCAGAGCCTATATAGGATGCATGTGGTAAGTTTTGGATAACGAGAAATGGGTGAACCAGTTCTCGTTGATTCCAGTTCAGTTTTAGGTTAATGACTCCTTCTGCGGTCATTACCTGTGAACTATTGGGAACTAATGGAAAGCGGAAAGCTTTTTTAATTAGTTCCAGACCAACGTGTTTGTGAACCAAGGTTTCGTAGAAAGCTCGGTTA
>NC_056500.1:30382635-30391754 GCF_014905685.2 Nematolebias whitei
GAGCCTATGTAGGATGCATGTGGTAAGTTTTGGATAACGAGAAATGGGTGAACCAGTTCTCGTTGATTCCAGTTCAGTTTTAGGTTAATGACTCCTTCTGCGGTCATTACCTGTGAACTATTGGGAACTAATGGAAAGCGGAAAGCTTTTTTAATTAGTTCTAGACCAACGTGTTTGTGAACCAAGGTTTCGTAGAAAGCTCGGTTAATTGCTGATTTATCTGTCCACAGAGACAGTACAGCATCGTTGGTGTGGGACCCTTGGATCTCTACACCCTTAACTACCAGTGGTAGGTAGTGTTTGGTGGACTCTGACTGTTCCAGCTCACAGAGGAGGCTGTCTTGTTGAGTCAGAGTTTGGACCTCTTGGGTTTCTTTGGTTTCACATGGTGTTAGAGGAGTACTCACCGGGCTCGTGTCCTCGGCTGAGGAGTCCTTTGTGCCTTCCGCGGTACCTGCTGTTGGGCAGTCTGTGTCACACTCCGGAGGCGTTTCTATTGGCAGTGGTTTGCTCACTTTTGTCCACATTATTTGATCACCATAATCTATAATCGCATTAAAGCGATTTATAAAATCCTGGCCAACCAAAAATGGGAATGAGTCAACATGGGTCACGTGTACCGGGTGGTACAGTGTCATATTGCCAATCTGCATGTGAACCATTGCTATAGCTGTCAGGGTTGTTTTCATTTCTGAGAGACCCTGCATTTCTATAGCACATTCAGAGAGAGGTATTATCCTGTTAACACTGGCAGCGGCCGTCCTCAGCTCCTCGAACAGTTTAGCTGACATAATTGTTATGTCTGCCCCACCGTCCAAGAGTGCTTCGTGTGTGAGGACACCTTCGAGTGTTACTGACAGGTACGCCTTTTTGGCGGCCCCCTTTCTGATAAAGTTACACAGAAACCTCTTGGGTTTTTTCTGACGCTTCTTCACGCGTTCAGCCTTATCTGTGTAATCTTGGTTTGTCTGAACCGTCAGCACAGCAGAAGCTGTTTCTGAGTGTTCAGCTTGCGATGACTCGTCATCGTTTGTGTGTGTGATTACCCCCCCTACTTCTGATGAGGGGTTGTTCGAGGCAACAACGGTTATGTCTTGGTGTGTTTCACCGACATCTGTTATGTTGTCATTCGCGCCCTCAGATGTAATGGGAATTACATCACTGCAAAGTGCTCCTGGTTGGGTTCCCGTGTCAGTGTGTTTCAAAGTTTCTAACAACCTGCGTATTTTCTCTGTCTCTTCCGAGTTCAGAGGTGTAGGGCCTTGTTTCTGGAACTTTGGTGATTTTTTCGCCTCGGTTCGTTTCGTCCGAGGTGGGGGACGGTCAGGTACGTCTTTCGGGGGTTCCTTTACGTACTGCCCCTGATGATATGGTTTCCCATATCTTTGCGTCCTGCGCTCACCCATTTTTCGATAATCACTGTCGTCCTCTGAAAGAGGAGCCTTTTTGTCCCAGCGTGCACCTTCAGTACGCGGTTTGTTAGCTTGAACAGACTGTTTTCTCTCTTTCTTCTTAGGAGGAGGCGGCGAAGCACGTCGTCCTTCTAGTTCTAGGGAGTGGGGTTTAACCTTTACACTTGGAAACACTTCAATGGGCGTCTTATCATGAGAACATGCTTCAAACACATTCACAGCACACTGTTTAATCTCACTGATGGATTTTTCTCTGAAATTTGCCATCATTTGTACTGATTTTTTAAAATCAGAATGGAGATTTTTGCTGAAAACAAACTTAAAACCATCATCTTCTTCCATTCCGGTCTCATTTCTGTTACCAAAATAAGCTTGGAAGATTCTTTTGTAATAAACTTTTGGATGTTCATTCTTGCCCTGCGTGACCTTGTCAGCGGCTGGGAAACCAGCAGGTCCCGTGCAAGAGTCGTACTCTTTGATCAAAGCCTCACAAAGAAGGTTGTAATCCCTCCTCGTTGCATCTGGTAGACGCTCGATGAAGGTGAACACCTCTCTGTCCGAAGTGAGTCGTATCAGACTGATTTTATCTTCTGCCGTAGCATTAGGATAAGCTCTCAATCTGAAATCCAGATCTCTGAGGTACGCTTTTGTTCCTGCCGACCCCATAGGGCCGGGAACGAAACGTTGTACATATTTTGAGACTTCCTGCAAATCATCCATTGAAGGAGACTGTATCAACGGTCTCACATGCGTGATTGGTGCAGATTGGTCAAGGCCTGCCCCTACCGCCCATGGTGGGGGTGGGGGTGGCTGATAAGGAGGAAGAGGTACATATCGGTGCAGGTCTGTCCCTACCATCCGTGATGGTGGTGGGGGTAGGGGCATGGTGTCAGGAGGAAGAGGTACATATTGGTGCAGTTCTGTCCCTACCGCCCATGGTGGGGGTGGGGGTAACGGCGTGTTGTCAGGAGGAAGAGGTGCAACAGCATCTGTCTGGAGAGTTTGTGGCTGTCTCGGACCCTTATACTGTTCGTCTTTGAGTCTTAGACCAGGCCGCCCCAGATCAGAAATCTGGTTTGTAGCTGTAGCTAAATTCTCCTCACAAGCTTTCAGGTCCTCCTGTGATGTCTGATATTTACTTTTTAAAATCAGCCATTGTCGGAGTAATTCCGTCTTGTCTGCCTTGCAAGCGTCCAGCTCGTTCAATGCGATCTGTAACTGTGCTTTTAGCACATCGTTATCTGAACGCGAGGCTTGGTACGCTTGTTCTCTATCCTCTGCTTCCGATAGTGATGCTTCAAGTACTTGTAGTTTGCTGTTCAGCAAAGCAATTTCTGCACTTGTATCTTGCTGTAACTGAAACATCTGTTCATAATGTTTCGTCATGAGGACCTCGTGTTCGCTTCTAAATTGACGGACGTATTCTTCCGTTTTTTGAGCCAACACTATTTCACTGTCTAACCTTTTTCTGAGGTTATCAGTTTTCTCAACAGCCTTATAGAATGACTCTTTCAGCAAAATTGCAATTTTAGCCAGCTTTTCATAACTTGACTTTGTGATTTCTGTAGAGGTCACACTTTCTGCAACCTCCTTCAGATTGTCCAATAACTCTTCTGGGTTCATGCGCTCTGTCTGAATCATATATGAATGTAAGGACGCTCCCAGGAGCGCGAACGCATTCTCCAAGCAGTCCGCCATTCTTTTTGGGTCAAAATCTTTTTCTAACACACCTGTCATGTTTTCACTGTGTAGCAATTTATCTGTTTGAACAGTTGCAAGCTTTAGATATTTTACAGGTAAATATTTGTATTCAAGTCAATGAGTTTTCACACTTATTTTAGCTTTGGGTTTACACAGAAGTACTGTTATAAGTCACTTATTCAACTGTGGATACCTTTCTCAGGTTTTACCCCTATTCATGAATATTTAAGTAAATGCTCTTTTTGCAGTGTTACTTTTTGTGCTTATTTTCCACAGATACTAGAGTACCAAGCTGTTTTTTAGTGTATTTACTCTAAAACACTGAATTTTTTATAAACCTGCAAATTTTTCTTTAGTCTCACAGCAATATTAGTTTAAAACGTTTTTTAAACCGTTCTGTTCCAGAAATTTGCTATTTTAAACAGTTACTCATCAACCCAGGTGGGTGAAAAGAGAAAAGAAATTGATGATGAGGAATAATCAGTCTTTCTTCAGAAAAACTGTATTTACTCCTGTCCTCCTGTAAAGCTTCTATTTAAAATTAAATAGAAAGATTTTTGTTTAGGTGGCAATTTAAACAGAAAAATCTCTTTTTCCTCATAAATTTACTCTTATTTAGTGATTTTGCAATTAAACGTGTATTATCCTTTTAGCAAATGAGTAAACTTTTTCCAACTTTGTGAAAATCTGTAACTGTTTCTATTTTTTAAAAAGTTAATGTTTATTTTTGTACCTTAGTTTTAAGGGATTACCAGTGAAATAAAACTGTTTTGGTGAATGCTCGTTTGCATAAATACCTTATAACTTTTAAAATGCAAGATAACAGTAATTTTCAGCTTTAAGGAACGTTTATTGACTCGAAAATGCTTTTAGAAAGATTAAAACGTTTAATTTCACTGTTTAGACCTAAAAGCGAGTGAAACCTGTCTTCTCAAGGTTGTCCAGAAGATGTCAGCCTTACCTTACTAATCTTAACTCAGACACTGTTTGTGTTATCCACTAGGGGAGCTATAACTTCCTGTGGCGTTCGGTTGACATCCTGTTGTTAGCCGCTTAGCTTGAAGTTAGCTTCGGCTAAACTCGGTTAAAATCAACATTTCTGAACGTATTTTTTACACAAACGTGGCAAAATTTCAACAAACACGACTTCTTAGCCTGAACATGAGTTTTTGGAACAATATAGCAGCTTCATTTAGTGATTTTAAGCGTAGTTTAAACTCCGGTCGTTAGCTGTTTAGCTTAAAATTAGCATCGCTAGCGTTGTTTAAAAACATCGTTTTTTGACGAATTTTAAACTCTAACGTAGCAAAATTTCAGCAAATAGCTTCGAAGCATTTAACCAGTGTGTCAACAATCACTTTAGAGGCGTTTTTCAGCTTTAAAAAGCAGATTTTATTTCCCTATGAAAACGAATTTCATTTCCGGGTCACGTGACTGAAATCACCAATGGCAAAGCAGCGCAGGGTGAGAGGAAGTGACGTAGCCACGCCAGTCAGCCTTCTCAACCAATCAGAGCGCTCCACAACAGCGAATTCAACCAATCACGAAGCGTTTTCTCCAACTAGCAAGTTAGATTAGCGTGAAATAGTTCGTCACTTTTTCGTCTTTTAAACCATCAAAATGCACTTTTTCTGTTAAAAATTGTAACGAATCAACTCCTAACTGTGTTCTGAGATGGCACTCAGCTTTTAAAACGTTTATCCATCTATTCAAAATACTCGTTCGAACTGAACAGAACCGAACTGGTCCACAGCCGGGTCTTAAAGCAGAACCTCGTACTTTTAGACAGAATAACGTCTTCCACAGCTCATCAGCTCTTAGTTACACGTAACAGACGTACAAATTCAGCTTTCATAAAGACTCAATGACACAATTTCAGCTTTTAAAACATTACTAGCCCAACGCTTAGAACATGCAGCGTTTGCTTGAAAGGCGCAGCTCCGAGCGCGCAGCTCCGGCTGTTGCGTAAACATTCACAGCTGATAAACTGTTATTTTTTCAACATGCCAACATTTAAATCAATCTTTACACGAATTAACAGTCATTCATGAGACGTGCGAGCCACCAGTTTGTTTATAAACAGAATAAAGCGTTTTACAGCCACTGTTTATATTAATTTGGTGGAATAGTGTAAATAATAACAGACAAGTTTCACAAATATTGAACTTCAAATCACTCGGCGGTGATTTGAGGACTTTGCTTCAGATATTTCTAAAAATATCTGTACTGATTTATGAGAGAGAGGTGAGTTTAAGAGGAAATTGAGATTTATCTTACAGAGGAATATGTGAGGGAATTTAATCTGTTTGACCAGAAATTGCACGCTCCCATCAGGTATCTCAGCTTATCCCAGGTACACTTTAGTCGAAGAAGAAACCGTTACCTTGTTGACGATAGATCACCTCAGTAAGAATCCTTCAGACTGATATCAGCGTCTCCGTTGAGAACAGCTAAAATCCTTGGAGAGTCGTGCGTGGTTAGTTCAAAACAGAATTATAATCCCAAAACGTCTCTGGATTCTCGGCAACTCTGACTCTTCATTGTCAGCAGCTCTCAGACTCTTTCAGATCTTCTCAGACTCTAACTCCAAAACTCTCCATAACTCTAACTCTCTGGAATCTCTTGGAACCGACTGCACTCTCTGAATTCCCCATGAATTCTCTTCAGAACTCCTTGAGAACTAACTGCACTCTGCCAGAACCGGGAAGTTGTCCCATTTTAAATGAGTTTACTTCCGAGTTTACTTCAGAGCTTTCTGATTCGTGGATGGACCAGAAAGAGGAGTGGTTTTGACGTAAGGTGTTTATCAAAAGTCGAGGTCAGAGAATGAAATTTGTTTAACAACTGACAGAGAGATTATTGCAAAAAGCAGACTTCGTGGAGTCTCTATTCTGATTATCTTCTCAAATAGTTAAACATGACATTTCTTCTTCAGTAAACATTTAGTTGACCGAAGCTTCAACTTTCACATACTTACGACTTAACTCATTTCAGACAGAAAATCAAGAAATGCATATTCAGGTGATTTCTTCTTTGAATGAGGAATAAAAATCATTACTTACTGTTTATGTAAAATAAAAATGAGTAGTTCTTTTCAACCTGTAAGCATTGAGTGAAACTAACACAATTTGATTATCAAAACATTTGTAAAACAGTAATGATTATAAAGGATTGTCTTTTCTGCTTGATTAATTCAAGAAAGAAAGTCATCAGATGGCTCAGACTTATTCAGATCAATGAAAATAACAGTCTCTGTCCATCTGGTAGATTTGAGGTCATCAGGGTCAGATAAGGGTCAGATCATCAGGTCATCTGGTTCACTACATATGTTAGATAAATAAAAGCAACAAAATATATAATATTGGTGGTGTTTTTTATGAATCCCTACTGTATTTATAATTTATAATGTAAAATGTTTTTTTCCAGCCATTCCTGCAGTTAGATTTTTTTTGTTGAGTTATTGTTTGAATGTTTTATTCTATTTTATTTGTAATACTGTAAATCTTATTTGAATTCAATTTTTTTCTTTTTTTCTTTTTTCTTACTTGTTCCCTGTCTTGCTTTCATTTACTGATATCATCTCTTACAAAAAGCACTACAAAAGAGTAAGAGCATTTTTAAAGCATTTATATGTCAGTTTATGTACAACTTGGGAAGGTCAAATGTCACAAATCACGTAGCATAGATTATATTTTCTGTCACCCTGATCTCCCTTTAATGTTTGCAATAGATATTTTCTGTAAGTTTCATTTATTCTGTTCGCTCAGGTAATGTTTATTTATACATGTGCGTTTTGGTTTGTCTTCTTTGCATGCTGGTAGAGGGCGACGTCACAGTTGTTCAGTTTTGTCTTCACTGCAGCCAGCAGCAGCTGATTAGAGCTCAACTGGCTGCACCTGTCACTCTCACCCTTTAAAAGCTTCACTCCTTCTTCTCTTCAGTGCCCGGTAGTTGAAAACAGTTCACTGTAAGTAGATACCTCGCATTCATGACCCTGCCTTGTTTCCTCATTGCCTTAGTGTCCCCTTGTCAAAGTTTACCTGTCTCCTTGTTCCTGTCCCGCTCCTGGTTCTTTTCCCTTCCTCTCGGCTCGAGCTCCTGGACCCACGACTTACCTGGACATCGTCTCTCGCTCGACCCTTTGGATTACCACATCTCTGTCTTCGGTTCTGACCTTCGCCTGCACGACTACGCTTCCTCGTCTTCTCCTCCAGTACCTCCTGTCATCTGCTCTCTGGTTTTGGACACAGGCTAGTTTGACCACATCTCTGCGCTCAACAGACTCACCACCCACCCGTCGCCGTGGCCGGCTGCAGCCCCTCACTGGACTCAGCCTCTCCTGCAGCGATCCGGATAAGTTTGGACCTCATCAGTCTCCAGAACCCCCAAGATCATCTGAGACGGTTAGTGGTCCTCCTCATTCTGACTTTTGCTCTTCACTATCTCCTGCATGACCACTAACCGATCTCTACCTCATAGACTCGTTCTTGATCCGGAACCAGAACCCGAACCAGAACCCAAAACCAGAACTAGTACCAGAACCGGCCCCATCTGCAACACTTCATCTTGAAAATAAATATCATTTAATTTTGACCTTTTTGTGTGGTGATTTTGGTCCAACCATTAGAGGGTTCGTTACATCAAAGGCCTGATTGCCACAGTTTAGAAAAACCAGATCTGCAGTGTAGGTAAAATTGGATTTAACTAGCGATACACCAATGTCCTTCGTCACTGAGAGATTTGAATAGTGAAAGTGTGTACTTTTTGAGATGAGTGTTTTTCTGGACAGAATTTGAACAGGGAACAAAAGTAAACCTTTATGTTGTTGGTAAAAGATGTACACGTGGGTAGGAGTTACACTGTGAGGCAGGAGTTTTGTTGTTGTTCTTGTTTTGTTTTTAGCTTGTCCAAGGCAGCACAGAGTGACAGATCCTGGCGAGCGGACAGAGAAATTATATCCACAACCAGGCACAATGGTGGGGCTAGGGGTTGGCCAATGGTGGCTGTAGCTGTTGTAGATTAATCTTTGGCCTCTCCACTCCACTACCCAAATCATTTGAGGACACTTCAGTATAAAAACTAAAAAGGATACTTTTCAAAAATGACAGGGGTGCTCGGTATACATCCCATCCCCCCCCCCCCACACACACACACACACACACATACCCACACACAAACACACCTCAATTAATTACACATACAGAGCTCAAATGTAGTCTTAGTAGCTGAGTTTTCCCCACCACATACTCTGAGCACTAACAGGTCTCATGGGGTTTAAAACTTTGGCATGCAAGGTGGTGGGTGATATGTGTTCCTTCAAGGAAAGCTAGTTTCATTAATATATTATTGCTTACTGTAGACATGTATTCTGCCTATTTTGCACTGCAATGCATAATCCATGTTTTAAACTTTTGAAAAGCAATACATAATGTCTCATTTGATGTACACTTCTGATTATCTTCTTCCAATCTGCATAACATGTCGGCACAATCTAATAAAGGCAGAATAGCACATTTAAAAATCCTCATCACAGAACGTCATGACAACCACGTCTGAATTTTCAGATGGTAAAGCATTCATATTTTTCAGACATTACCTCCCCTAGCAGTCCAACTGCTAAGCTGTGAACTTTAAAGAACAAGATGCATTGTGTCTGGACACAATCAGAAATGAGGACACAATGGAAGGAATGTAGAGTGGTCTGATCTCTCCTGCAGACATGTGTGCCATGGAGGTGAAAGTAAGTGGGAGTGTAGACTTTAAAGAACTAACTCAGTGGCTCATGGATACAGTTAAACGTGTCCTTCATGAAAGAAAAAAAAATCTGTTTTTCTAGAAGAAAAAAAAAGCTCTAGTCAATAGTGCCTTTTTTTTTTGGTCATGTTGTGTTAGGCTATTGATTTACTATATAACTCAGAAAGTACAATGAATGCATTCTTTGAAATTACGATGGATGGATGATGGATGGATGGATGGATGGATGGATGGATGGATGGATGGATGGAT
>NC_056500.1:30391764-30397282 GCF_014905685.2 Nematolebias whitei
GGATGGATGGATGGATGGATGGATGGATGGATGGATGGATGGATGGAGGGAGGGATGATGTATTGACTTAAGGTGGATTAATTTATTGTTATTCCCAGAGAAACTTTATAGCATCCAGCAGCAATTTCATATTGTATGAGGTCAATAAAAGATAAATGGAAATTAACAATACAAAAGGAAAGATAAAACATAGAATACAAAATATGGAAAAAACCCAATAAGAATATGAAAAAAATACATATCTCACAGTGTCAGTGAGTGATGAAGAGTGCAGTTACCAGTGTTAGACTAGTTTAACAGTGCAAATAGACAAGATGTGCTGACCATATACGTGTATATACAAGTATACGGGGCAGCTGTGGCTGAGTGGTTAGCGCAGTTTTCTTCCAATGCAAGAGTTGGGAGTTCGAATCCACCAGCAGTCACATGCCAAAGTGTCCCTGGGCAAGACACTGAACCCCTCATTGCCTCTGATGTGTGTCCCATCAGTGTATGAATGTGATGAAGCACTAATTAGTCTCTTTAGAATGCTTTGTTGAATTAACTTTGTAGAGATCTAATAGAGAGCTGTATGAATGGGTAAATGAGGGCACAGATTGTGTTGTAAAGCACTTTTAGTATCTCGATTAGATAGAAAGGCGCTATATAAGTACAGTCCATTTACCATGTAACATTTACCATACTGGTATGTAATGAGCCATACAAGTATGCAAATACTTAGTGTACAAATCACATCATATAGGGGGTATATATTTTTGAATGACCGGAGTGAAGGAAAGTCATTTTCTGTTGTTACTGCACTGGGAGGAGTTGAACAGTCAAATGGCTTGGGGGACAAAACATTTTCTGAATATGTGCATGGAATAGAGCTGGGACAGCAGTCTGCCACTGAATGAGCTCTTCTGCCTGATGATGGCACTGTGCTCAGTGGTTGGCATTGTCCATGATGGAAAGCAGCTTAATGAGGGCTCTTCTCTCTGCCTCTGATGTAAAGAACTTCAGCTCAGTTTCCAGCACAGAATCAGCTTTCTTCACCAGCCTGTCAAGTTGCCCTGCATCTCTCTTCTTGATGCTGCTTCCCCAATACACTACAGCACAGAGGAGGACACTTGATACCATAGACTGGTAGAACACAAGCAGGAGTTTTTGGCAAATCCTAAAGGACCTAAGCCTCCTCAGGAATAGAATCTGCTCTGTTCCTTCTTGTAGATAGTGTCAGTGTTTGCTGGCCAGTCCAGCCTGTCATCCAGTTGTATGCCCAGGTATTTGTAGGTCCTGACCACCTCCACATTGACCACCTTAGATAAGATTGCCTGCAGGATAAGTCTTGACCTTCTGAAGTCCAATAGCCTTTGCTGAGTTTTACAAATGTTCAGCTGCATTTGGTTAGATTTACATAACACCTTGAAGTCCTCAACCAGACTCCTGTACTCATCTTCCCGTCCATCAAGCACATATCCCACAATTACAGTCATCAGAGAACTTCTGTATGTGGCAAGACTCCAAGTAATATTTGAAGTTGGATGTGTACAAGGTGAACTGTACTGGTGAGAATACGGTCCCAGTAGTGGTCCTATGCTACTGACCACTGTATCGGAAATGCAGTCTCTGATCCTGACATGTTGTGGTCTCTGAGTGAGGAAGTCAAAAATGCATGTGACCAGATTTGTGTCCATCTCCACCTTCTCCAGCTTGTCTCTCAGTATGGGCTGCATGGTGTTCAAGGCACTAGAGAAGTAGAAACAAAACACCTCATATCACTCTTTATGTGCCTTCCTGTTGATGAGGCTGTAAAGGTGGTCTGTTTAAGGTTAAAATCAGACACCACTCAGCAGCAGGACCACTCTTACCACAGAGCAACAGTGAAACTGTGCCTGCAGTCAACCTACTTCACACATGGGGAGGCAATATTATAGGCAGAAACCTGGGTGTGCTATGGGGTCTCCTTCTATTGTTGCAAACCTGTAGATGGAGGAAGTAGAAAAGAGAGTTTTGGTGTCCTTTTCAGGGACACCACCAAATCATTAGTCCAGGTATGTTAATGACAACTGGGTTAAAATTAAATCACAGGAAGTCCAACATTTCATTCATCACATCACCTCTGTGGATAAATATATAACATTCACATGAGAAGATATAAAAGACGATAGGTTGGCTTTCTTTTTCATTCAGCATTTATTTATACAGGTTAGTCCGATAGAGTTTTGGGGACTCATTTAAAACAGATACCTGATTTTAACAAAGAGTGATGACATCAGTAGACAATCATAAAATAAAGCATACTAACTTAGAATTAAAATGAAAGAAAATGGTATTAAAAACAAAACAAAAGCAGCTAGATTGTAAAATGATTGTAGAATACTAAAAACAGGAACATGTCTGCATTGGTTTTTGACATGAACTTAGCAGATGTTTGAAGCCACTTAGAGATGTCAAGATCGAGAGCTTCAGATCTTTTTCAAGATATTCCAGGATACAGGAGCAGAGTAGGAGAAGACCCTTTTGCCTAGTTCAGTCTGTACTGAGGGAACACTGCATGTAATAATGTCCTGAGAGCGCACGCTATAGTTGCACTCATACATTGACATGTAGGAGGAGATGTATGAGAGCAACAGACAAAGAAGTGATTCAAATATGAAAATGTATCAGTGATAGGGTCTACATGAAGTTAATGATAGCCAGTTAACCAGTGAATACAGGGTGCAGTGGTGGGTACGGTAGTTACAGCCAGTTATGATTCTTAGCGCACCATGATAGACAGCATCCAACATCTGCAAGGTGCTTGTAGGGGCGTTCATATAAACAATATAACTATAGTCAATGGATGGAAGTAAAGTTGCAGTTGTAGTTCTTGCACTGTGAGGTCAGCCTCTGATGAAGACATTTGTAAACTGATGGTCACTGGCCGTTAATTTTATTATATTGTCTACACTGCAGATATGACCATTTAATATTAATTATTGTCCCATGTAAGGTAATAATTACTTTCAAAATGAATGTTTGAGCTTGTTTATTTGTTTGTGTAAATTTTGTTGTGTAAAAATATGTTTTGGGGTGACAGCGGGGAAGAGAACTTAAAAAGAGGAGGAAGTGATGGCATTTTTTCCTCTCGCCTTGGGTGCGAACCTGCCGAGGAGGATTTGACGTGAGGCCGTTGCCTTGGATTGCCTGTGGACTGTTCCTCACCCCGAGTTGGGCTCACGGTGGATCAGTAACTTTTTCTTACCCAGGACTGCAGGGGAGGCACGCTAAACGGACCTTGAGATTCTGGTGAGATTGCTTCTTTTTATTTTGGCGTGCCGATGCCTGAATGGATTGAGTGGGCATTTCCCTCATCCCACCTTCAAAACAAACTTTCATTTTAAGAGGACATTCGGACTAAAGTTGGTGCAGCTTGGTTTTTGATTTATGGGGTTTATGGGGTTTGGGGTTTTGACTGTCGATAGGGAAATGTTGGGGGAATGAAGCGTTTGGGTTGTTTGTATGCACAACTGATTTGTTTGTTTAAATTGTGTTAACAGCATTAAATGCTATCCTTCGTGGCCAATACCATTAGTTTGATTATGAGAGCTTTTTTGCATGTGTGGGTGAATTATGCTTTCTCCTCAGCCATTATAAGTTTTAAGCACCATCAGCTCCAGGCTCTGCCCGTCGCGTAATTAGCGTTACGTAATTAATCCCCGTTTTACCGTAGCCGTGGGGAAGGGGTTTTTACAGTGTGTACCACAAATTCATCCACACAGACAAGTACTTGCAATTTGACTCCCATCACCAGCTGGAGCACAAGTTAGGAGTCATCAGGACTCAGGGCAGACAGCATTCCCACTAACTCAGAAGCCATGAAGAAGGAGATACATACAAGATAGGCCATGGAGCAATGTGGATATCTAACTGGGCCTTCCTGAAAGCAGAGAAGAAACCCAAACAGGACTCCAGCCAGCCATCAGGTGAAAAGGAGGAACCCAGACCCAGACCAGTGGTCATTCCGTATGTTGAGGGAGTATCAGAGAAACTGAGACGTTTAATTTCTAAACACAACGTCCCAGTGGCTTTTAAACCCCAAAATACATTACGGCAAAGACTGGTTCATCCAAAGATCCAGTCCCCCGGCACAAACAGAGTAATATTGTGTATGCTGTTCAGTGTCAGGAGGGCTGTGATCAGTCTTACATCGGGGAAACTAAACAGCCACTGGCCAAAAGGATGGCCCAGCACAGAAGATCAACATCATCAGGCCAGGACTCTGCGGTCTACACTCATCTCCAGGCCAGAGGTCACTCTTTCAGGGATGAAGATGTGCACATCCTGGATAGAGAGGAACGATGGTTTGAGAGAGGAGTAAAGGAGGCCATCATTTGTGAAAAGAAATTGTCCATCATTAAACAGGGGTGGAGGCATCCGGTTTCAACTGTCCCCCTTTTACAATTTTGTTATTGCTAGTATCACTCAGTCCTCTGTGAATAGTAAACAGCCATCAGTGTGCTAATGATCCATTGTTAGGCTGATGGTTTTTCTTGACCATGTGAGCAGCTGGTTTTGGTTGTCAGCAGCAAAACTGGTTGATCCATTCTGAGAAGGTGCTATTTATAAGACTGAGCTGAATACAGCACCTCAGACTGAGGAAGTATTTTGGATGGAAGATGAAACGTTTCTACATTTTTTTTTTGTTTTGTTTTGCTTTGTTTTGTTTTTTGAATGTCCAGAGGACCAGATTTAACTTTTTTAGATTTTTCTACCTGGATTATTGAGCATGCATCAGGAAGTAAAATGTTTATTATGAATAAACAAAACAAAATGCTGTCAGGGCAGCTAACTTACTTTAAAGGTTGACACGAAAGGGAGAAGAGATCACAAAGCCAAAGGAGATGAGCATGGTCCTTTATTACTTTCATCCAGTAAACCGTATCTTAAAAGGACTCTGCCTTTTAACTTATTTTGCTGGCTAAATCTTCATCAATCAGTTCCACAAGGCGAGTCACAGTCCTGCGTGATAAACTGATTTTTTCTAACTTATCTTGGCCCTCCGGACACAATAGACCTGCTCTGTTTTTACCATGTTTCTTTTTTTAAATTGCCATTGGAGAAAGGCTTGCTAGCATAGTTAGCAGTTAGCAAAGTGTACTCTTTGAAAACCACAACAGTTTCTTGGCATAAAAACTGCCTTTGATTGGACCTCACTGAAACAATATGTTGTTGTCCACCCCATTTTAAACACTCAGCACTCATTGTACACTTTTCTTTGATAAACACATTTTTACAGACGAGTTTGTAGGGCAAAGTAAAAATAAAAGCATAGAAGAAGAAATTACTTCTCCACTTGCCTCTAATACACGCCAGTGTCTGTATTGTGCTGTTACTGGGGAAATGCTGAAACAACAGGTAAAACAACACGTTTTTTTATTTCCTATTAAATTCAGTTTTTTAAATATAATTTGAACCAGTGATGATTTTAACCTCTTTTTGGGGGTGCTTAAGCACCCCTAAATTTTACCTCAGCACCCCTGAAAAATAAAGTATT
>NC_056500.1:30397382-30400065 GCF_014905685.2 Nematolebias whitei
TATATTTATTTATTATTTTAATGGTCCAAATTTTGGACAATTATGGAAGGCCAATTAAAAAGCCTGGGGTTTGCCCATGCCTGGTTTAGCTGGTGCGGGAACCAGCAAGACAGGAGCTGGTGCAGGAAGCAGCGAGGTAGGAACTGGTGCAAGACCCAGCCTTGGTGCTGCTATGGGACCCAGTGAGGCAGGGTCTGGTGTGGGACCTAGTCTTGGTGCTGGTACGGGACCCAGCGAGGCAGGAGCTGGTACGGGACCCAGCAAGACATGAGCTGGTGCGGAACCCAGCCAGGCAGGAGCTGGAGCGGGACCCAGCCTAGGTGCTGGTACGGGACCCAGCAAGATAGGAACTGGTGTGAGACCCAGGCTAGGTGCTGGTACAGAGCCCAGAAAGGCAGGAGCTGGTGCATGATCCAGCCTAGGTGCTGGTATGGAACCCAGCGAGGCAGAAGCTGGTGCAGGACCCAGCCTTGGTGCTGGTACAGGACCCAGTGAGGCAGGAGCTGGTGCAGGACCCAGCGAGGCAGGTGTGAGAGCCATCGGGTCCAGTGCAAGTGTGAGAGCCAGTGGGTCCAGTGCAGGTGTGAGAGCTATCAGGTCCAGTGCAGGCACAGAGACCAGCAATTCCAGTGCAGGTGTGGAGACCAGCAGGTCCATTGTAGGTGTGAGAGCCAGCAGGTCCAGTGCTGGTGCAGACACCAGCGGGTCCAGTGCTGGTGCTGCTGTCATGGAAAGCCAGACAGGGGCAGCTGGCATTGGACCCAGACTGGGTGCAGCTGATGGTGTTGGAGAGAGATCAGCTGGAGGTGAGCTGGGAGGAAGACCAGGCTGAGAAGCAGCCAACAGAAGTGAGCACAGCATACGCCTCTCCATCCAGGCCTGTTGGAACTGCTGCCACATCTCCGGCGAGTTGTCAGTGTTGTCAGCTCCGGTGTACCTGGAGATGATGTCCTCCATGGTGATCATTCTCTCCAAGAGATTGCAGGGGCTGCATGTTTCCTCTCCCCCAGTGACAGGTGTGCAGGGATGTGTGGCGTCTTCCACCTCAATGACAGGTGCACAGAGACATACGGCACCCCCCTCCCCCCCAATGACAGGTGTGCAGGGGCATGCAGCATCCTCCCCCCCAGCAACGGGTGCACAGAGGTGTGCATTGTCCTCCCCCACACAAAAGGAAACTTACGGGTGAGGACTTGGCTGCATCTGAGGAGAGACGTGCTGGGGTTCGGTGGAACTGGCTCGGTTTTGCCGCCCGTTCCTCCTGCGACTAGTCCAAGCAGGTTGTCCCCCTCCCTTTTAAGACCGCTCCAGGAAAACATGAGGTGGTTGGGGAGGAGGTGGGTTGCAAGGTGCTGCCTCTCTGTGATGGAGAGAAAAAGGCGAGGTGGTGAGGCATTGGACCCTGGTTTAAAAGTCAGGTGAGTCCCTCGAGAAAGAGTCATTTTTATTTCCTCCTCCTTGTCACCTTAGGCAATCTTTTTTGTCTCGCGAACCATCCATCCATCCATCCATTTTCTTTACCCGCTTGTTCCATTTTGGGTCACGAGGGTCGCTGGTGCCCATGTCCAGCAATCACTGTGCGAGGGGCGGGGTACACCCTGGACGGGTCGCAAGTCCATCACAGGGCCTGTCTCGCGAACCAAGAACTTGAAAAGAATAATCTTCCCGCTGGGTTCAGTTTGGTCTCTGGGTTCTATCATGATCTAACCAAAACGTGTAGGAACCCATACTCAGGAAGACGACGAGACTCTGATAAAATAAGTAACATATTTATTATGATTAAACAAAACAAAATGCTGTCAGGGCAGCTAACTTACTTTAAAGGATGACACAAAAGGGAGAACAGATCACAAAGCCTTAGACAGGACAATCCAGAGACACTGACAAGCCACCAAGAGGCTGAATATATACAGACACTAACAAGGTGAAATGAAAGGCACCTGCGGTGATTAGGATCAGACACAGGTGCAACAGTGCTGGAACACAGGAGGAGAAATGCTGAGTGGGACTGGTAAACATGAGGGAAACCACAACATGCAGGACCAGACCCCAGAAACCCTACACAACTGAGAGAACACGGGGAAACACAAGAACACAAGGAGGACCAAAACATATTGGTAAAAGCCAACAGAACGAGCTGTTGGTGAGGTAGTGACAAGAGACTGGCTGCTGTATAGCAAACTGAGGGAGAGAGAAAAATGGAAACACCTGAAAATGATTGCAGATAACTGATAGCTTGCAATTGAGAGTGGCAGGCAGGACTGGAAAAATACAGAGAGCTGACCGAGGGCCTGATAAGTGGAAACACTGAAAAAAGGATTGATCTAAATACAGAAACACAAATGAATAACAGTCTAAACTTACCAGGAGAAAATATAAGAAACTGAAACTCACAAAGAGAACCTAGATAATCATGAAAATAATCAAATAAACTCAAAGACACACTAAACAAAACATACAGATATGACACCAGTAGAGCCCCTGATTTCCCCCCAGTCCTGCCAGCTCCCTAGTTTTGTTGGTCAACGTGTTACCATTTCCAATAACAACCAATGGAACTGAGGGTTTGTACCTCCACTGCTTCTCTGTCTTCTTGGCTTTTAGCTTAGCTCTGGCTCTGCAACCTCAGTACTTCATTTTCAGTTCCTCTGGTATTAAATGCCCTCGTGTCTGTTAGGTCGTG
>NC_056500.1:30400075-30408778 GCF_014905685.2 Nematolebias whitei
GGGTAGCCACACTGAGTCAAGATGACTCATTTTCAAACGAGCCCTGTTTTAGACCATAACCACAGATAAGGTACGCAACACAGTAACAATACAGTATACACATATACACATCAGACACATGTAATAGTGTAAAAGGAAACTAAAACCATGCATCACAGATGGAGCTACTGGAATGGCTGCCAGTTGCATCAATGCTGGAAGCTTAAATCCAAAAGGAATCTTCCTGTGGCCGTACTATCTGCCATGGGAGTTTACTGCAGTGTTCGTCACTATTGTTTACATTCAGCCGAGTGCTAATGCTAAAGAAGTATCAAAGGAGCTGTTTGACACCATCAGCTCACTGCAGATAAAGCACCTGGAGGTGATTTACGTGGTTGGGGGGACTTTAACCACATGAAACTGATGGACACTCTGCCCATTTTTTACCAGCATGTCACTTTTCCTACATGGGGAAACAACACTCTGGACTGTGTGTACAAAGTACATGAACATTTGCGGTGCATACAGAACTCTTGCTCACCCCCATCTTGGCCTCTCTGACCACATCTCAATCCTGCTGGCAGCATATCGTCCACTGATGAGATGGACTAGGCCAACAAAGAAGACAATTACTATGTGGCCCAGGGATGTATACTCTGTGCTCCAGGACTGTTTTCAGTGCACATATTGGCAAGTCTTCGGAGAGGCGGCTACATGTGAGGTAGAGGTGGACCTGGAGGAATACACCTCCTCTGTTCTTGGCTTCATCTCCAAGTATGCAGATGATGTCATCACCACCAGGGCAGTAGCTTGTTATCTAAATCAGAAACCCTGGCTGAATGCTGAAGTGAGAGCTCTGCTGAAAGCTTGGTATGCTGCGTTCAGGACAGGTGAGGCATCAGCATTCTGAGAGGTGTGGAAAAGACTGATTATAGGCATTGCAAGGGCCAAAGTCACATACCCCCCCCCAGCACCAGACTTATACCACCACCCAGTGACACGCCCCTCTGTGTGACCACAGCAGATGTGAGGAAGACCCTCCACGGAATCAACCCCCGTAAGGCTGCAGGCCCCGACAACATCCTAGGGCGGGTACAGAAGGACTGCGCATATCAGCTATTTGAGGTGATGGCAGACATCTCCAATACTTCACTGTTAATGGCAGTTGTCCCCACCTGCTTTAAGTTTGCCACTATTGTCCCTGTACCCAAGTGATCCACAGTGACAGGACTGAATGACTACCGACCTATAGTCTTAACACTGGTAGTCGTGATGTGCTTCGAGAGGCTGATCATGACCCATATCAAGGACTCCATCGACATCACTGTGGACCCACATCAGTACGCCTACAGAAGGAACTGCTCCATTGCTTATGTTATCTCATCGGTGGTCCACACAGCTCTCACCCACCTGGAGAGCAGAAATTCTTACATCCGTCTGCTCTTTCTGGATTTCTCATCGGCCATCAACACCATCATCCCACATACCCTGGTGCAGAAGCTCTCTTTTCTTGGACTGAGTCCCACACTGGGGAACTGGATTCTGGACTTCCTGACCAACAGACCTCAGACTGTCAGGATCCACAATCCTGTCTCCTCTTCCATCACCCTCAGCACTGGCTTGCCCCAGGGCTGCATGCTGAGCACCCTCCTGTTCACTCTGCTGACATATGATTGTTTGGATAGACACCCCCAGCTACCATATAGTGAAGTTTGCGGCTGACACAGCAGTAGTGGGACACATTATGAACAACAGTATTGTAATGTAACAAAGTAGAAATACTTTGTTGCTGTACTTAAGCAGAATTTTGACGTATTTTTACTTTACTCCATTATTTACATTTCTAGTGACTTTCACTTTTACTCCACTACATTTTCTCAATACAATGTGTACTTTTACTCTGATGTATTTCCCTTAACCATTACTAAAATATAAAATTAGATGAAATATGATTGGACAATGCCTGTTTGTTCTCCCAGTCTATGACTTCATGCAGCCCCTTCTCTCTCCCTCATTGACATTCACTCACAAACCCAGCCCCTCCCCTGCCGCTTGTGTGAAAACTGCAGTTCCTGCTGTGAACAAGCTAGATGCATATGCATATATCAGTCGTTACAATAGGTCTGTTCACTCACAGTGGAGCCACTGTAAATTCCTGGTAGGTGTGACAATGACAGTAGATGCTAAAAAGGAGAGGTTTAGTGTTCTCCAGGACATTAACTGGTTAGAGCAGCAAGGTATGAAGTTGCTGGACCACTAGTCTTCCCATTAAAGAACACAGAGACAGATATCCAGTTTAGGGTGATTTATTTGCTGTGTTTCTTCTGGTATTTACAAAAAGCAGTAAACAAGTAAAGCACAAACAAGCTTGAACAACAAGGCTCCATCCGTGTTGGGAGCGAGAAAAAACAACCTCCAACTGAGCTCTGCACTTTACATAGAGCGAGGCGTTCACTAGCTTTGGAACAGCCACAGTGCATTCAACAGCACAGGAACTATTACATTCAATTAAATTCAGTTTATTTATATAGCACCAAGTTCAGAAAGAAACAAGCCACAGCCAAACAGAACCTAGCTCAGTAAACAAGCCAACTACACAACAATGTGGGCTTTCTAACAGCTTTGCTAATAGTTAATAACGGTTGAATGAATATACTTTATTAGAATCGGACTTTTTAGAGAATGTTCAGTTCAGACTTTTCAAGTTTTTGTCACTGGATATTGCACCCAATAAATGTTGTTTTGGAAATTCTAACCGTTCACTTTTACTTAATATTCTTACTTTAAATACATTATATATGAGAAATTTACTTTTGATACTTAAGTACATTAAATGTCAGATACTTTAAGACTTTTCCTTAAGTAATAATTTTAAAGGAGACTTTGACTTTTAACAAAGTAATTTTATGGTAAGATACTTGTACTTTCACTAAAATATCACTTTGAGGTACTTTATACAACACTGATGAACAATGATGAGTCCAAATATAGAGAGGAGGTGGAACACCTGGTGCAGTGGTGCAGAGACAATAATCTCTGAATCAATGTGAAGAAGACCAAGTGGTGGATTTCAGAAAGAACAAGGATCCTCTGCATCCCCTACACATCGGAGGAGCAGCTGTAGAAGTGGTCTCCTGCTACAGGTACCTGGGGGCACATACATCCAGTGACCTCACCTGGAGAGCCAACACTTCCTGTCTGGTCAAGAAGGCCCACCAGCATCTCTTCTTCCTCAGGAAGGTGAAGAGAACTGGACTTGGAAGATCTGTCCTGAGGAGCTTCTATCACTATGTGATGGAGAGCGTTCTCTGCAACTGCATCACTGTGTGGCCAGGCAGCTGCACCACTGCTGAGAAGATGGCTCTGCAGAGGGTGGTTAAGGCTGCACAGAAGACTGTGGGGAGCAACCTTCCCACCACCTCGGACTTCTACACTTCACAATGCAGGGGGAGGGTGCTCTGCATCATGAAGGACTCCACTCATCCAGCACACAGTCTGTTCCAGCCCATCCCCTTAAGCAGGTGGCTGAGGAGCATTCAGAACAAGACCACCAGGCTCAGAAACAGTTTCTTCCCTGCAGCTGTCAGACAGCTGAACTCAAGCTGCACTTAATTCAGCTTGATCGTACTTTTTTTTTTTTTATTATTACATATATTTGTGCTCTTTTGTATTTATTTATTTGTTAATTGTTAGGCTTCTTCATTTGGGACCTGATTCCGAATTTCGTACCACAAACATTCAAATATGAGCCGGTATGACAAAAAAAAATCCTTGAATCCTTAAAGAACACATATCCAAATGTAAACTGTTAGCCCTAATTTAGGCAAATCTTTTATATATAAAAGGTATTAAGATGATGAAAAATAGTGGAATGATGTATATTGAGTTAACCTTGTATGACCGAATGAAAAGAGATCAAGAGTCTTTCAGTTTAACCAAAATAACTGATCCTATTAAGTCCAGCTTCAAGAAAAACTAACAAAACAAATATTATTCAAAGTTCAATTTATATTTTGTTGTTTCTTTTTTGATCTACAGAAGTGCACATAAGGGTAAAGCTCTAATCCTTATATTTTTCTACATTTTCCATAATTCAGACAAAAACTTGGAACCTGAACTTGACCCTCACAAGTTTTCCTTCACTTGGGCAGCTTTATGTTTAAAAGAAGCTAAATGAAGCTTTCAGTCTACACTGCTAGCTGTTTAATACTGTGGAACTTTAGCGATGTGAGCCACTTCATGTCACTAGGTGTGACTGTTGTTCTGCATGGCCGTATAACAGCCAAGATGTAAGGCTATTTTTGCAGTTGCTGGTGGTGCAATTCCTAAATCAGCACACTGATGCACCCATAAACGCCTCTTAAATCAAAGACTTGTATTGACTTGTAACTATTAGGATGATTAAATTTATAATCTTGTAATGATCATCATATCTTTATGAGTTCTCCAGTAGAGACTGTAGGGTTGACGCCAAACCATTTCTTTTGAGTTAGATCTCCTGCTTGGAAAGTAATTCATTGTTGCATTTTTATTCACAATATAAGTTGGTTCATTATTGATATTATTTGGTATGGCTTAGAGTCCTATTACAGCATGTGTATTGATATTATTTCCCGTCCTATACTGAAATCTGATATTTGAGCGTTCCAAAACGTACTTGTTGATTAATTAATTAATTAATCAATTAATTAATCAATTAACCAATTAAGTTTTTAAGCAGATTCAGTAAAACTATTATAAAATATAATAGGGTAAGAAAAGATGAACAGTTTAATTTGCATGACCCTTGTTATGTTGCCAAAAACTACAGTGATTAATTTTTATTTTTTTTATTTTATTTTTTTTCTGAAAGTACATTAGCTCAGTTGTGCAAGGTTGGTGGTGTTAGAAATGGCTTTTCTGTGTGGAGTTTGTTTCTTCAGCCCATGCATACCTGAGTTTTCTGCGGGTACTTCAGTTTCCTACCACAGTCTAAAACCATGTGTTGGAAATATTCAAAACTGACCCTATAAGTGTGTGTGTGGTTGTTAATCTCAAGTACATCTGCATTGGCCTTGTGATGGGCTGTCGACTTGTCCATTGAAAAAAGTGTGTGTGTGTGTGGGGGGGGGGGGGGCTCACACAAGTCCTATATATTTGAAGTGATCTATTAAAGGGTATTAAAATATAATTTTTGTTTTTAGTTTTATATTTTGTGTACAGATTTACTAACTGCATTGAGATTCTTCCCAGACATGCAACAGAAAATCAAAAAGAGCTGAAATGTCTTGTAAAGAATGGAGCGATATTTGATGAAAGGCAGTTAGTTGAGTCTTTAAGAGCAGGTTTTGGACAATGGCATAAAGTCAATTTTGGTTTTAGTGTCTAGTCCACCACATGTCAGTTTGTAATAGCAGTGACATCATGACACTATTTATGTTGAACAGTTAAGAAGTCATTGCAAACAATTTGCTGTGTGCATGCATATGAATGTCTGGGTCTTTTGAACCACATTGTCCTCCTGTCAATGTGAGACAACAAAAACCCTTGAATGACAAGCTTTAACTGAACAAGGAGCTCAGCAAGCATGGACTGATATTTTGAGTTTGGCCTAAGCATTTGCTTATGTAATGAAAACCGCATTGGCTGAAGATCTGCTCGTCCAGATGAGTTAGGAGACTTTTGAGAACAGTTGCTGGGTTGTAGGCAAGATGATGCTAATGATGGATGAGTTTTGGCTTTGATTTCAGTCTAGTATCTCATCCAGGCCAGATTTTCTCCACACCACATTTCGTCGAATGCAAAGCGCTCCACTGTCCAGTGGTCAGAGTACTGGAATGAGAAGTCAAATAAATTTATGGACATTGCAAAGCCCATACGATCATCCTGGCTACTTCCTCACTGTCTGCAGATTTGTTTATTAATTCCCTCCAGGCAGCTGAATCAAACTTTCCACAATGGATCATTTTCATTTCTGTTATTATACTTTTTTTTCTCCTTTCCAGAAACTGAAATCACTCGGAGATTGTTTGATCTGCCATGTGCACCACATGTTCAGCAACAAAACACCCAAAGGAAAGGTGTTAGCAAGCCTGCGCTACCTATAACTAACACATTTGCACAGCTTTTTGGATAAATCCTATTTGACCCATTTCATAAACTTTGGACCCTACCTTTTAATAAGTAATCCTTGGAAACAGCTATGAAAATAAACACCTTTGGTAATTTTCCAGTCTGGAACGTTGCATGACTCAATTCTACCTGTAATCAACACAGTAAAATATTTCCAGCTGTGTTTCTCTGGTGGGTATTTCCACAGAAATGCTCCTGTGATGTGCTTTTAAACAATCCTTGCAGTGAAACTACAAGCCATTTGGACTACTAGTTATTTGTCTGAGCTTGTACTGTCAACTAAGAAAACCAAAATCCCCAAAAAGATCACTACGTGAAAATGTTATAATGTTCACAGCTGGAACTCTGTCTGCCCAAAACATAAAATCAAGCGTTTGCTCATTTAGTTCAGATTTCTTTACTTTGGCTTTCCATTTTGAACTCATTTACGTTTTCCTTGATCCAGCTTGTGACAAGTTGCAGAGGCATTCTTTTTTTCCCTTGTCTGTAATACATCCTCACAGCAATGTAGCTCTCCTCTGTGCTCAGGCTGCACCGTTACATGACTCAGTTTCTAAAGAACAGAACAGAACTGCCTCTGTTTTGAATTGTTCCAGTCTAGACACCGACTTGTATTACCTAAAGATTTAACCTCCAGCTGCATTATTTCTGGCTTAACAAAGCAGTGAAAACAAGTGATTAGACCAAGAAACACAGATTGTCATTTACACAGAATATTTTCATTTTGCAAATGGTCCGTTAAACAAAATCATATGTATCAAGAAGCTCATCCTGGCAGCTTATGGGACAGTGATTACTGACATTACCTCACAGCAAGAAGGCTGCGGGTTTGAAACTCGGCATGTTCTCCTTGTGCATGCTTTGATTTTTCTCTGGATATTCTGGTTTCCTTAAATAGTCTAAAGCATGCAGGTTGGGTTTAAAATGTACTTTAGGTGTGAGTGTGAATATTTGTGTCTCTTATCTGTCTCTGTGTTTGCCCTTACAGTGACTGAGCCTGGCCAGGCTTAACCCCACCTTTCACCTGTTGACCTGTGAAGATAGAGACCAACTCTACTCTACTCTGAACAGGAATACATTTTCCTGAATGGAAAGAAGCTCATCCTAATTGATAACTTTGAACATTGAACATTTGAGCATTGTCTATTGTTGTCTTTGTTGTCTTGTTGTCTTTGTTGTCTATTGTTGTCTTTGTTGTCTACTGTTGTCATCATTCTTTGTTAAAAACATATCTCTCTTGTAAATGAGTCCCCGAGGCTCAGTGAGACAACCCTCTATAAATACAGGTTGAATTAAATTGATATTGGGTGATGAATGCAGGATGGCATCCATCCATCCATCCATCCATCCATCCATCCATCCATCCATCCATCCATCCATTATCTTTATCCGTTTCTTCCTTTCCAGGTCACATGGGTCACTGGTGCCCATATCCAGCAGTTACTGCGCAAGAGGCGGGCGACACCCTGGACAGGTCTCCAGTCTGTCACAGGGACATGTAGACAAATGAGACAAACAAACATTCAGTCTCTCACTCAGACCTAGGGACAATTTAGAGTTACCAATCAGCCTAACAAGTATGTTTTTGGTCTGTGGGAGGAAACCGGAGTACCCGGAGGAAACCCACGCATGCACGGAGAGAACATGCAAACTCCACCCAGAAGCGTCCCGGGCTGGGATCTGAACCGGCGACTTTCTCGCTGAGATTCAACAGCTCTACCAACTGAGCCACAGTACCACCCAGACTAGCCCTTTAAGCAAGTTTTTGTTTAAAAGTCCTCAAAACAAAATGAGGTTATATGTTTGTCTGGCATGTTTGCATATTACAAACTTGGGTTGTGTGTGTGTTACGTAATTTCAAATGTTTGACTGGATAAATGCCATTATAGTGTTTAAACTTGGACTGAGACATCTGGGTCTAAAGGAGAATTATGTTGAAATAATTATTACTTGGTGGGAGGTGTTTGTGTTTATACTCTATATTTAATATTTGATCTAATACTGTTGACCACTATTGGATTGTACTGCAGTTAAACTGTTTGAAAAATGTTTGCCAAACTGAGACACCATCATAATAATAATTATTTTTAAAAAGTACAGTAAACTGTGCAAATGTAAAGGAAAACTGTAGAAAACCTGCCAAGTACTTGTCTGCAACACAGAGAAGTACGTAGACTGTCTGCCATGAAAGGACAAAAACGGGCTTTGTAGCTCAAAGCTGACAAATAATTTTGATTTATTTATACACAACTTGAACAGCCATGTTCCAGATTTACCACAGAACCTGGGAGTGTGTTCAAACATGTTCTCAGAGAGCTAAACAAGCCACCAAGAAAGCTTGCAGACTGCTGGGCTGCTTTGTTCCACTGGAACTTAATGTCACTTTGACCCTGATTAAAAGTCCGAGTCTGTTCCTGATGACTCAGATAATGAGCTGGTACAACTGAACTGATGAAACAGAACTCACATTTCGATGCTAAAACTATAAACATGGAACATTTTAAACTAAGTGCTTGGTGCGATGTCAGTTTATTGTAAGTGACAACGATCCATGATGATGCTGAAGCGTGACGGGGGTGGGTGGGTTCTGTTTTGTCCCCCCCCCCCCCCCCC
>NC_056500.1:30408878-30412435 GCF_014905685.2 Nematolebias whitei
TATATAATCTGATTGACATAAGAATTCAAAAGTTTATTCACACAAGTCATTTAAAAAGACAACAAAGTTTTATCATTTTTAATAGCATAATACAAATCTCAGTAGGGTCCATCTGATGAACATCTATATCCAGCAGTTACTGTGTGGGAGGCAGGGGACACCCTAGACAGGTCTCCAGTCCATCATAGGGACACATAGAGACAAATGAGACAAACTCGCTCACTCACCTAGGGACAATTTAGAGTTACCAATCAACCCAACGTGCGTATTTTTGGTGTGTGGGAGGAAACGAGTACCTGAAGAAAACCCACGCACGTGCAAATTCCACACAGAAACATCCCCCTGGTCGGGATTCAATCCGATGTGCTTCTAGCTGAGAGGCAACAGCTCTACCAGCTGCTCCACCATGCCGCCCTCTCAACAGAGTCATTGTGCCTTATTTATTTATTGACTCATTTATCCATCCATCCATCCATCCATTATCTTAACCTGCTTCTTCTTTTTCGGGTCATGAGGGTCACTGATGCCCATGTCCAGCAGTCACTGTGTGAGAGATGGGGGACACCCTGGACATGTCTCCAGTCCATCACAGGGACTGACTAATTTATGTATTTATTCATTCATCCTTCAAAGGCTGACCTTCACACTGTTTAGTCTGCTCAGGAGAAACTTGCCTCTGACTGAATTTATTTGAGGATCTTTGCTGTTGATAGTCATGTTGATGAGACACTGTGACTAACTGTTTCCTGTGTGGACCCCCAGGTGGTCCTCTGTGTGAGGGGGACATTGAGGAGGCTGATGGAGTCCTGCAGGTCTTCTGTCCTTGGCATGACTATAACTTTGACCTTAGAACTGGGAAGTCTGGGACGTCATTAGAGGTCAGAGCTGCTGTAGACCTACAGTATTAATTGCTTTGTGTTGTTGATACAAACAAAAGCTGCTTAATTATTCTAATGTAGCCACTGTCTATAAAAATATACAAATGCTATAAAATACACATTTGCCTTTTAAGTGTTACTAATTTGCCTTTTAAATTTGAAAAAAAAAAGAAAAACAGAATAAGGCATTTTACAAATTGTAATATATTTTACTCCCATTCGATTTGCACAAGGGTTGCATGAAGGAGCTAACATGACAACGCAGCATTTAAAATAACATTTATGTCTTTGTTAGACTCAGGATGGTAAGACTTGTCAGTGTTTGTTACTGTGTTGTCTTATTAAGGTAGACAAATCTATACGTATTTCAAATTTGTTTCACAGGACATTTGATGCACAAGCAGATGCACCTCCATGTGATTTTATTTTCTACAGTTGCTCGTCGTCTTGTTTTCCTGCCAGCACTAACATACTTGTATCTTGTGATTTAATTTTAACAGCAACAAGTTTATGAAGTAAAGCTGGAGGGTGGCAAAGTATATGTGAAGCACACAGGTCATCTCTCCATAAAGCCTTTCCCAGCGGATCAGAAAACCTGACTAACCTCAGCGCAGCTGCTTTATCCTATATCTAAGACTTTTTCCACAAACCCAAGCCATCTGCAAACATTCCACAGCCTTATCTCTCTCGTTCTCAGCACTGCTTCTACTTTGGCCACCATGATCTCAGGACCGCGCTGAGAAGATTGTATAAAGGATATGACATAATGAAATTGTTTTTCTTGTTAGCATTCCGGGCAGAAGTTCAACAGAAGCACAGAACGTAGCTTAAGAGAACTTTTTGATGATCCTGACAAAACTGCAGTTTATGTGTGATATATAAAGACATGTTTGACAGAATAAATGGGATTTTTCCCTTTATTTTATACATAGTTAAACATTTTATTGTGCAAACAACTTTATTTCTTAGAAATATGTTACAAAACAGCATGCTTGGATATTCCTTGAATTATCCTTTGAATATTGTTTTTTATAATACACTGTTTTCTGAAACCTACCAGGAAAAAAAAGATCTGAATATTATTTATGTCTGTTCTCATCCCTTTCACCAGTTCACCAGTTTTACTTGTGCAAAATAATATAATATTTATTATATTGTTTATGCCCGTGTTCCTGTATGTCTTTTAGCAAAATATCTCATAAATAACTGGATGCATTTTTATGAAACCTACAGAAAGTAGTTGAATGTACATCTACAACCGATTCACATTCGATGTCAACAGGTTTGAAGTTGTCTCCCTCAAATGATTTGCTTTAAAAATATCAAATTGGCTGTAACTCTGTTATTTTATATTAAACTGAAATCTTATGTGATTAGTAGGCGAGATGTGCTTTCCTTCAGCAAATAAGTCATAGCTTTAAATTTCTTTTTTTATTAGTTTATGAAAATGGTTCTAATAAATGTATTAGAATATTTTTTCTATTTTACATTAAATTTTTTACAAATGCAGCAAGTAAAAGAAACCCCACTGTTTTGTTGTCAAGTTTAATAGCTTTTACATTTACAGTTAGCAAACTTGCACGAGGTCTTGGCAATAGTTTTTTTTTATGCCTGATGCTCTTCCTGACACAACTACGATTATTGACAGTAACCACAACAAAGTGCAGAGCAGAGGGCTGCCATCCAAGGAGACCCAGGAGCAGATGAGGGAGTGAGGGCCTTGCTCAAGGGCCCAGGGTGGGGCATATGAGGATGGAGGCAGGTGTGGGTGTTTCACCTTCTCCACCCAAATCTTTGTTTTTGTTGTCAATCCGATGACTCAAATCTGTGACCCGCCAAAACAGGATTATCTTCTCCAACCTCTGTGCCACCACTCCCATTTTAATAATTTGTACAAAATGTTATTAAAAAAAAACTATGCAAGTAAAAAGTTTGAATATTATTTTTATTGTTTTTCAAAATAATATAAAACATTTAATTTAGCATATAAAGTCCAGAACCTTCATATATATTGTAAACAATATGTTCTTCATGTCTTGAGATTTTTGAAAACGAACGTTAGTAAATGTGAAAATATATGCAAACTCTAGACTTCTAGGTTTGTCTGTATTGGAGACAATCCATTGTTTGTTTTTTTTGTTTTTTTTTGCTAACATGTTTAGTTTCATATATTGTATATCATCTGGTCAGAAGACAATTATGTAAGACAAACTAGCATCTTGAACCCTCTAAGCATTTTTCTTTCATTACCAAATGTCTAAAGGACACGCCTTTTGAGTTTTGTGTTCTTAAATAAATGTTAAATGGACTGTACTTATACAGAACCTTTCTATCGTATCAAGATACTCAAAGCACTTTACAACACAATCTGTGCTCTCATTTACCCATTCGTACAGCACTCTTTTTATTCAGAGATGAATCAGAGCTTTATCACATTCATACACCAATGGGACACATATTAGAGGCAATGAGGGGCTCAGTGTCTCTCACAGGGGCACTTTGGCATGTGACTGCTGGTGGAATCGAACACCAAACTCTTGCATTGGAGAACTACTACTCTAACCACTCAGCCGCAGCTGCCCCTAAATAAGTTTAAATGATCATTATACTAAAGTCAAACTGAAAATAATTCACATTCAAAGTTAGTTTCTTGATCAATTTTAATATTGAACTAAATAT
>NC_056500.1:30412535-30423642 GCF_014905685.2 Nematolebias whitei
ATATAGCACTGCCGTCACACTTGGTAACAGTTTTAGTTCTGAGGCTTTCCTTCAACTTTACACATCCTGGATTTTAGTCTACAATTTATAAAGATGTAGGAAGAGAGGAAGGTTCATGGCCTGAAATGAACCACTGACTCAAAAACTGCATTTTTTTTTCTCTATATGATTATGCACACATTGTCAATGTGTGCACTTTATTTCTTAGCCATCTAAACCATCACTCATCATATTTTCTCTTAAATTAGTCCTGTTGTCTGGGGACTGTCTGGTGACTGCAGTCGCAAAGTTGTCAGTGACAGCACGACTCAACATTTTGCTGTTCTTCCTGACTGTGTTCCCTGCTGTGCAACTTTATGACAATAACTCTTCCACTGGCTAAAAATTATATTCAGCATGCACCAGAGGAGTCACTCCTGAATGTTATAACTCATCACCTGGAGAGCAAGAGAAACACAGTAAAACTGAAACTATTCAGTGTTAGTATGAAAATCAAAGAACACATTGTTAATAATCCTGTAGAGATTTTTTCTTTCTTTTACAATTTCACTTCTTGTAAAGGCGTCCCACAGGTAAGGAAGTTTGGAAATTGTTAATCCTGTCTCTACTCTTAATATTTATATTTATTTATATTTTATTGATTTCCCTCCCTAAAAATCAAACAAACTGCGTTTTAAAGTCTGTAGACTATGAACAGTTTCTGTTAAATCAATAGTTCAAATCTTTTTACATGAATGGTGACGTTAAAACTTTACGAACAGTGAATATTTTGCTTGATGCAGATAGCTCTTGGAGCTACCTCAGTTTGGAAAAATAAAGTGTAAGTCTGACCAGATTGACACATTAATATCTGGTCCAAGCAAGACTGGGACCAAAAGTGAGCACTGCCATGTTAAATCCACTCCAGTGTAAAAAATTAATAGCTAACAATGCTTGTAAACATTATTTTATTACTGAAGAAGTATTTTGGATGAAAGACCAAACGTTTCTACAATTATTTTGATTTTTGAATCCATCCAAAGGACCTGACTTAACTTTTTTTTTAGATTTTTCTTCCTGGATTATTGAGCATGCACCAAGACTATTTTATTACATTTTTCATTACCATCAGTTTTGCAATACATGATTATTTAGCAAATAGCAGCAGTAGCTAGCTGCTGAACTTCCATTGCAGACTCAGGCACTTCATGCAGAAATATTTCTGCTGGAAAACATTCGTAATGCAAAAAAATGATTGTGGTGTAAAGTGGTGTTAAGTAATAAAATATATTAAACATTTTTATGAACTGTGTTTGACTCCAAAATGCCTTTTTCAGAAAACAATAAGTCAAGATATTTACACAAAATCATTTATTTACACATTCTTGTTCATACATTTATAACAAATGTCTTACAGTACACAATTTACACAACTAATTCAGAAGCAAAGTATTAAGCATTACCATGCAATAACTATGCAAAACCAAGTATCATTAGGATTTTTCATTTTTATCACAGGTTGTTTTCTGCGGCAGAGTGAAAAGTATACAATACTCCTCCCTTATTCAAGAAAGTTCAATATTTTTGATGAACTTGGAAGTTTAAAGAAATAAATATTGCATTGTCATTAAAATTAATTGCTGTAATATGTATTATAAGTTGAAATTATGTTTAACTTTAATAACACAGAAAACATTTTCAAGTCATTATAACAAATGTTGTAGGGGTTCTTTGCTCTCCTTTAAAATCCATTCAGAGAGAGAGAGAGAGAAAAGCAAGCTCTTCCAGTCATTTAAGCTCTTCTGATTTCTTTATCAGAGCTGCAAATGTCCATGTTCGACCACATTTTGAGTTCAGGAGTCTCAAAGAGCCAAAGACGACATATTCTGTTTTTTTCTTTCCACAAATACAGTACTAGGTGATTAAATCTATCAGCAAATAATCATACTTTTCTTTCCTCCTAAGCCTTTAGTTAAACATTTCCGTTATTTGCTCTACATCTGCTGGGTCACCTCAGCTGACCTCAAACTCCGTTGCTATTTTAAAGGACTTATCATTTTCTACACCTGGATTCAATTATCGTTTTTCCTGCTGGGTGAATTTTGCATCTCCAGCTGGGAGATTTGGGTTTTTATCTAAAGATCCTAGCAGCTCACAGCTCACATGCCTGTAATTACAAAGGTCACTTCTAATGGTCAAGTTACCACAGACGGTCAGGTCACACTGTCTGCTGCTGTAAAAGAAAAAAATCCAAATTGCTCCCAACAACATTTGTAGGGTTATAAGCCACTATATATCCCATTTTTAAAACACATTTTTAATAAATGTGTTGCACATTATCTGTAAACAAATTAACTGAGCTAAAAGGAACCTAAAATCCACAACTGTCTGGTGTCCTGGGAACACTTTGACGTAAACATGTTTGACAAAATACGCTTGGGCCCAGTTTCTTGTTAATTACAAACTTAACGTTAGTTGCCTGGAAATGAAGGTTTGTTAAAAGATCAAACTTTTTCAATAGTCCTCAGGAGAATGTGAAATTTGTTTTCTAATTGACAACCTCAGCTTTCTCAAAGGACTGCGGTGCTCGTTTGGATGTGGATGTAGATTAGTTCTGATTGAATGGCTTGAGCTTGAAAGTCTTGATCCCATGAGCGTGCAAGAGCCCAGGTCACAGATAAACAAGTGCAGAGCTTCTTTTTTTCCAAGTGAACTTTAAGCTTGTTAATGGTTTTATGTCCAACATCATCACAGTCAACATCTTAAAACTTGCAAAAGTTTATCATTATTTATTTAATTACTGACTGGACAAAATTCATGGCAACATGTCTGCTAACGCGTTCTTTCTTTCTTTTTTTAAAAATTATTTAGTATGTTTCATTAATGAAAGTAATTGTCTGTTAAGACTCTTACAAACTTTGACGCTAGGAAAATAACTGAGGCGTACAAGCTTTAAAATCAGACAGCAAACATAATCCTGGACCTTGAATGGGCCTCTTCCTGGGAAAAAGAAAATCTGACAAAAATATTATTTCAATTATATTTTGTTTGATGATGTGCTTATATGGCATGTTCAGGAGAAATGGAATATTTTGCCTTAACTCAAAATCACATATTTTTATTTTAGACAGCCTGCTACCAGTCATCCATACTAGTCTTAGTAACAATTGTGGTCTTGTACGAATACAACAAATTTGGCAGAATCACAGCTGGCAAGTATGGCAGTTTAATAAAAAAATAAACAGTAAAATTATATTTTTTTCTTTGTGTGGAATGCCTTATCATATTGTTTTGAGAAAGCATCTTTTTGGTAATTCCCCATTTTGTTTGGCTTTTATGTATGTGAATGTTCCTGTAAAGTGCCCTGAGACAACTTTGCTGTGATTTGGCGCTATATAAATAAACTGAATTGAAAACTGAATTGAATTGTTAAAGCAGGCATAGTGGCTGCACAATGGTTGCAAACAGCAAGAACCAACCTCTTGATTTCTTTCTTGTTTCGAAAGTATGAGCTCATTGGGCCACAGTGGTTTTTCAGTTTACCATGGTAATTAGAGTAATTGAAGGTCTGGGTAAACCTCAAACATTGAGAGATGCCAGCCAAGTAGAATCCCACAAATAAGCCAAATAAAAGCTTTGATGTCAACTACTCATTGTCAATCATTCACAAAAATAGAAGAGACTTATTAAAAAAAAAAAAAAACAATCAGCAAGTTCCAAAAAGTCAAATGGTCTTTGCTTTTTATGTGAAAATAAAGCATTTTATACACTATATCCTTCAAGTTTCTACTCATCTGATAATCATCAATCATGAATGATGATTTTGCCTGAATATTTATCTCAGTTTTGTCACGTTTTTGGTTAAAAAATAAGTCATACTACTTAACAGACAAGTTTGCTCTCTAGATTTAATTTCACAAATTACCGCTGAATTAAAAAAATCACTATGAATAGACAACGAAAATAAAAACCATTCTGATTTTGCTGTCAGTGTATAAATGGATCAAATGTTCTTTTCAAACCTGTGCGCCTCTATTGGCGCTGCTGTGCTCGCATGGATGCTCTTCTTCTGGTTGTAGAACTAACTCTGCGACTCTGGCTCCTTGCTTGCTGCTCTGAAGGATAAGCCACAACCTGGGTAGAAGATCTCTGCACCTGCACACCCCCCTGTTCTCTCATGTCCCTCGCCATCTGAGAAAGTGTCTGACCTGGGTTTGTTTGCAGACGCTGAAAGAGGCTTTCTCTGTTTATCTTCCTTTCTGGACAAAGGAAGGTCACTGCCACTCCATAGTCGGACTTCATCTCTCTGGAGAAACCATCTGATGTTCCATCAAAGCAGCGCCCAATGGCAATTTCTTTGGCCACTCTGGGGTTTTGGTCTGTGACTGTGTAGATGCCATAGTTGTGTCCTAAAGGATCAACAGGTGCTAACATGGTGAGAGCATGTGACTCATTATTATGAGCAATTGGTGGATGTTTGATGAGATACTCCTGTAGAAGGCCATTGGTACTAATCCTGCGACAGTTGCCCTGTGGAATCAGTGATATGAGAGATCTGTCCACCTCTGCCTGATCAAACAACATGCCACTACATTTGAACTCCACACAGGCAGCTGAGGTGTTGGCCTCTCGCATGTCACGGGTACTACGAATGTCTCTAATACCATATAGTTTGCCTCTTGTCTCTGGATGTGTTCCTCCCAGGTTTCTTGACCGAACCATCAGTTCTTTTTGGCCATGAATTTTGACCTTGATGTAACATGCTCTGAATTCCTGGGGGTTAGGCCACCAGGAAAGGTAGTCTCTTGTCCATGTTGTCAAGTCATTTTCCTCAAAGGGAACAACATTGTATTCATACTTGTCCTTTTCTACTCTGAAAAATCTAAAATGATTAGCATCCACAGGGGCATTTTCACAGCCTAATAAATTTTGATATGGATATATTGGTCCATTAGTTTCATCAAAATTGTTTTGATTAGGCTTTGCCAAGTTAATTCTGAAAGCATTTTTCTTCAGAGCTGGATCGTCATGATCACACCGTTGATAATCTAGCTTGTCTAGGTAGGGTTGAGCCACACCAATGACATTTGGATTCATCTTGGGGGAGGAAGGAGCTGCATCCAGCTCCTCTCCACCAAGCATTGCTGTAACATAAGCAGTGTAAGCATCAGGTCTCACGGCATCGCAGAAGGCTGGCAAACACGCTCCATTGGGCCCAGTTAAGACACTGTCAAAGCGGCCCCATGCCCTGGGATTTGATGAATAACCAGGTTTGGGCTCCAAGTTAATCAAGCTGATTACAACACCCTCGAGCTGTTCAGACGGTAGGAATTTATCGCTCATGTAGGCACGCACTTTAACATAACAGCGCCGGTTTTCAGGCACATCTAAATTAAACAATCTACGTTCTCTGATCTCCATATTGCCTATCAGAAATGTGCGGTCCTCACGTTTGCTTCGTCCATGACCACTAGTGGGGGTTTTGCTGTGGGAAAATTTACTCTCCTCTTCCCAGACACCTGTCTCTGGGTTTAAAGACCACAGCTTCATTTCGGGAATATGCTCTTGCATTTTAACATGCTGTGTGTCAAGGAGGACTTGGACTGCCCCAGCTCCAAGTACTTCCTTGTTTGTCTCATCTCTAAAGTCAACAGAAAACATGCCATAGGTCCGTAAAGGAAGCATGTCACCCTCGTCATTCACAAAGTTGAGGTCACCAGGGGCTGCAGCTGCTGTAGTGATGTTTCTTGGATCAATGAATGTGACACTGGCTTTCACAGTCCCCTCATAGATCTCACCGCTGTCTTTATGGAAGGAATTGGGTGGAATAACCAACTGCCCTATTGGATCTTCACCTTTAATTTCTCCCAAGTCAATAAAATTGGTTTCTCCTGCATTGATATCAATTGGCAGCTGCTTTTTCATCACTTTTACATCATGATAAATCGAGCCACTTTTCTTGTCAAAAATGAACACCTTTGGAGTGTCAATAAACTTCTGAGTGGGGTCAACAAAATTTATCACTAATCTTTGAGTGTCTGGAGTAATTTGCAACGTGAACCCTCCTTGGTATCCAGTGGTGCCCACTCTTTCTTTACCAATGTAGATGTGCCCGAAACGTAAAGGCTCATCATTGTCAGCTGAGACAACTCTGCCACGAACCAGCACAGTGGGCTGCACACAGTTCTGACAACCGCACTGCGTCACAGCTCTGATAGGGAGCTTGTAGTTCCCACAATCAATGACTTTACTCTCCATCTTCTGGACCCCGCAGCAGAATCCAGCTCCATCTCTGCAGCGCATGTCAAAGTCAAGGGAACCAGCACATTTGTTGTGAGGGCAGCGGCCAGCATTGTAATACTTGGAGGCAGTTCCGGGTTGAACGCAGTCCATTGGTAGTCTGATGAGGTGTGATTCAGGGGTAGAATTGCATGCTGGGGTTCCTTTAGCTGTGTAAAAAAAAATACTTTACGTTACTGATATGAAAACATGTACCAACAAATTAAATTATTCTGATGCACTTATTTAGATTTGGGAAAAATGCTTGCACTTGCTATAATTGCTTCATTTTTAAGTTGTGGTTTCTCTAAAAGAATTACAACAAAGCAACTACATTTCTAATCAGTAGTAGAAGATGTTTAGCTTCCCATCCGAGGAGGTTTCTAGAGAATAAATACAACGTAGCTCTCCAGCTCAAACGTGGCAACAAAAGCTTTTCTGACAGAGAGAGAGAAATAACAGAAGTTATTTTGAGTTTCATCTCAGCTCTGGACGCTGTGGAGATATTAAGTTTGAGGTTTTACAGCATCCAAAGTTGTTGTACACAGTAAAAAATTAAACCTTCTTTTGAAAGCTGTAGTTTCAACTAATATAAACATAATAAAATTCATTCGCCTTAGGTCCAACCAGATGGCCCTGAAGTTTTTATTTTTCTTTACTTTTGCTCCCCAAAGTCAGTGTAAAAACTGGTTTTTCCCTTTCCTTAAGTTGCAGGATGGTGTGGTTTTGTTGGCTTCTTCCTAATGCATGAACATGACTCATGAATGACTTGGTTGGAATTCACACTGGCATTAAGTCCTCTTAATGTGCACTCCGTCTCTGCAGCCAGAGCTTTTTATTTGCGGTTGTTTGGTTTTTGTCAGTGGTTTTACTTGAACCTGCAGCGGACTATATGCATCATTGTCAAATGTTCTGGGATAGAAGCCATTCTGAGCTTTAATCCCTTTGAGCTGCTCTTCATCATCACAATATTTTCTACCAAGCCAAGTGAAAATGCATGTATTTTGTTAAGATTTGACCTTTTGACTTTAGAAAGAAAGTTTTACCTCAAAAGAAATCATGTATATTGTAATAAAAATATTCTGCTTTCTTGTGTGAAATCTGGGCAGCATTGTGGCACAGGTAGAGCTGTCGCCTCTAAGTGAGAAGGTTGCGGGGTTGAATCTTGGCCAGGGACTTTTCTGGTTAGATTTTGGATGTTTTCTCCGTGCATGCATGGCTTTTCTCCAGGTACTTTGGTTTCCTCCCACATGCTAGTCTAATTGGTAATCACAGGTGTCAAACTCCAGGCTTCGAGGGCCGGAGTCCTGCAACTTTTAGATCTGTCTCTGATGCCACACAGCTGAATCAAATAAGGAGGTCATAGCAGAACTTTGGAGAACTTAACTGCACTGAGAAGCTAATTCAGTCATATGATTCAGGTGTTTTGGACCATTGGAACATCTAAAAGTTGCAGGACACTGGCCCTCGAGGTCTGGAGTTTGACACCGAGTGAAAGTGTGAATGGTTGTTTGTCTCATTTGTTTCCATATGGCCCCGTGATGGACTTGCGACTTGTCCAGGGTGTCCCTGCTCCCACAATGACTGCTGGACATGGGCACCAACAACCCTCACGACCCGAAAAAGAAGAAGCTGATAAAGATGATAGATGAATATATGAAATCCTTTGGTGTACATACCAATCACAGTAAGGAGGGCTGGGGTGGACTTGATGCTGCCTGCAGGGCTACTGGCTTTGCAGTAGTATTCCCCTGAATCTTCTTGCTTTATATCCCGGAGAATAAGGTCCTCCTCGTACTTGTACAGCTTCCTGTCCAGCAGAGTCCCATTGTGGTACCTAGTTTCATTTTTGTAATGTAGGAAGGCAGGAAGAAGTCAACAAGTGCATCAAACTCATAAATACAATGGCATGTTTGAGCACCCATAATACTTAAATAATAAAATGTAATTTTTCATCATATCATTAGATATACAATTTGTTTCAAGATTTGCTCTTAAAATTTTAAAACATACACAATACAGGGTATTATAATGTTATTATTTTATTTTAATTTTAATTTTTACATATTTCATCATCATCATTCACTTTATTTCAGACACAATATAGTATATGGTCAATATAAAAAACAAAACTACTATTACTATTATTATCATTAATAACAATATATTATTAATATATTAATAAAAGTAATTAATAATTATTATATGAATATAATTATACTAGTTTAGTAGTGCTGTTCTTCTCACCAGTAGTATTTGTCAGGAGCTGGTGATCCTGTTGCTGTGCAGCACAATAACACCCGTCCTCCTTCGTAACGCACTTTGTCCTCTGGGTGTTTCACAATGTAGGGCTTTTCTGTGGGAAGCAAAGTGTAAATCTTATGGCCCTATCTCTGTTGTGAATATAGTGGGGTGAGTGTAAGCCTTAGATAAACTCGGTCGTACATGCACTTTATTCTCACATTGATTTTCTTAGGCATGAAAAGTGGCTGTTGAGGGATATACTTTTACTGAAATAGACCACCTGCAGTAATAAAATAATGAAATAAATGCAAGATTTAATGACTTTATCTATTAACACCCACCCGCTGATTTGAGAACAGCTCGCAACCAGGACGTCCCTGTAGCATTACTGGTTGTGGAGACGTTGACAGGAACAAACTTGTCCTTCCTGATGGTGATCAAACTCGAGCTGGAGGAGCAGACTCCCACAAGCCTGAACTGTCCTTTGCTGTCTGTACTTGCATGTATGACTTTAGGATGACTGGCCAGAGTTATACTGGCGCCCGCTATGGGGAATCCAGTGACACTTTGGACATCTCCATGCACCTCGTGGCCATCACAGACACAGATGCTGCAGTCCTCACTGGGACGGCCTTCCGTGCAAACATGCTGGCATTTTGCTGGTAGTCACAGTGACAGAGTGTCAATGAAAACATGAAATGAAAGAGTATAAAACAATTCCAAGGACAGTGGCACTTATTGTACCTGGGCATGGACTTTTTCCACACTTCTGGACTTCAACAGCTCGTCCTTTACAATGAACTGCTGCTGAGGTCCTCACGCAGGTCCTTTTTCTGGTTCGGCGACCTCCACCACAGGTTGCTGAACATGGCCCCCAGAGACCCCATGGATTCCATTTGGCTAATTGCATAAAATTACATAAGAAATGTATGATTATTGAGCATTTTAGCATTGTTTTTGTGAATAACCTTTAAACTGTAGATCAAATTGTCGACTCTGAACAATGGGGAATAATGTTAGAACAGAAATGCCTTGAGTGGTGAGAAAATAACAAACGAGCCTAAAACTGTTGTGTTTTATGCAAACAATCATATCCCTAAGAGAAATTTGTTATATACTCTGCTCTTGTATGTACAATTATTCCCAGGAATTTCAGCAATAAATGTTGAGAGTGTAAATCATTTTGCTTACTACAATTAATCATTTTAGTTTATAGATTTATTGCTATCATTGATCACCTGTGCATGGTGGGTTGGAGCACTCCCTCCTCTCTGAGTGGTGTCCTTGACATGCTGGCACAAACAGAAGAGGCATGGACTGAGCACTCACACATTTCCTTTGCCGAACCTGGACTCCCACATCATTACACATTGTAGTTGAACAGGGTCCCCACTCACTCCAGTCAGTCCAATAACTCTGCACTGCACACATATGAGAGAAAAAATGATCTTGTGTTGAAAGTTGGAATCATGTACCACTCTTTTACACAGTATGTAGTTGTATGACACCTTGTACAGTCCTCCTGTCATCAGAACTACCTGGGGGACACTGAAAGCGAACATGGTAGTTGGAACAGATGCGGCCATGCAGCTGTTCTTTGTTGATACACCAGAAGCCCTTCTCCAAACTGGAGTGGACCACTTCGCCAGTGTCTGCAGCTGACACCCAGTCTGTGGTGCGAGCCTCCATGGCTGTAGGTCGTGTACAAACTCTCTCTCTATAGTAGAAACGAATCGCCTCCAGGCGCTCATAATCCCCATTTCCACCAGGATGGTCAATGTTGAACCAGGATGTCCACTCAGTCACTCCTAAGGGCATACAGAAAGAAGGCAAGGGCAAAATAAAAATTAAAAAAAAAAAAAAAAAAGTGAGAATTGCCTATAAAGATGTAGGAAACCATCAGTTTGGCTGTAGCACATAGTCCATTTTTATTCTGTGGCATATAGAAAAAGTTGACCAATTTCTCAAGGAAAACAAGATAATTTAAACTAAAGAAATTATTCATAAATTTGATCATCACAAGTTGCTTAATGTACAATTCTCATCCCTTTCCATTTATTTCTAGCTAGGTCTTAAAAAAGGTATTGTGTATTCATTTTGTTGATTTCTTACTGACCACAATTAGGGTTTTGAGTTGTTGTTTGAATTCTTGGTTGTTCAGCCATTTTTTGTGAAGTGTGCATTCTGTATTTTTAGTTGCCCCCTGTTGTGGAGCGAAGAAGGGGAATAGGACATATCATTTGTTCATTCGTCTGGGCACGTTGTGAGCATGATAACTTGAAAAATAAGAGAGGTACCAAGTAGTTTTCTCCAATGAATGGGTAAAAAAAGGCAATGTGCCAACTCCCATTTTGGTATGTGTCTGCATCTAGGCATAAGAAAGCTCACTATTGAAACATGGGCTGTCATGTCAAAATCCAAGATGTCCACCACTGAATATGTGAACTGTCCACACCCATCCATCCATCAAATCCATCAAATCCATCCATCCATCCATCAAATCCATCCATCCATCCATCCACCTATCCATCCATCCACCTATCCATCCATCCAATCTGCCCATCCGTCCATCAATCTATCCCTGCATCCATCCAATCCATCCATT
>NC_056500.1:30424042-30445650 GCF_014905685.2 Nematolebias whitei
CATACATACATACATACATACATACATACATACATACATACATACATACATACATACATACATACATACATACATACATACATACATACATACATACATCTATCCATCCATCCTTCCATTCATTATCGTCTGCTTAATTCAAAGTCTGTCACAGAGGTAGCAGACATTTTCATCAGTATGCTAACTGACTCAGACTTTTTTTTATTTGCAATGTAACCAAGGATATTTAGAAATCCATAACAGTCTCATATACACTTGTATGCATTTATATGAAAAGTTGAGTTAAAAAAACTTTTTTTTTTAAACTAAGGGTTGCGTTAGTGTTATCTTACCTGTTACAGTTCATACTGCTACAGCTTTTCATGATGACTTTTAACCCACCAAGTGAGTACATCCAGCTGATGTAACCAAGAGTTATTTTTACAACACGGTCTCCAACATGCTCCTTCCCATCACATGCTGAGCTTTGTGTAAAAGCTGTTTTTATAGAAATGGTCTGAAGGATTACCTGTCTGTGAGTCTGTGAATGTCTGAAAAGCCACTCGTTTGCTTCTGTCTGACAGATTCCTGCTCCTTATAGATGCTGCACACAGAAAACAATTAAACACTTTATTTTATGAAAAACAATATATTTTTGGAAATTTGGTTTACATTAAATCTATCAACTTTGGATTTGATTTTTTAGGAAGCCTCATTCAAGTGGTTACTGTATAAACCAATAAATTATTTGGTACTTTTGGTTTACTGGATGTGGGTGTTTTATGCACAATAATTTTACTACATCTTGACATAAGGGGAACAGTTCAAAATGCAAAGCTGCATATGTTCATCTACTGTATGTGTGTACACACATCTGAACACATTTATTTGTTTTTCAAGTTGAAAAAGTAGCATGTGCTTTTGCATGTGCACAAGAGTTGCATTCTTTTATAGGGCCTCCAATACTTTTACTTTAGAAAGTCACAAACTTATTTAATATTATGATGTATTTGAAACAGTCACCAACGTGGCACAAAAACAAGCATTTTATGTACGACTCCCTTTTTTATTTCTGAGTCATTCGACTTGCTCTGTTTCTTTTTTGTTTTGGTTTCTTTTTCACATCTTCTTTGATCTTGCTTCTGTTTCCATCTAATAGTTTAATTCAGCTTGCATTATCATGCACATACACACACACACACACACAAACATACACTGTCATTTAAGGCTATTTTCCCATTAAATAACATTTTATTAATCAGTAATAAAAATGTGTTTTACACAAATATTGCTTGCTTGTATCATTCTGGCATTGCACTGTAAGAATAAGGTGAAGGCAAGGCAAGCGTATAAAAAGAGAAAAACACTAAACACGACTTCTTCCATTGTATTTTCCCTTTTTGATTTATTAAACGTTCACAGTGACATTTTCGCCTCCTCGTTTGATGTGTAATTTTCCTCCACTCCTAATTTTTTATGTTTCGAAATACATCAGTTGTTTGCTTGACATTTCATCTCTTAAGTTCCATTCAGGCTGTGTGGAAAAAAACAGTAAATGACATGTTTATGACAGAAAAAAAGGTTGCTTATGGGACCAAAGTAGGCCTATTTGTGCGAGTGCATGTGTGTGCATGTATGTGTGTGTCTGTGGGTTATAGGCACAAGCACTGCTGAGTTTAAGAGCAGAGGATCCCAGTACAAAGACCAGTATTGATCACAGTCCCTCCTGGTTTTACGGTCACTTTGAGCCTTTACTGTCAAGCCAGCTCTTTTCCTTTTACCCATTTAAAGGTTTATTAACATTTATTGATAAATTTAGCAAAAGAAGCAAAGTAACTCAACAGAACAAAGAATGGCCATCTTAAAATGCCTAAAGAGCATTTTATGGTGACATTCACAGGCAGTCGACCATCACTGTTGCTCTTTTTATTGTCAATGTGCTTGAAAAAAGATACATTCCAAGGTTTCCATGCTGGCTTTGTGTCTTTTATGCACTGAGAACCACAATCAAATAGTTTCTCGCTGATGTGTTTAGCAGATGTTTCTTCTGCCTGTAAATTTAGTTTTCTAGAATCAAATAGTTTTTCCAATATTCTCCTTTTTGTGATTATTTGTCTGTCTGTTTTAAAGCCAAAGTAACGCTTTATCTTTTTTGCTCAACGTCTTAAAATTTTCCAAGTTTTTCTTAGCTGAACGGTTCATTTCCCCTTTGAGACTGTAGATTAGAACACGTAAACAAGTCTTTTGTTGCCTAATTGACTTTGAAATCCAGACTTGTTGCCAATAATGACCTGCTTGACTGTGGGGTGCACTGATCAGTTTCCAAGAACCTCTAAGGCACTTTTTTCCCTGCTCCTGTTTCATAACATTGTTTCTCCCTCTCTCCCACAGAAAATCCAAGCAAACGTACAGCACAGCCTTCGGCTCCTGGTTATTATTTCAAGATGTCTCAGTCAAAATCAAAAACAAAACTAATTGTTGTATCTCACAAGATTTTAAAATCTAAAAAAAGAAGAAACTCAGCATGAACTTAAATGTTGTAGTGACCTGAGTTGTGAGAGGCACATTAACTAGCAGAGCATTTGATTGGCATATTAACACTATAATTTTAAAGGCTGAAGGATTTTATTGCTTCATGCAACTGGGACTAAATCCACCTCATCAAGAAGCAAGTAACACGTGTTTTTCACACCAAAGCGAGCAAAGTTCGAACTCATGATTTCCTTTTTATAGTTTGATTTCACTCTGCAAAGCCGCAGTGGTACAATAAATCTTGTTTGCGCTCGTTCATAGCTGCTTTGTGGGTTCTCTTTGAATACTCTTTGAGGACAGAATTTTCTTCAACAGCACTTGAATTTTATTTTGTATTTCTCATGCTTCAGATGATTCATATAAGCATTTGATAGGACTATTGGGAGCACAGTGTTTATAACACTCTTTCCAAAACTACAACAAATCACTTGTATGACTTCACACAGAGGTATACAATGGGGTTCATGTGAGATGACTTTGGATTAGAGAATGTTTGTGGGATTTTTTTCCTATTAGGACAATAGTAATTTCAGAATGCCATTTATTTATAAAGTCTCAACCTGATCACAACATCAAGATAAACCTGCTTACCAGTCTTTACTTACAGCTTCCTAAACACCAGCAATTGTCTGTTCCAATTACAACTCAATCACGTGAGCTCTGCGTTGTGGCCATGCTAACCCACAGTGTGATGTGACAGCTGTTTGTCTCATTTAGCTGCAACAATCCACGTCACAGTGATTCCTTTTTAAATGCAACAGTTGTGATTACAGCTCAGCTGCACAAGGACAAATTTTATATTAACAAGCATAGATGGCTTTTACAAAGGACAGCTTTGCTCTCATTCTCTTTCCAACAGGGAGCCTGTCTGTCTTTGCCAGACACTAATAAAAAAGCTGCAGAGAGGAGGAATGACAGGAAAATGAAGGAGGCTATGAAATTGCACTCGAAGGGCTTGTGCTCATGTTAGGGGACATATGGTTGTGCCAGATGTATGTTGGCAGGCGAACAAGGCTTAAGGTCTGGATCCTGCTTATATTATTCCAGATCTTTAGATAAAGTAGAAGATGTGAATAAACATCTATTTCCGTGTTTGAAACCTATACTGGAGCAAGGAGTTTAAAGATAACTCAGTTATATTTAGAAAAACACAGTTTTTCATAACTGATTTGAGAATGAGTTTTTAATAATCTTGTGATTGATTTGATTGTGTTGACACATTTGTTTAATTATTGCCTGCCACCATGAAAGTTTCACATCATGTAGTTTTCTGTGCAACACATTACCAAGTGGGTGGATTTTAATGAAACTTTCGGAAAGTCGTTTTTGGATGTACTTCCATTACTACTTAGCTTTTGGAGTTACTCTGAATCTAGATGGTCATCATAGATGATCGACGTGGCAAAACACAAAAATGGCTATAACTTGGTCAATTTCCCAGATAATGAGCTAAAACTTGATGTAGCTTAACGGTAGTAGTAACTGAGACTCATTCTCATCACATAGTCAAAGCACCAACTGATCACTCAAAGTATTTGTTTAAATACCTTTTAAATTCAGTTCAATTCAGTTTATTCATACAGCACCAAGTCACAACAGAAGTCGTCTCAGGGCACTGAACAGAAACATATAAAAAGTAAGTTAATAACATTTATCTGAGGAGCAGACTGCTTTGAGTTTGATTCCATCGCAGAACTCTCATCTTGAGCAAGCATGAAGGCGACAAAACTCCCTCATGAGGAAGAAACCTTTAGCAGAACCAGGCTCAGGACAAACGGCCATCTGCTTCGACCGGCTGGGTTTTTAGAGGAACAGATACACAATGGCAGGTCGAGAATCACATGTGAAGATAGAAATAATATCAAATGAAAACTGCACTTTGTAGCACTTTGAGATTTGTGCTAATGAAAAGTGTGTTACAAATTAAATTAATTATTATTATTATTATTATTAAAACTGTTCAGTTGTAACAAGGCAGTTTTAGCAAAGCGAATTTCATCAAAAGGAATCCATTTAAGGTTTTTTTAGATGATTTTTGTTTGCTTCTTGGCTAAGATGTAAGTGTGATAACAAAAGAGGATGCATTTTGCTCAGATTTAGTTTTTTAATCTATTTTCACACCACAATCTGCATGAGCTCCAAAACATCTGCTGCTATCTAAAAATGAACAGTGTCGTCTGTGAGACTTGCTAACGATGCAGATTAACCATATGATGTAAGGATTTGTAAAGGTATGACAAATGATTTGTGTTCCTAAAGTACTTAGGGTTAGTTCTCGGGTGAGGGTTGAATGTTCACCTTTGATATCTCGGGGTCCGGCATCTACACCTGCATGCACAGAGTCAAAAGCATAGAACTAGCTGAAATTAAAGCAACTGATTCATAAATATACTCTTGGCCAATGTGTCAATGCATAAATACACAAAAAACAGAAAAGCAAAAAAATATATAATATGGACTTGAGTTTGTCGTTAATGGGAATTACTGGTAGAGCATTTTCCTTTGACCATTTGATTGAGGTCCCTGTCTCAGTCATTTAGGTCATCTGGCCCAACTGCTCTGTTCTTGGAACAGACAGTGGTCAGCATCTGGAGAAATAGACCCCGGTGTCTGACTGAAATTATGTGTAGAGAAAGAGACGGAAAAGCTGGAAGATTCATGCGAAGAGGTCGTAATACTGTGGCGTTCCTCTAACACTGTGGGCATTCAGCAACAGCTGACACCTTTTAATAGAAAAAAAAAACTAGCTCGTAAATCTGTGAGGTTTGAGGTGTGTAGAGAGAGTGACAGAGAACAAAGCCGGGACGGAGGTTTGATGGAGTAAGACAGAGAAATAAAGGTGAAGAAGATAAATTAATGGTGTGAGGGAAAGAATGGGGGGGGGACGGTGGGGAAAGTATTTGTGAGAAATACCTGAAGGAGACAGATTAGAAACAAAAGGCGAACAGATGAAGACAAACAGACAGATGGAGACATTCCGCTCAGTCATTTTTGTAGGATTAAAGGCGGCGGTGTTTGTGTGTGTGTGTGTGTGTGGGGGGGGGGGGGGGTAGCAAAAATCAAAAAGACAGAAGGAAACTGGTAAAGTAATTTCATCTGTGCTTTATAATCCCCATTTTTATTCTGTTTTTTCATTTAGTCCAGCACAAAGCCTGCAGGTGGAAACATGGACCGTTCCATGTGTAATTATTTCACCTTGTTAAGGTGACTGGGTTTAAACCTTTGGAAACTGCTCAGTACTTGAGAGTAAAGAAAGGTTACAACGCACCACCTTGTGAATGTGAATGTATGGCTAAAGGAGCATGAAGTGAAAAACGTTAAATTTTACAGTCTGTTTTAGGGTCCAACTGTTCAGCTCGGTCTTAATAAATATGAATAAATGTTCTTTTACCGTTGTCTTTTTCCTGTGATTTACTCATCAGAAAAACAGCATCCAGCCTCTGCCAGTCGTTTACGACTTGGAGACCTCAAAGCTCAACAAGATATGGAGACTATTAAGGTCTATTCACACTCGATTGCCTTCATGAACTGCCAGCTTCTTTTGCTTGAAGAAAGAAAAAGGATTAATGTGAAGCAGATGCAAAAAGAGCAGAAAGTGACACGCTGAAGGAAATTTCTGTTGTCACTCAGACAGCACCGTCAAAAGTTTATGAGTCCAATTTTTGTTAGAAGAGCTTGTAGTGTGATAGAAACGTGTGTGTCTCTGTCTGACTGTTTAAGCAGTAAATAAAACTGAGATCAGTTGAACAAATGTGCAGAAAATGTACAGCTGATAGAGCTCTGGGTCTGAGTGAAAGAAGTAGAGGGATTTCAAGCATCTTCTGTTTTATTAGAGTACAAATTCTGATTATGACAAGAAAGACTGAGCCACAAAAACCGCTGGTGACTATTTTTTTTTTTTTTTTTAGTCATCAGCAGAAGCTCTTTTGAGGTTAAACAAAACCACAAGGAGAGTTTCCATGCCGTCCTCATCAGTCCTCACATGTTGTTAATCATCGTGGCTGGTGTCTTTACATGGACCATTGGGAACTAATGAGGTTGACTGTCAACTAAAGTTCTCCAACTTAAAAAAAATTAATTGAATTACTTTTCCCAAATATTTTTTTATAACTACATATTTGTAACTAAATTAGGGCTGCACAGTATGGCAACAGTGTATTGCCGCTGGGATTTCAATGTCTGCATTATCAATTTTTGCAAAAATGACTTTGAATATCAGCAATATATCTAGAGATTAAATGGACCCCCACTGGCCAAAACATCTATAGACAATAAAGAAGATGAAGGTTAAAATGAACAAGAAGAAATGAAAGAAAAACAAAGGACGGAGAAAAAAAAGTGTGTTTTTCTGAACCAAATATCACAAAATGCACCGGCAGTATTTTAGATTTTTATTTTTGTCCATTTTGTGCAGCTCTAAACTAAATCCAAATAATTCATTACTTTAAATGTGTTTAATTTTGTTGCTTTGATGTGAATCTGTTGGACAGATTCACTGTATGAGAAATCCAAACACACACGCACCACTGGTCCTAACACATGAACTCACCTCCAGACATTTATCTCATGCTATCCTGCCATTACTTCCTCAGGGAAATGACATTCATTTGGAAAACTCTACAGTTTGTCTGGTGCACTACACAGGCAGAAGCAGTTTGGAGACGTCATAAACATCTCAGGGTTTGCATTTTGTGTGTTAAATAACAGTTAAAACTAATTTTTGTGTTATTTTTCTACAAATAATTGTAAGCTCAATCACAAAAATTTGACTTACCTTGACACAAAGTCGCTGAGGCCAGGAAAGACAGCAGAAGGGCCAGTTTGGTTAATTCCATCATTGTCCTGACAGTTTATTTTTTCTCTGATTATTTTCCGCGTTGATAAAAACTTTAGACTAAGCGGACAGCTGGCTCATCAGCTGAGCTGGAGCTGCTTCAGTTCTTCAGGTGAGAGTGATGCTGCTGGAGAGACTCGCCTGTGTCTCCTCCTCATTTGAGTTAAGGAGCTGAGTTAGACACAGGAGCTTTTTAAAAGAAGGGGTATCAGGAGTCGACACCAATCCAGCCCCTCTCTCCTCACCATTGGCCAGTGAAATGTAACATCTGGGTCCCCCCCATATCATGGTCCAAAAAAAGGTGAGGGCCTGGTAGGGGTAGAGAGGAGAAAAACACCCAAGAATGTGTTTTGGTTACTGGAAATAAAAGTTGTTTTCCTTTTCTTCCAAGCTTTTCTTCATAGTTTATGACTTCTTTATGGCACTTTTTATTCATTTGTTTATAATTGGCATTTTTTGTGTGTTATTTCAAGTCTACTGTGCAACAATGTAGTAATCAATTTTCACAGAACAGGTGTGCAGGTTTGCTTTCCTCTTTAAATCTCAAATATGGCTTCTGTGTGCTGTTTTTGGTACTAAATTTCTTGTACATTTAAAATGTACAAAAAAATTATTTTATCTTTACTTTAACCAGGGGCTATTCTAGAATCAGCCCTTCAGGGGTGCTTAGCCCCCAGTGCTTGACAACAGCTTTTGGCTTGAACAATGTAAATTTTGAATAAAGTAGATGCCATTCCCTGCATTCTGGTGTATTTAATTTTTTTTTTTTTTTTAATATCTAGGTTAAATATCTACATTTACCTACACAAGTAAACAAGTCTTGAGGAGCCAGTTGAGGTGGTTCTGGCATCTGGTAAAGATGCTTCCTGGGCATCTCCCTAGGCAGGTTCTTCGGACATGTCCGACTGGGAGGAGACCCCAGGGAAGACCCAGGACACACTGGAGAGACTATGTCTCTCCGTTGGCCTGGGAACACCTTGGAGTCCTCCCAGAAGAGCTGGAAGAGGTGACTGTGGAAAGAGATGTCTGGCCTCCCTGCTCAAGCTGCTGCCCCCACAACCCGACTTCGGAATAAGCAGAAGATAATGGACGGATGGATGGAAGTACAAAGTAAACACTTGATTTAATAACTATTTCAGAGAGCTCAGACAACAAGAAGTATAGCGCTAAGTTAGTGGCTTGCAATACAGACGCACTAGATAAGACTTAGCGCTCTTCTTTACATTACACAACATAATAAACGCTTTGTACAAAATCATTTTAGTGTTAACTGATCATAACAAATAAAAACTAAACTTGTGCAACCAGAAATTGCAACATACATCTACAAATACAGTAAAACATACTAAACAAAGCACAACAAGCTTTAAGCACCAACCTTTAATTTAACTATTAAGCATACTGTGCAATGTAATTATGACAGAAAATAGAGGATTTACTTGAAATTACCTTCGTACAGATGAACATGTGATACTTCCCGTTTATCACCGTTGTATTCAGCTTCATGAGGTCAGCCGCAGGACTTTATCATCTTTTACATTTGTCAAGACTTTGTTTAGGTTTTGGAAATAAAATAAACTCTGTTCCACCCTCTAAAGCAGGACTATTCAACTACACTGCTCAGGGGGGCACAGTTACTGAAAACCAGCAGCTCAGGGGCTGAACATCCAGCAATTAAAGTCATTATGTAAATAAACCAAGTATTACAACGATCTGTTACCTTTTAAATGTGTTTATTTTGTTGCATTGAATCATACATGCAATAAACAGAACCCAAACCCAGAGCCCCCCCCCCCCCCCCCCCCCCCCCAAAAAAAAACCATATTTTTTTATTGTTGTTTTTTACTTTATTTTTCAGGGGTGCTGAGTTAAAATTTAGGGGTGCTTGAGCACCTCCAACAAGAGGCTAAAATCACCACTGACTTTGATGTTTTTGCTCCAACTTTTTTTGTTCCAAGTTCCAAGCTGTAGATTCTCAATAAGAATATGTCATATGTGCACGTTTTATGATGTCTGTGTCTATTTGTTATTCTTTTTATGTACTGTAGTTCTCTGAGTCTGTTTTTCCTGTTTCCAGTTTTCCCAGTGTGTCTCTCCTCATGTTTCTCTTGCCACTCTCACCTGTTCCTCATTGTCTTTCCCAAATGTTCGTCATTGTGTCTTGTTAGCATCCCTTTAAGTTCAGCGTCTCTTTGTTTTCACATGGTCCATAGAATGTGCTTCCCACAGCCTGTTATGTTCTGTTCCTCGTGTTTTCCTGTACACTGGTAAGTTTTGCTGCCACCTCAGCTATTTGTTCTGTACATAAAAAAATAATCATTTTTTTCTTTATTTGTTTTCAAGTCTCCTGTATCTGTCTGCTTTTGTGTTCAACACCATGCTGATAATGACATAATAAATAATGACTCAGCACATTTGGCACGGTGGCATAGTGGGTTGAGCTGCTGCCTCTCAGCAAAAAATGTGCCTATTTGAATCCCGACCAGGGACCTTTCTGGGTGGAGTTTGCATGTGCATGCGTGGGTTTTCTAAGGATATGCATGTTAGACTAACTGGTAACTCTAAATTGTCTCTAGGTGAGAGAGTGAATGGTTGTTTGTCTCGTTTGTCTCTATGTGTCCCTGTGATGGACTGGAGACCTGTCCATGATATACCCGCCTCTCAAACAGTAACTGCTGGGTATTGGCACCAGCTGGTTCTGGTTCAGTTTTGTACCTTTTTTTAACAGCTGCTGATTGCAGGGGTAACTGTCTGCCAAAAGAAGTGGAAGTGGCGTCATATGGTATGCCATTCAGGAAATGTCCTCAGAGCAGAGATGTGCTTATGAGGTGCAATGTACTTGGATTTATTTTCAGCATGTGTGCTTCAAGTAAAAAGTGATGGAAATTAAAACAAAACAAAAAAAAAAAAAATAAGTTCAGCTCTTTTATAAATATCTCTTGGCTCAGCATTAAAACCAAGTCAAACAACAACTTATGAACATACTAAAAAAGCCCATGCTCAATAATCCAGGTATGTAATCCAACAATTTTCAGTCAGGTCATTTGGACAGTTTTTTTTATTTTTTTTTTTTTTTTTTTTTTTTAAATGTTTCACCTTCCATCCGGAAGGCTTCATCAGTCTGTTTGGGGGAAAAATCAGTTTTGTGTTGTGTGTTTCCTTGACTGATGAAGCCTAAAGGATGGAAGGTGAAACATTTCAGAAAAAAAAAAAAAGAAACTGTCCAGATGACCTGACTGAAAATAGTTGGATTGTATACCTGGATTATTGAGTATAGACTTTGTTGGTTTTGAACCAGTTTGGCATGACTGTCGACGAGTAAGATGGCTGGCTCCAGAGGAGGGGGCGTGTCAAAGACACCATATACGCACCAACATAACTGGTTTTTTCCACTCTGGAGTAAGCTGTTTGGGGGAAGAATCAGTTTTGTGTTGTGTGTTTCCTTGACTGATGAAGCCTTCTGGATGGAAGGTGAAACGTTTCAGAAAAAAAAAAAAAGAAACTGTCCAGATGACTTGACTGAAAATTATTGTACTGTATATGAACATACTGTTTTTTATTTATTTATTTATTTTATTTACCCTTTATTTATCCAGGTAGTCTCATTGAGCCACGATAACTCATTTTCAAGAGAGACCTGTTTTAGGGAGCAGATGGTAGGGGTTAAGGGCCTTGCTCAATGGCCCAGAATGGGGTGAATGAAGGTGTGGGTGTTCCACCTTTTCCACCCACATTTTGATGTTGACAATACCGGGAGTTGAACCTGCGACTTTTCGATCACAGGCATATCTTCTAACTTCTCTCGCCACCACTCCTTGTTTGTTTTTATGATAAATGCTTCAAAGTGCTTAACAAGAAAAACTGGAATCCTTTTTTCAGCTTGATAAATCCAGAATCTGATGGTAGAATAAGGGGAACAAACAATATTATTACCAATGGACTGCCTCAAATTTGTTTGAGAGATTGAGCAGGCGGTGGGGGAGAGGGTGGACTATAGGAACCACCTGAGCACCATGAAACTGGTTGATCCACTTTGAGAAGATGCTGTTTTTAAGACTGACTTTGTTGTGGCTCCTTGGACTAATGAAGTCTTTTGGATGAAATGTTTCAACGAAAAGAAACCGTTCATAAAACCTGACTTAACTTTGTTAGATTTTTCTCCCTGGAAAATTGAGCATTCAGGACATTTTGAATTCTTGTACGTTTTCTGACAATTGCATTATTTTTGTAACACTGTTTTTATAGATAAATAAATATATAGTCACTTGTTTATGGTTTGACATCTTCTCCAACTAATCGTCACATCTGTGTCATATTCTCATGCAAAATTTGAAAATTTAAAGCAGTTTAAAAATGAACAATCCAAATGTTCATTAGCCAAAACAGAAAACAACAAAAAAGAAGCTGGTTTATTTAGCAGGACAATGTGCCATTCCATAATCACTTATCAAATTATCTAGGAAGACATCAGAAGAATTTAGGGCACTGATGCTCCAAACTCCTGAGATCCAAATCCAGTTGAGCATTTAAAGTGTACGCCAGAACAAACCTGAGCCGCAAAGACTTCACCCCACAGCCTACAAGGATTTGTTGTCCTTACACCAATCAGCCCATGGTGTGTTAGAAGCACAGGGTCACCTTCAGTAGGCAGAGGCATGTTGTATTGTGATATTTTAGACATATTGTATAGGAAATGGAGTTATATGGAAGCCCAGTGGTTAAAACTGTCACCTCTCAATGAGGTGGTTGCAGCATCACCGTCTTTCTGAGTAGAGTTTGCATGCCCCAACCCAATCAACATCAAGGGTACTTAGGTGGACACTGTAGACTGCTACAAGTACCTGGGGTCCACCTAGATAGTTAACGGGACTGGACAGCTAACGCCAACGCCCTCTACAAGAAAGGTCAGAGTCGCCATTTTCTTCTGAGGAGACTCAGGTTCTTTAACATCTGCAGAACCATTCTGCAGATGTTTTATGACTTGGTGGTCTCCAGCATATTCTTCTACGCTGTGGTGTGCTGGGGCAGCAGAGTGAAGAAAGCTGATGCCAACAGACTCGATAAACTCATCAAGAGAGCTGGCTCAGTCCTGGGAGTGGACCTGCAGTCTCTGGCAGAGGTGTCTGAGCCGAGGAAGTTGAAGGAACTGATCCTGATCCTGAACAACACGTCACACCCCCTGCATGACGCACTGGACTCTTACAGCAGCACCTTCACTCGTAGACTGAGACCACCGAGGTGCTCCACAGAACAACACAGGAAGTCCTTCCTCCCTGTGGCTATCAAACTTTTCAACTCCTCCCCCTTTCTACACACAGGACAATAAAAATAATCCTGCACTACAATAAACACTTTAATGTTTCTGTCTGCACCTGACCTGTTTAAGAACTGAATTGCTGGTATTTTTATATTCTCTGTTATTATTATTTTTTAATATCTTGTGTGATTCCTTGTGTATGTTCCTTTTTACTGGAACTCTGGCACAACAATTTCCTGTGGGATCAATAAAGTTTTATCTTATCTTCTTGTTCGTGCAAGGGTTTTCTCCTGGTACTCTGGTTTCCTAACTCAAACCAAAAGCATGCATGCTAGATTAATTAGTAGCTCAAAATTGTTCCTAGGTGTGGGTGAGAGAGTAATTTGATGTATTTTTGTGTCTCTGTGATGAATTTGCAACCTGACCATACTGTACTTCTCGCACAGTGGCTGCTGGAGATGAGCACTAATTCCCCATGACCCAGCAAAGAGAAGCAAGTCAAGTAAATGGATAGACTTTGAAAATTCATAAAAATGCACATTTTTAACATTTTAAACAAGTAGCTACTGCTTGTAGGCCACTGTGTGTTCTCTGGCAAAGCAAAATGTCCTTTTGTGCATGTTGTTTTTCTACTGAATACAAATGTTCTAAGTTCTAACATGAAACATCAACATTACCATTGCAATATACTGTATTTGTATTATTTGTGCTCTCCTGGGGGCATTTGTATGTGTGTTTACAAAACCTGAAAAACACTAAATGTAAGAATAATGCAAAATATGCAATACAGAATAACGTAATATCTGAAACGTGTCCCTCTGGAATGAATTAATACTACCACTATGTTCTCTATAAGCTACACAGTGATTAGGACTTTTGGTTGTGGCAAATTTGGAAAACTTTTTTCAGAGTGAAGGCTAGCATGGCACTGCTAAGCTGTTAGTACTTGCCAAGATGTTCTCATGAGTCCTAACTGTGACCCATCCTGGTTCAGCCTCTTGAATCATATTATGAGGCCAGCATGGACAGGCTGCTTCAGAAGCTGGATGACCAATCCATGATGGTACTTGCAGATCCCGTGTCATGGATATGCTGCCACAGCACTCCAACCAGGATTCGGATTCACTGCTACAACAATAATAAAGCAGCCTACAGATGTTTTCTACAAGCACAAAACCATTGTGGACTTCTCACACTTTACCGCACATAATGAAGTCTATTGCACTCTTTAAAAGAGTGACCTGCAAAGATTGTCCACGATCAGGCAAAATGTTTTGCTCATTGTGAGGAGAAGGTCATAGTATTTGTTTTCCAAAACAGATATTTCTCCCAGCAAAAAAATCCTGAGAATATTTTCTCACATATCCTAACTGTGGTATTACAATATTAGAGCTACGTAATTAATTCAGTTTGCACTCTTTATTACCAGCGCAGTTAAACTTTTTCCCCCTTACATTTCTTTTCCATTCGTTGCTGCTGCCAGTTATGACTGTTCAGGTTTTGGGGTCTTCACAGACTCCACAGGTCATTAAATATCCAGTCATATGAAAAGAACAAAAGACACTGCAGTGGCGACCCAACCACTGTTTCCTGAAAGGGTTTGGACGGGCATGAAAGACAGAGCCACTGAAGGCTCGGACACTATTTCTACAAGCCATTTTCAGTTTTCTTCTGTCAGCACAGAGTGAAAAACGGATCAACATTCCTTTTCACTGACTTTCCACACCCACACACACATGTGCAGCCCCCCCTTACACACACGTGCACACACACTGGCCATCGGTGCGTTAGTATGCTGAAGAAGCTCCCTTTAGTATAAACACACATGACCTCATTCATTAACAGCACAGCAGCCTCATTCTTAGTCATTCTCACCTAAAGCCACAAGGCTGAGCTCCATAATAAGGTCATTTTCTTCTTCAGTTGATTAAAGGCCTGATCTCACACGTTTACGTCTTTTGCTACATAATTAATTCCAGTCAGGAGCAAGTAAATAGATGCAACAATGCGTGCTCTTCCACACATAATTAATGATGATGTGATTATTGCACATTCAGATGACTCAATCGCAACTAGGGTTTAATTAAGAAAGGTTTGCACAAAGCCTGTTATGGCAAAGAGTTACCATAAATGTCAACGGTAATGTTCATCTTTAAACTCAAACCTTAACTCTTTGATTAACTTTGAAAACAAAAATAAATAAATAAAATTAAATGATCATTGTTATAGATATAATAAATGTGATAAAATCATGTTTACCTGTATTGCTACTGTAGCCCAGTCTTATGGCCACATGAGGGCAGTACAACAGTCTGAAAATAGATAAGTTCCAAAAGAGCCCCAGTAATATTTATTAATTGTTTAGGAATACTTCAACTTTAGCCTAATTTTATCTTTGTTTTTGGTCTGAACTTGTACACACATCTTGGTTAAAAACAATAAAAAATCCTCAAAGCAGCAGTAACTACTAGTAATCATTGAGTATTTGGTAATACAACTGACTTTAATGTAAGAAATGTACTGTGAGTGCAGGTCCAGCACTCTGCATCTTAACTGACTGGTAATAGTGCCATTTTAAATAAAAAACCACCAGTGACTTTGCATTTTTATAACATTTTTATTGGTCAACGAGAAACGTCTGAGCCGTTTATAAACGCAAACAAGTTCAATAAAAGTAACGCAAAGTTACAGGATGGCAAAACCATTGAAAAAAAAATCACAAGTGAATGTACATTTTTTTGTGTTATCCAATATGATGTTAATTAAACAGCACATTCAAGAAATAAGGTAAACTTAAAAGCAACAGAAGTTGAAACAAATTTTAAGATTTTTATTTTTTAACCTCAGTGACATCATAGAAAACGTTTATCCTCTGGTGACTCTAGTTGATAGGAAACAGTGTAATGCTACAACTTTTACAAGTTGACTGACACTAAACTCCTCGCGCCGTTTCTCAAACAGACATTGTGGTTCTAAATTTCACCCTTCTAGCTCAACAGCACATCTGGCTAAATTGCATTTGGATCTAAACAACAGAAATGTTGACATTAAAATATAGTAACAACCTATAAAATACAAACAAGAAAAGGCTCCAACCGGCCCTTGTGTTTCCACATGTTACAGTTCTATAATACAGTCTGTGCCGGCATAGTCTGGGAGATTAAGCTCATATTTTTTCTGAATGTCGTAGGGCAGGAAGCGTCCGGCCAAGAAGTGCTTCCCAGAGAAGTTTGACGCGCACTTCTTCGGTGCTATGAGAGAGATGAGAACATCCGGGTTGATCCCATCCTGGCTTGGTTCTTCTACATCCCAACCTATAAAAGAGACAAGGGAGCTTTTTATCCTCTTGCACTGTTTTTAGCTGATAGTGTTTTTGGACTCTGATGAACTCACTCTGAGCCAACTGTGGTACAAGATTTATTCTCCGTGAATGCACATTCACACTTGGGAAACTTTTTTCTTTTTTCATTTTCCACTAAAGTTCTAAGAGTTCATTTATCTTGCTTTGTTATTCAGCAATAAATCTGTGTTGAAAACTCACCTGAGGGCACATCCACGCTGACGATGGGAATCTTGATTTGCTTCAGGGTGGCCAGAATACAGGAATATGGCTCCTTAATGTTGGAATTGTCTGCCTCGAGACCCAGCATGGCATCAATCACTAAGTTGTAGGCATCGTTTATGAGCTGCACCTGAATAGAGCACAACATAGCATGACTGTAATATCATAAAAAAGTTATTTGATGCGCAATTTATTAAACTTTATTTAGCCAGGCAAATCCCATTGAGAGATTTCTATTGCGAGGGAGGCCTGGGCCTGAAGGCAGCCTAACATGCATGTTTTTGTTCTGTGGGAGGAAACCGGAGTACCCGGAGAAAACCCACACAAGCACGAAAGTAACATGCAAACTCCACACAGCAAGACCACAGATTCAACTGGGGATTGAACCCAGGACCTTCTTGCTGTGAGGCAACAGCGCTAACCACTGAGCCATCATACTGCCAATTAAGTTTGCAGGAGGGAAGGGCTTCCATTCACTAATTGTACAACCAAAATGTTTCCAGCCATAGATTTGTTGTTCTGTACTAGAACAGAAAGAGACAAATATTTATAAACTTGAAGTGGTGACAAATACTGATTATGTGACATTATGGTTTCAAGCAGTGGTGGAGAAAGTACTCAAACATTGTACTTAAGTAAAAATAGACAGACAAAAATGCACTCTAGTAAAAGTAGAAGTACCATATAAACATTTTTACTTAAGTAAAAGTAAATAAGTGCTTGCTCTTAAAATTACTTAAAGTATTAAAAGTTAAAGTACTTGCTGAATGTATTACCTAATGCATGGTCTACAATATCATTAAGTGTGCTTACTGTATGTATATTTTCTATAATATATTAATAGTATTGAGCCATTTTAATGAACAATGCTGCAGATAATACGTTTTTATTGTGTTTACTCTGTGACACAGTTCACACTCGGACTTGTGATTCTGTGCATCAGAATTTCAGGGATGACATGCAGAGTTAAATGTCATTAATCAAAATAAGAAAGAGGAATGATTATACATTTGAAAGTTTTTATTTAACACAAAGCAAAACCAATGTGTCATTTTAACTGCAGCAAACACATTTCAGTAAAAGTTGTCTGCCTGATAAAAGGGGCATTAGACACACCTAACAAAGAAATAGGGACCGATCATTTCAACTCCAGTTTGTCATCAGCTCTAGTTAAAATACTGTCTATTCAACCTTGTAATGGGTCAATAGTGAACAATATTTTAACTTCCTGACACCATTTTCAAAACTTGGACCTGAGTGTCGAGACATTTGGAGACATCTCTCGTCTCCTAACATCCCTTAAAGTGACACATTTTAATATTGCAGAAAAAATTTCTTGTTCAAGTTCAGAAGAAGTTGGTTTTCAAAGTTTTTTGAGTCCGGCTCTTTTGGGAGAGAGAATCTGTCCTGCTGCACTTAATAGACTTTCATATAGTCTTTCAGTAATTTTTCAATAATCTTTCAATAAGGCCATTGGTGGTACATATCTTCTGGCTGCCTCTCCACAGTGGAATCCATTTTGGATGTGTTAGTGGTGCTGTGGGTGCACCCAGCTCAATGACGTATATACTAGAATATACATCATTGGCCCAGTTCTTCTTGAAAGTGGCTCTAACGTTACCTGTCCACTTTGCAGTGATTCAATGGACCAACTCCCCTCTCACCATTGGTTACTTTCAAACTAACAAACAAATCAAAAAAACGCAACGTGAATGTAACTTGTAATGCAACACATAGAAATGTTAGTGTAGTACAAAGTACAGATCCATCCATCCATCCATTATCTTTTTACCCGCTTCTTCCATTTTAGGTCACGGGGGGTTGCCGGTGCCCATGTCCAGCAATCACTGTGCGAGGGGCGGGGTACATCCTGGACAGGTTGCAAGTCCATCACAGGACAAAGTACAGATATTTAATGTGAAATGTAGTGGAGTAAAAGTTGAAAGTACCAACGTTCAACTCTAAAGTAAAGTACAAATACATGAAAAATGTACTTAAGTACAGTAATGAAGTACATGTACTTTTCAACCAGTTTGACAAGACTGTCAACAAGGAAGAGGGCCGGCAATCGAGGAGGGGGCGTACCAAAGAGACCATCTCACAAGCAGAACTGGTTTGTTCCACTTTGGAGTAAGCTGTTGGGAGAAGAATCAGTTTTGTTGTGTGTTTCCTTGACTGATGAAGTCTTCCAGATTGAAGGTGAAACGTTTCAGCACAAAAAAAGAAACTGTCCAGATGACCTGACTGAAAAATGTTGGATTGTATACCTGGATTATTGAGCATGGACTTTGTTACATGTACTTAGCCCACCACTGGTTTCAAGAAATGTGGAACCATGACAGCAAGGTGGTTTTTACAACCAGGAGCTGCTGATTAACATCTCAAAGCTCAAATAATATCTCAACTACAGTCACAAATTTCAAATGAGTTGAAAAGGAGGCTCTGTAGATGCATTCCTGTCTCTCTGCTGGCTGTGCTCGAGTGCCTGACAACTAAAATCCTGGAACTGGCAGGAAACGTGGCTCTTGACAGCAGAAGGACTGGGATTGTCCCCCGGCACCTATAGCCGGCTGTCTGCAGCGACGAGGAGCTTGGCAGGCTGCTGGGAGGAGTGACCATTGCTCTCCGAGGAGTTCTGCCTGGCATTCAGGCAATCCTGCAGCCCGGGGGAACCGAGAGGCCAGCTGAGTCTGGGTGGATGGATCGGATGGCATCTGCAGCCATTTTTTTGGGATCCACTGTGGGACAGACCTTTACAAGAGATTATTCCTGCCTACAGCCACCAGCCATAACATCTCTTAATGAAACGAGGATAACGAGTTTCAACAACATTTTATTTTCCTTTGGGATTAATAAAGTATTTTTGAACTGAACTGAATTGAACTGAATGGAAAGTGGTAATGTCATCAACAAAAACACTCAAATCAGTGGTCCCTATAGTGGCAGGGGGTACCTCTTTAAGGATTTCATGCACATTATATTCATTTAACCTCAGACGGTTTTATAAACTCCAAAGCATAACATCTTCTATCTTCTGATTTTTATCGAACGCTATCGAAAAGGTTGTAGACATGTTTTTTTTTTTCACTTGACATATGCTTATCCAAAGGACATACCCCTCTCTCTCAAAATAATGGACTCACAAATAACAATCTAAAAAACAAATCAGTGAAAGCAACAAAAAATCCTGATGTTTACAGACTTTGAGATGGGCTCATTGGCCCTCGCTTGAATTTCTCCATTGAACTGTCTTTAGCCAAAAGATAATTAGTTTATTTTAACAAGAAGGCTGGAGAGAAGAAGAAACAGTTAGCCTAACTTGGTCCAAAGGTGATAAGAAATAATAAACTGTAAATTCTTACTAATTAACATGTTACACCACTGAGTGCAGTTGCCAAGTAACTAGCAGATACTTCAAAGGTTAATGGCCCCAGAGAGGAAAAAGTCTGGTATGTAATAAAACATCACATAAACCATCTCAAAACAAATTATGGAACTGTTTATACATAAAACTTAGAGAAAAATTATTATTATTATTATCATCATCTGTTATAGTGCTCTACAGCTGTATTGGAAGACAGATTGTGTAAGACACAAGGAAGACTAGGAGTTTCATATGTGCCCCTGTGAAATAAACATGACTTCATAACAAGAGCAATTCCAATCAAACTTTATGGTCTGCTTTAATGTGACTGAAGTGCTCCCCTTGGTAAGAACATAACTGACCTCTGTAGGCAGATAAGAGAGAAAGGGAATATCCATCTTCTCACACTGAACTGTGAAATCCTGGTGCAGACTGTGAGAGGAACGTTTCGGGTGATAAATTGTGGGCTCATAGTCCTGCATCAGATGAATACAGAAGAACGGCACATGGAGAGAGGAGAAAAACACAAAGACAGAAAGAAGTTAGCTCAAGAGATAGAGTTTTATCCAAACTCATGCCAGAGGTTTCGGCAAACACTGGCAGGAAAAAATGTGGATAATGCTTCGATACACGTGATCTGCTGTTCAGAAGTGGTAAAAAAAATCCCCGCTGTGATCAGAAGATGTGGTTTCTACTGTCTGCTTTTTGAATGAATACTTCCCTCATGAACTGGAAGCTGGTAAGAGTAGAAATCCAGACCCCTACAGTCTGAGAGGTAGAAGCTCAGCAGGAAGCAGCTGTGATCTATAACCTTTACAAAAAATAAATCTGAAGACCTGAGACTTGGGATACTTAACTTTTTAACTGATTCTTAGGCCCTGTTTGAACAGCATCATTCTGAAGTGAGATTGTAACATTTTGGTTATGTTTTTGCCATGAATGTACACATTTGATACCAAATCTTTTTGGATCCAGGTCTCGAAGTTGAAGTTTTTGGAAAGACCTAACAGTTGTGTGAAAGTTGTGTGCGGCTGAAATCAATATTTTTTCTGCACTGGCGTGAGTATATGAACATTGGTAACAATGGCGAATAGAAGAGTGCTGTTGGTGCTGCTCATACTTTTCCATTTATCGGAGCTTCTGACACAACAGACAGTATATGTGCTACACCATTTCTTTGGACAGAGGTCAGTCCAAACGAACATCTGTGTACTCACCGCTGTATATGTTACTGGTTTCATGCTCAAAGCTGAAGTGTTTGCACTGAAATGTGTGTCGCTGAGATACAATAATCTTAGAGCCAGTCGGTAACAGTGGATGGAAACTACAGCAGATTCAAGGTTGGGTTTTTTTTTATTTTTAATTTTTTGCAGTCTTTTTTAAACAGGGCTTGGGACTGCAGTGTTGCCGTGTGCATGTATATCATTTTTAATACCGTTTCATTCCTGCCTGGCATGAGGAGCTCACTAGTCTGAGTGGGGATCTGCTATTAAAACTAATATATGGCAGGTGATGTATGCCAAACCTGACCTCAAGTTCACTTGTGTCACACTAAACAAAACCTGTATAATTAAAAAAACATATATATCCTCCAATGTTAGCTTTCATTAAGACATATGTTGTCATGTGTGTTGTATTGTGGAGTTTTTATACCTTGAAGGGTAGACTAAAGAAGATGTGATCTACAGGTCATCATTAAAATGTATATTGTCTAATCACAGTTACAGCTCTGCACAGGGGGCTCACAGTGTGTGTGTGTGTGTGTGGGGGGGGGGGGGAGTTGTCCACATGTTCAAATGAGTGTCTTTTCTTGTGATTGTACGTCTTCATGTTGACGGGGTAACTTTACACCATAAAAATCACATTTATAAAGATGAGGGAAGTCAGCATCCAAAGTTAGCTCATTTCTCAAATTTCAACTATTTCAGACAAATGTGAGCCCAACTGACCTGTTGTGGTTTTTATTCAGTTTTAAATGAAAGTACTGGGCATGTTGATTCTCTTACATCAAAAAAAAAACTCACTTTAAAATATGGACACACCCCCCCCCCCCCCACACACACACACACACACTGTGAGC
>NC_056500.1:30445750-30467842 GCF_014905685.2 Nematolebias whitei
GGGGGGGGGGGGGGGGTGTATGTGTGGGACTCTTAAAAATAGTGTAACCCTGTTACAATAAATTAAATAAGGCAAGGTAAAAAAAAAAATATTAAAAGAGAAGAAACATTGATTAAAGGTTCAGTTTTCCTGGAGACAATACACATCACCCTCCATATTGTTTGTGTTGACTTGCTTTTAATCTGAAATTCTCTTTTGTTTTTTGTAGTTTTTTTATATACACAGGGTATATTCACATCCGCCTTCAACACCATGATCCCCCAAATCCTGATGGACAAACTATCCACACTAAGACTAAGCCCCTCCATTTGCAACTGGGTACTAGACTTCTTAACAAACAGACCACAGTTAGTGAGGATCCACAACCTCTCCTCCTCCACCATAACCCTCAGCACTGGCTCTCCTCAGGGATGTGTGTTGAGCCCCCTCCTGTTTACTCTGCTCACATATGATTGTGCAGCTACCCATCCAGGCTGTCACATTGTAAAGTTTACAGACGATACAGCGGTGGTGGGATGCATCACAAACAACGATGAGTCCAGCTACAGGCAAGAGGTGGAACATCTGGAGAGCTGGTGCAGAGAGAATAACCTTCACATCAGTGTGAAGAAGACAAAGGAGATGATTGTGGACTTCAGAAGGAACAAACACACCTACACCCCCCTGAACATAAGAGGATCTGTGGTGGAAGTGGTCTCCAGCTACAAGTACTTGGGTGTACACATGAATGACAACCTCAGCTGGAGCAACAACACCACCAGCCTGATCAAGAAAGCTCATCAGAGACTCTACTTCCTCAGACAGCTGAGACGAGCTGGTCTGGGAAGCTCAGTCCTCACCTCATTCTACAGGTGTGCAGTGGAGAGCATCCTGTGCTCCAGCATCAATGTGTGGCATGGAGGCTGCACAGCTGCAGAAAGAAAAGCTTTGCAGAGAGTGGTGAAGGCTGCACAGAAGACTGTCGGAATCAGCCTCCCCACCATCACAGACATCTACACCTCTAGATGCAGGAAGAGGGCTACCTGCATCATGAAGGACCTCACTCACCCAGCACACACACTTTTTGCCCCATTCAGGAAGGAGGTTGAGGAGCATTAAGTGTAGAACCACTAGACTGAGGAACAGCTTCTACCCTGAGGCTGTTAGACTCATGAATCTCTAACTAGAATAATCACTGTGAAAAATCACATCATGTTACTGCTGATCTGTTTCATGTTGCTGCTGATCTGTTTCATGTTGATGTGTTCATGCGTGCTCATCTGCTCACACAGACTCATGTTCATGTTTGTGCTGATGTTCAATGTTTTTATGTTATTAGTGCTTAGTGTATATTTAGTTGATGTTTTTCTTAGTTCATATCTTAGATGTTATTACTGTTTTTCTTATACATTTTATTGTTGGATGTAACTGGGACCCTGTGTACATAATTTCGCTCCACCACATGAGGTGCAAATGACAATAAAAAAAACTCTGACTCTGACTCTAATGTGCAAATCAGTTTCACATGTGATATTTCCTCTCTAGTAGACCAAAACAGGAAAACAGCAGCATAATGGCAAGAAACAAAGGAAGCAAAAATGGTCTCCACTGTTTGGACAGGATGGATCACTGTTCCTAAAACTGACTGCCCTGATATGTCTCTCAGTATGTGGCCCTGGGCTGCAGACATCACCACCTGACATCATGCTGCGGGGGTGAAACTCTGAGACAACATTACTGAGAATAAAAATGGCATATTATCACGACTGTCTGAGTGCCCTCACCGTGAGTGTAATGGAATAACTGTTTCAAGGCATTTACAGGCGCCAAAATGAAACTCTGTAAAGCACTTAGTGCCTGGCTGTGGAATCCCAATAGACACAACACAAGTTAGAGTTTGCATGTTGTTGTTTTATTACCTCTATAAGTCATTACATTTTATAGATACTGAGGTAAAATTTGGTGTGTGAGTGGCTGAGAGTCATTCTAAACACAGACCAATACAAGTGGCTCAGCATCATCACCAACACATACATGGAGCACTTTACATTGTACCTTTTTATGGCAACATTAGCCAACGTAAAAGTGGCTGTAACTCTGTCAGTTTTAAAGATATTGATCCAATATTTAGCGTGTTTGGAGCTGAGAGGCATCCTAAACGCAGTCTGTGAACTTTCACATCCTGTGAAATCTCACAACATAGTATGAGATCATATATAATGTGAGTTACAAGGTTTGACTACCATTTTTTTTCCGTCTCATTTTAAGATGGTCTTAGTTTAAACGTCTCTTCATTTTTTAAATGTCTGAATGACTCAGTGAGTATCTGATTGTTATACATTGCCAGGTCAATGGATAGGCAGGAATCACGTAAACTTCTGTACTTTCTATTTACCGTATTTTTCGCTGCATAAGTTACATCTTTTTGCATAAATTTGCATGCCCTGCGACTTATACAGTAAAGCAACTTATTCGTTCCCCCCCTCACCCCCATATAATTTTGACTGAGATCTGACTATTTCATTCATTCTGACATGGAAAATATTGAACACTGCCATTTTCAGCCGCTAGAGGGTGCTGGAGTAATATGGCAAGCCAAGTGTCTCATTAATTGGAAAAAGTGACTATTAATGATTAATGCTTGCCATACTAAAGTCAACTTTGTCTCGCTCCGGAACTCCTGGAGCAAATGTTCAATCAGCTGCATTTTGCCGTATCACCCAGGTGAAATGCAACTGATCTGACCATTAAAGTGCATTTATTAAAGAAAAGTTCAACAGAGACACACCTTTACTATTATATCGAGCAAATAAACAATTGTTTTTAGGTGGTTATCTAGGTAAATTTCGAAGAAATGCACAGCAAGACCTCCCTCTGCATGCTCCTGTTTCTGCGTTTCGGCTTTTGAAATGCAACTGATTTGACCATCAAAGTGCATTTATTAAAGAAATGTTCTTGTTAAAGTCCACCTGTGCACGCTCCTGCGACCGCCATTTAGCAACCAATCAATTTTTGGCACATCATCGGCCCACATTTCCAGGTGGTCAGCAGTGACGCATAGCAAACGTGATGCGTCAGCAATGACGCATAATAAATGCGACTTATACGGCGAAGCGACATTTTTTTTTCTACTTTATTGGACACATTTGGACTTATGTGACTTATACGACAGTGATATGTGTACGGCAGCAAGTACGGTACTTACAAATATGCGCAGGTGTCGAGCACACACCAGACCTATGGAGCCATTTTGATCCGGACCACAGATCACCAGCACTGTGGGCTGCTTCTTTGTTAGAGAGCTGCGAGGATAAGCCTGGTGGGGGAAAGAGAAAAGTGAGAGACAAACAGTAAAAACATCATGGAGCAAGAAGAAGATGGATTGCCTGTAATATTTGGTCTTGTCCCTTTGAGTTATAGAGTTCTTATTCATTGCAGGTCATCTGATTTGTAGCTCAGCCTTTCCATCATCTCTAATCCTCTGCCTGTCAGAAGAGTAAAAAAAATGACCCGAGCTACATTGTGTCTCTTGTCTGTAAAAGAAGGTCAAATATCATAAAAACAAGCTGGGTAGCAGTGAAAGCATATACCAGTGGGCTCCTCAAGGGATGTCACTGTATTTATAACACACGTTCCATCAACATCCTAAGCTGAGCTCTTGACTTGTTTAGTGACCTCGCACTTCACTGTAAATCTTCAGTCTCAAACTAGACAGGTACTCGCCTGCATGAGAATAACTTGCCATCTTATTTAACTAAAATAATAAATTATAGTAGCCATTGTGTGTAAGTGCACATGTCACACCATCTGTCAAGATGGTTTATTTTCTTTGGTGTTTCCAAAGATTTTTTTTTTATGCACCAAAGTTCACAAAGAATTAACTGGTATTGTTAAAGTGCTGCTTTGTGCAGTTTTAGTTTTATCGAATAACACAAGATTCATTGCTTACCATTCTGTAGGTTAGCATAATTTTGTGAGCTAGTGGAAAATATTAAAATAGTTTATTTCTGCAAAAATATTGTCTAATTTGAGGTCTATATTTGTGTCAGAACACAAAACGTAGAAGCAATTAGCCCAGTTTTTGCACCAGTGGTTGACACTGAAGAGTCAGTTCACAGCTGCTGCCACACTACAGTTTAGCTCAGTATTTGTAAAAGTTTCCAAGTTATAGCCATTTTTGTGATTTGTAAGATCAGTCATCTGTGGCAGCCATTTTTTACTGTATTAACTCCAAAAGGTAAACATACATAGATGTTTATCTAATAATTTGTTTCTGAGAGTTTTATGAAAATATGTTCTGTGGTTGGCATCAGGGGACCTTTCTGGTGGAGTTTGCATGTTCTCTCCGTGCTGCGTGGGTTTTCTCCTGGTACTCCAGTTTCTTCCCACAGACCAAAAACATGCATGTTAGACTGATTGTTAACTCTAAATTTTCCCTAGGTGTGAGTGAGAGAGTGAATGTTTGTTTGTCTTGTTTGTCTCCATATGTCCCTGTGATGTCCAGGGTGTCCCCCACCTCCCGCACAGTGACTGCTGAATATGGCCACCGGTGACTCCGACAACACGGAAAGAAAGAAGCAAGTAAAGACAATGGATGGCTGGATGTCTGGATGTCTGGCTGGATGTCTGGCTGGATGTCTGGCTGGACGGATGGATGGCTGGATGGATGGATGGATGGATGGATGGATGTGGTTCATTAGATATGTTCCTAACAGACAGACAATTACATTATTGCCTCCCTTTCATGGCCATAGGGGCTAAAGATATACAGAATGGCACAGTTTAAAATGAAAACAAAATTGAATTTGTGCAAAAACCATTTGTCATTAATTTCTTGTTCACATTTTTGAATAAAAAAATTGTGCTCTAATTACAAAACAATAAGAATGTCATTTACAGGACATGAGCAAATAGAAATAACTGATTAAAAAAATAAAATAAAGAAAGAAATCCTCCACTGGTGATTTTGACCACAAACGTTGAGCTTAAAATAGACCAAAACTCAGTGTTTTCACTTCAGAAGAAAGAAGCCGTCCCCCACATGGTGGATAATTTCATGGACCAGACTCTTGGCACATTAACCTACAGCTACGTGTCCAGAACTGGGAAGGGAGGCTGTTATCTCCATTATTAACAGCTCAGCTGAGAAATCATTACACCAACTCAGTGAGATGGAAGACAGATTATTATGGCCTAGGTGGGCAACAAAGCTATTATTAAGAAAGAAACAACACATTGATTTATGGACAAAAAGATTAAGATAGCAGACAATAAAACAAGACAGTGTCTTCATTCTGAGAGCTGAGGGGAAATGATGTGATCATTATCAGGTGCTTCTGTCTGTCAGCAAACTTTAGATCAAGTCATAAAGGCAACATTAATTAAACTTGGGTGAGAGGTGAAGCTCAGGCAAAAAGAAGAAAAAAATCCTGTTAAATGTTTCAGATACATTTTGTTATATGTTTCCTATATATTTTATGTTCTACCAATGTCTTAATATCACCCACCGCCTATAAGCAATCATGCTTTTAACTGTGTGTTTGTGTGTGTTTGTTTGTTTGTTTGTTGCATCAGTAATAATTATATAAACCACTGAAATGATGTTGTGTGTAGCTGAGAGTCATTCACTCAAAGTGCAAACTGACATACAGAATTTGTTTTTAAAGCTTTGCCATAGGAGTCAACTGTGTCTGTCTATTGGCACAATGTCTCATGAAGATAAATTTCAGACAGTAATTATCTGACATACATTTATAACTGATTAATGTTTGGAGTCAACCCAATCACATTCAAGATGGCCTCTACAGTCAATAAACAATTAAAATCACATAACTGACCATAACTCAGCCAATCATGAGTTAATGGTGGTAGCTGAGCATCATACCCAACTCAGACCACTACAAGTTTTCACAGTACTTTTTATTATGGGCATGATCTTTTGTTGGCATTTGTACCTGTCTGTTAGCAAAATGTCTATTCTATTTATAAAAATCTCATGAAATATCCATTGGATGTTCATCTACAGTCGATCAACTTTTGAAGTCAATTGAAGACCTTCATAGTTGATCAACTTTCGTCAACACAAAAATGGCTATTGTAGGGATATTGCTTTTTCCACAACTTCCTGGTTTTTGGGCAGTGCCAATGAGCAGCATAACTCTTGGTAGTTGCTTGCAGCCAAATATGCTATTAATGAGTAAACTATATATAGTTATATACAGTATATATATATATATATACTTTGCTTTCTCCTCATGCTCCTAGTATCTGCCTCCTGAAGTCTCCTACCTTGGATCCCTTGTCAATCTCATTGTGCCTACAAAGGAACCTTACTCACCGTCAGCTGCTCAACCGTCGTTCCACCACCAGCCCTACTATCTTCCACTGCCTCTAACCACTTACCCTCCTCTCCACACATTGAGGTCTCCACTATACAGTTCGCCAACCTGAGAATCAAGAAACATTCTTCTACAATCCTCGACTCACTCTATTTCCTCGTTTTATTTAAATTCACTGTAAACAAATCAATGTAAACTATATTCGAGTTGAGTCTGCTTTCCCTCAGTCTGGTTCTCATTTGGGTCTGACCCCCTAATCCTGACTGCTCAGCTGAGTCATCCTCAGCACATACTCTGAGTGCTAACACATCTTACAAGATCTTACAATATCATTAATCCACGTATTTATCTCAACTTAAAAATATCATGAAAGGTGGTGGGCAATAAGCATTCCTCGTGCGAGTGCATTTTGTACTTGGGAAATACTTTTATTATGGCACCTTGTGAGATATTGATATTTGTATCTGTTAATTTAAATGCAAACACTTCCAAGGAGTTATTTGCCTATTATAAAATGTTAATAAATATGTAAATTATGTTTTACTTAGTTTTGTGTTGGTAGGACAGTGACGCAAGTGTTAGAGCTGCTGCCTCTCAGCAAGAAGGTTGCCGGTTAAAACCCCGGTCCAGGGGCCTTTCTGGGTGGAGTTTGCATGTTCTCTCCGTGCATGCGTGGGTTTTCTCCGGGTACTCCGGTTTCCTCCCACAGACCAAAATCATGCATGTTAGGCTGATTGGTAACTCTAAATTGTCTCTAGGTGTGAGTGAGAGAGTGAATGGTTGTTTGTCTCGTTTGTCTCTATGTGTCCCTGTGATGGACTTGCGACCTGTCCAGGGTGTCCCCCGCCTCTTGCACAGTGATTGCTAGACATGGGCGCCAGTGATCCCTGTGACCTTAAAAGGAAGAAGCAGGTAAAAGGGAGTTTTTCCTTTCCACTGCTGCCATTGTGCTTGCTCAGGATGGGAGACTGTGACGAAGTGACGACTCAACTTGGCTGCTGCTTCCTTAGATAGAAAACTTTACTAACTGGCTTTTCTATGTATGTGACTGTTCCTGTAAAGTGCCCTGAGACAACTTTGTTGTGATTTGGTGCTATATAAATACACTGAATTGAAAAAGATAATGGATGAAAACAACAAAGTCCATGCTCAATAATAATGGATAGAATTAAAGGATAGTGTTGAATCACTTTACAGACATATTTCCATCTGCTGTAAGCAGCAAATCTCCAGACACATCTGTTGTTTGTAACTTGCGCAGGGTTACCTGTCGGTTAAACGAGTATAACTTTGCAAAATTTCACATTAATGAAGAAAACAATGTTTGTTTGTTTTCTTGGAAGTTTGTTACTAACACATCAGAGTAATACATCTTCAAGACAGTATGCACCAGTAGAACACCACTTCAGGAACATGTGTGCATAGTTTGTATTCATTTTAAAACAAATAATATTTTTGTTGCATTATTTTGCAAAAGTAATCAATAAATGGTCTAATTAATTGGGGAAGATTGTCTAAAATTTAAAAGATCTTAATCAAGAATAAGAAGGATGTTCGATCATAACAGAAAATGTTGTACCTTGTGCTTGCTGATTGTGTATATACACCATTTGAGAGGAGAGACATTAATACAATTTGTTTTTACGCCTGCCTTCATGACAAACATCAGCTTTGCTCAAGTGTTTTCAGTGTGGAACAAAACAGCCACCCTCTCCTAACCTTAACTCTTGACTGGTTTAAGTCAACATGTTATTCACAAAGACGTTATATTTTGTATAAATAACGGTTGAATGAATTTTGTTATTACATAAGAAGCTTTAATGGCCCTTTCTATGATTTTTTTCAGACCATCACATGGATCACTACTGGAGCCCTAATTACAGCTGCAGAAATCATTAAAGCCACACTCGGCTGAAACTACAGATCACTTCAAGCAAAGTTGTAACACATTATTCATGTAATTTCATCCAACAAAGAAAGCTCAATATCTCCAACATAAATCTATTGAATCTAGTCATTAAATCTGATTTGGGGCTTTCAAAATGCTGAATAAATGAAAGCAATTAGTAAAAGATGAGATAAATAGCAATTCATCCAGGGTATTGGCTGTCAGTAGATTTGATAATGTGCCTTTTTTTGTCCCTTTAATGAAAATGGGGGGCTACCAGGCTAATATTCATAAAAAGATGGAATTTTCCATCTTTTTTGATCATCAGATGAAATACAGCTTGCATGACCCAGTTTCTTAGAGTTTTTAATGCATTTTGCATGGATTTCTATCAAGCAGAGATGCATGCTAACTTAGGTTAAATAGCCTGTCTTGGTGCCTTTTATTCAACAGTTTTATGACTGGTTTCATACAACTCAGTGCTTTATATAAAAATATTTATGATAGTTTTGGTTTGTTTGAAGTTTTTATAAGTGAAGACAGCTGGTTTTCTGTACCACTCAGCAGGTTTCCTTATCAAGCTGCTTTCTTTTTACTGCCCGAGCTTATTGTCCATGACACCTGATAAAGTAATAAGTTTTATGTCTGAGTTGTTAAGAATTGGAACAGAATTTATGAAGTTCTAGCATTCCTTTAAGGGAATGAATATCACCAAAGGTTTAAATTAAAATCATCTTGTGCTGATGGGATGAAGTCATTGTCGTTTTTGGTCAAACTTGTTATGCATGTCTCATGAGATGTGTTAGCACTCAAGGCTGATTATAGTTCATGAGAAGTGCAGAAATTGTATCCCACTGATGTGGATGCATGATGAAAATTGCATTTCTACTCACCCTGCTGAGACACCACCCAGTGTGCTTCTCCTATACTGTAGTCAGAACTAGCTTCTTACAGGGTATACGTCGCTGATCTTTGGGAGTTGGTTTTCTGTAAACCTCAATGTTGAGGCTTCAGTATCTTTCCATATGCACCAATCAGTCCAAAGAAAGCAGATTATCATTAACATTTTCTTTGGTGAAATTGATGTTGTTGTCCATAGAGTTGGAATGTCTGGTGAACTTTTCTACTGCCTTAGCTTGGACTTTGACCCATGTATTGTTCACATACGTGCACCAGTGGCTCAGGGTTGTTCCCATGAAGGAGTTTGGAGCTCTTTTCAACTTCCTCCATGTAGGAAATCCAACAATTGAGAAGAAACCTTTGCATCTTTTGATAGAGCCCTGAACTTCTTCAAGGGAACAACACCAAACCACTAGTATAACTATTGATCTAATTAAGTACTCCGAGTATGTGTTGGGAATGACTCTCAGCTACTACCACACCAAATCTTATCTCAAAATCCATAAAACTTACTGAGTTATAGCCACTTTTATGTTTGTTAAGGTCATTCATGCATTCAACCAACCTTTATTTATACAGGCTAGCCTCATTGAGCCCCGGGGACTCATTTGCAAGAGGGACCTGTTCCAGACAGAACATATAAAGTACAGACAACAAAACAGAAGACAATGATTACAATAAACTCCAGTAAAAGGTACACTTAACATTGGCAACCATCTTGAATTAGGTTGACTCCAAAATGTTGTCAGTTGTAAGAATTACTTTCTGAAAATTCCTTTAAATTTTTGCACTTTTCAAAAGGTATTTTGATCAAACTACAGCCGAACAGGGAGAGATACAGGTAAAAACATTACCATGGGTTTGCCTATATGACAGCCAGCAATGAATAATAAACAGTATGTGGATGTAAACACAAAATAAATCTTCAGAAAAGGCTCTGGGTCAGAGAAAAGGTTGCAAAGTAACACAAAGACTTTCTTTCTCACACAGCACTAGATGAAAACATGTTTGTCTCGAATGTAACAATGTCTCTGAGGGAACACTTTCTTGACATAAATATTAGCCTTTCTCCCAGCTCAACATGAAGCATACACGGAGCCTAAGAAAACTATTTCTGGGGCCTAAAAACACAAATATCCTCACAGAAAAACAGAAACTTTAATATTTGGGCTAAAAACCTGAGCTAATGTCCAGAGGCTCCTGTAAACTACAGACTAATTTATTGCTGTCGGGCAACAAAACTGTCTCCTGTCTACATTCAGGTGCTGAAAGGCCCTGGACTGATACAGAAACACACAGTCTGGAGGCTGTGGTTGTGGCTGCTGCTGTTAGAGCACTAAAGGGATTACTTACAGAAAACCTATAATCTATCTGGCAACCAGAAGTGTGTGTGACTGTGCTTGTTCATGCTGTGGCCAGCAGGAGCAGGCCAGCAATGAAATCAGTGAAATCAGACTGTCTGCATCTCCTTCTACTGTAATTTTCCTTAAATATCAGTGATGTCATGCAAAGCAGTAGCGTGCCGGCGGCGGCTGTGAGCAGCCATGATCTGCAACATCTACCCTGTTTGTACAGTAATATTATGCTGCTGGGGTCTGCTGGTGGAGGGCCAGGCATGAGGCCAACAGCGGCTGATGATAATAAAGTGGATGTGGTGGGGTAAATTACACACTCTAGGAGGAGAACATAAAGTCTCAGCTCCTGTCTGATGCTGCCGCAAGGCCTCCTTTAGTTCCCATCAATTCTATTTTAAGACATTAAGTTCATGTTAGCCACTCGATCAGTATGTGTGGTCTTAAAATACTAATTATCACCCTCGACCAAAACAAAAAGGCAGAGCGATAATGCTTTTGACGGTTTGTGCTAAAATTTGGTGTGGTTGTGGTTAAAAGTCATTCACCACACACATACTCCAAGTGCTATACAGTTTGCAAGATATTTTAATAAAACTTAACAATAACTAATAATAATCAACCCTGTTTGAAAATTGTAATCACAATTTCAGAAAGTAATCATACATCTAGAACCTTTGAAGTCTGTTCAAAGCTTGTCTTGTAGCTCAGACTCTGAGTAATTACAGCTTGCTGTGAAAACCTGTGTGACATCCGGTCAAAAGGTATGATGACACGTGTTCCTAACAGTGCTGCCTAACACACACTTTTCATCTTGACACAGTCCAGACCCCAGCTCAATGAAACTGCTACCACACCAGAGAAGAAGAACTGTGGTCGGTGTGGTTTTAGTAGCTGCCAGAGAGTCAGCTCAGGTGTTCAGCGTTGAGGCGAACCACACAAATGTTTTGAAGTAAATGCTACAGAAATTTAATATAATAATCAGACCTTTGTGTGGAAAGTAATGAAAATCAGTGAAGTGCATTCAGCTGCAGCTGTGACCTTTTAACCTTTTGTACAATCAAATGGTCACAACCAGTGACAAGTTGAGAATTGTGCTGATTGTAAAGGCATGGAAAGAGAAAATGTGAAGGAGATGAGGTGAACTTGGTGACCTCTGGAAAAGGTGTGCTGAGAAATGCATGTTGATGCTTTCAGACAGATCTGCTGAATTTCATGAGGACATTCCTGAAATGAATTCATTTCTACAAGACTGGTGAAGCAACGGGGAAAAAAGGGGTTGACATTTTCAAATAGCAAAAAACAGTTGTTGCACTGAACTCTGTTGTTTTACTGAAAACACTAAGAGATATATTGATTTAAATATGTTAGATTAATGGTAAGCGTGATGGCTCGGTTGGTAGAGCTGCCACCTCTCAGCAAGAAGGTCGCCAGTTCAAATCACGGCCGGGGGCCTTTCTGGGTGGAGTTAGCATGTTCTCTCCGTGCAAACGTGAGTTTTCTCCAAGTACTCCAGTTTCCTCCCACAGACCAAAAGCATTCATGTTAGACTGATTGGTAACTCTAAATTGTTTCTAGGTGTGAGTGAGAGAGTGAATGGTTGTTTGTCTTGTTTGTCGTTATGGGTCCCTGTGAGGACTGGAGACCTGTCCAGGGTGTCCCCCGCCTCTCACACAGTGATGGCTGGACATGGGCACCAGTGACCTGCACGACCCGAAAAGAAAAAAATCAGGTAAAGATAATGGATGCATAGATAAAACCCAGATTAATAGTATAAAATGTCTATGAGAGTACTGCTGGATTAACAAATTTCCAGATACAACTCACACATTAATATAAATAATTTCTTCTGTTAAGTGTTTGGTTCATTTTAAATTCAAAAGTAGCAAGTTATGCAGGTAATTACAAAAAAGGGATTTCTTTCACAAGGAAAGCAAACAAAGAAGCAAAAATACAAAACACTGGTACAGTGACAAAAATTGTTTAATAAAAGATATGACATATGACATGTTGTATTATCTTCCACTTGTTCCGTAATTGGATTGAAGCAGCAGCAGCTTGGGCAAATAGACCCAGACATTTTCCACAGCTACCTCTTCCAGCTCTTCTGGGAGGACCCCAAGGTGTTCCCAGGTCAGCAGACAGACACAGTTTCTCCAGCATGTCCTTGATCCTCCCCGGAGTCTTCTCCCAGTCGGACATGCCCAAAAAAACCTCTAGGGAGGCGCCCATGGAGCATCCTTACCAGATGCCTGAACCACGTCAACTGGCTCCTCTCGATGTGGAGGAGCAGCTGTTCTATTCCGAGTCTCTCCTGGATAACTGAATCTCTCAGCTATGGTGAGCATGTGTCATCCTCTGCTCCTTTCTCATGTGGTGTCCCATAGGGTTCCTTTTTAGGGCCTCTTCTTGTTGGTTTTTGTTTACTTCCACTTGGGTCCATTTTTTGACAACACAGAATTTCTTTTCACTTGTATGCAAATGATTGTCAGGTTTATGTCCCCCCTTAAGAGAAATGACTCATTTTCCTCCAAACCACTGCTGAAATGCCTCAAGGACTTAAATACCTGGATGACTATAAACCTCTTGCATTTGAATAAGAAGAAGACTGAGGGGTTTTTTTTGTTTTTTTTTGGAACATTCACTGACACACCACATGTATATCTACATTCATTGGCTCAATATACTAAGCTAATGATCACAAAACCTGGGGGTCAAAGTGGATACTGATCTTAAATTTGACAATCAAGTCAAGCCAGTTATTACTACAAAGGACTTTGAGATGGTAATCTACTGTTTCATCAATGCTCGGTTGGATTACTGTAACACACTTCATATAAGGGTCAGTGCTTCCTCAGTGGCTTTTGACACCACCATGTTAATTTCTAGTCCAGTTTTAGTACAAATTTTATTTAAATGATTAATCTAGTTGTTGTTGTTTCATATAAGGCTGTTTTAGATTTGCTTGCGTATGTTTCATTGTGTATTATGACTGCTATCGCTTCTAATGAATGTAACTGTACAGTAATTTGGGCCTACCCAAAAGAAACAGTCCACATGACCTGAATGAAGATTGTTGGATTAAGACCTGGATTAATGAGCATGAACTTTGGTGATCTGAACCACTTTGTCATGGCTGCCTCAGAGGAGTTGAAGGGGGAGAGGACGGGCACCGGAGACCATCTTATCACCAGCAAACTGTTTTTGGAAACACTTTACAATAAGGTACACAAAATTTGATCAACTACTAGGGAACGCTTCAGGAAAAAATCAGGAGCTAATGGGTAGTTGATCAGTACTTACTGGGGAACCCACAGCCAAGCCTTATTAAGGGACTACTGGTTAGTTATCTTGTAAATCAAAAGGAATTAATCAAGAGTGTTAGTTACTAAGGAAACCAAAGAGGAACAAATCAGGAGCTAACGGGTAGTTAACCAGTACTTACTGGGAAACACACAGCCAAGCCTTATTGGTTAGTTATCTTGTAAATCAAGAGGAACTAATCAAGAACTAATTGGTTGTTACCATAGAAACCAAAGAGAAACGAATCAGGAGCTAACAGTAGGTAATGATCAGGTAGTGATTAAGTAATGATTGGTCTTCAGTAAGTACTTGGTATGATACTTCACTACATCAGTGAACAAAATAATAGCCAGGCAATGATTTGGTAATCAGTATGTGATAGTCAGACATTAAGACGACAGCAGTAGAAGATTATGAAATTGCTAATCAGTGGTAAGAATCCAATAAAATCAGTAATCGCTAGGAAACAGGTTTTTGACAATTACAAGCTGTGACCTCACTGGTGCAGGGTTTATTCAGAGTCCAAATGGAGAAGTTCTCCTCTGGTTCTGTGGTAACAAACCAGTAGGCCCCTAATAAGGCTTGGCGGTGTGTTCCCCAGTAAATACTGGTTAACTACCCATTAGCTTTGACTGAAGAAGTCTTTCGGATGAAAGACGAAACGTTTCTACATTTTTTGTTTGTTTGTTTGTTTTGTTTTGTTTTTTGAATGTCCAGAGGACCAGACTTAACTTTTTTAGATTTTTCTACCTGGATTATTGAGCATGCATCAGGATACCCATTAGCTCATGATTCGTAGCTGAGGCGTTTCCTAGTAGTTAAGCAACTGTTGTATACCTTATTGTAAAGTGTTACCCTGTTTGTTTGTTTTTTTCTTCCACTATGAGAGTGTGCTGCTTGTGGGACTCCATTTGTTTGGTGGCTTCTCAGATTGAAGAAGTTTTTTGGATGAAGGACGAAACATTGCAGCAAAAAAACAGAAATAGTCCAGATGACCTGATTGAACATTGTTGGATTTTTTTTTTTTAACCTGGATTATTGAGCATGAACTTTGGTAATTTGGGCCTACTTTTTTTAAAGTGCTTTATAAATAAAGATGGCATGGTATGGTATGATGTAATTTAAAAATGAATAATGTTATTTGTAGCTCTGGATAGCCCTCTTCTAGGACCAAATGTCTTTAAATGGTTGCAGAGAAAAGAGGGTGTACTTATGACTAGTGCATGCTGTCTTATAATTTGATCACTTGCTAAAATAAAATAAGAAACAAGGTTGATTAGAAACCAAGATATATAAAAAAGAGAAGATAAGGGAAATGCTTGTACAAACCTTTGTGATGGCGAGGGCACAGGCTTGTCCCCAAATTTCTATCAGCTGCTGTTGTCCAAATCTGTAGTCCCTCAGTAGTTCTGTCTCGATAGCTGTCATTTCTTCTTTGCTGACATACACAGGATAGAGGACATGATTAATATTGCCATTCATCAATAAGTAAAGAAAATGTTTACGGTTATACTCCATGCCTGTCATTCTATGTAGTGGTGGCAAAGGTGAACTCTACAATAGACATAAAAAGACAAGACTGCAGCTTCCAAAAGAAGCTATGATATTTTCTTGTTTTTTATATTTTTATTTTACCAGGTGAAATGTTTGAGAACCAGTTCTCCTTTACAAAGATGACCTGGTGTCCTTTACTGTAGCTCCCACAAACTAGTTTATGCCAGAGCGTCAATGTAAACATCCTAACATAACTATTGATGTCTGTGTGATTTTTAGTTTGGTGATAATTTTACTCAGTTTCCTCTTGAGCAGCGTGAATGAAGTTGAGATGTAGGCGCTGCTGGCTCAGTTTTTAGAACGAAGATCTGTCCTGTGTGACACGTACAAGCGACATGGCCACAGGCGCAACACTCGCACCTGAAATTCAATGTCTGGAAAAACAATAATGAAAAAAAAGTCTGTTTCTTTGTGAGATTCTACAAACTCCATTTATCCTTGTAACTCTACAGACACCTGGTGGTCCTCTTCTGCACTGCATCTTCAACAAACAACAAACAATAATTAAAAAAAAAAACCTTTTCTGAATGTTGTTGCATTTCAAATCTTCTTATGAATCAAAATTAAAGTGTTTATTTTAAACCACTTGTTATATTACAGACCAGTGCGAGCAAATGAAAGGAGAACCAATGCACAAAATGAGTAATGTGCATCTAATCAGCACTTAGTCAATGAGGCCGCCCCACTCTGCTTCAGATCTTTGCCCATGAGAGGCAAATTAAAGAAGATCAAGAGCTACTTGAATGAGTGCCAGAGAACTGCCACATTGGTGTTCGTATTACTTTGCGTTACATCATATTTCATAAAAGAGGGAACACACAAGGGACCATCAAGGCTATTTATAGCCCACCAGACACCCACAAAACACTCAATCATACAATGAATTATAAACAATGTGTGCAACCAGAGGTGGAGAGTATTCCAACAAGGCAGAAGAAAAATAATGCATTTTTATTTTGTTCATAGCAGGATTTAAAAGCTATTGCAGATATCAGCAAAAAAAAAAAAAAAAAAATCCATATTTCCCATATTTATTATTATGCTGTACTATTTTTGTCTTTTATGAAGTAATAATGCTTTTAAAATTTTGCGCACACTCGCACACAGAAATGTGTTTGTGTGGCATAACGCTGGTGTATCTAAGTGGGGCTCCTGGCATTTACCTGTGCCAGTGGAGCAGGAGCAGCTGGCACCCAAGGCTCACCTCAGGGATGTTTCCTGAGCTGCTGTGACAAGCTGATCTTTGGAAAGTTCACCTCAGTCCACAGGGTCCGTTCTGTTTTGCTGTGCTCAACGTCAGCCTGTACTGCAGTTTTTGTTAAACTTGTTGGGTCTGCATGAAGTTGGGTCATTTTAACGCTGCTGATGCAAAAGCACTGAAGCACTCCAATAGCTTTATTGTGTTCAAAATTTATGTCCTGTATTTTTTGTATGTAGCTTTAAAAAAAAAGTGTCAATTTCACACAAATGTGTGCAACTCAAACAGGAAGTGTTAGCTATGACAAGAAAGAAAGGAAGAGAGAGAGCGAGAGCGAGAGAGAGTTGAGATTAATACAATTTTGATGAACCACATGAGAAAACTTAAATTTTGAACTCTATAGACTTACTTTGCAATGAATATTTTTACAGTTATTAGTGAGTATGCTCAAAATCAGTATTCTTTATTACAACTTCTTCTTTTTCTTCTTTCAGCTGCTTCCTTCCTCAGGGGTCGTCGCAGTGAACTAACTCACACAAAGTCTTGGCAATTGGTTTTGCGCCGGATGCCCTTCTTTACACAACCACAGACCATCGAGCTACCACAGCCCTCTGTGTGGAACAAAGAGCTGCCATCTAGGGCACCCGGGGGAGAAGATGGTGGGCATTAAGGACCTTGCTCAAAAGCTTTGCAGAGAGTGGTGAAGGCTGCACAGAAGTTTGTTGAAGTCAGTCTCCCCACCATCACAGACATCTACACCTCTAGATGCAGGAAGAGGGCCACCTGCATCATGAAGGACCCCACTCACCCAGCACACACACTTTTTGCCCCGCTCCCCTCAGGAAGGAGGTTGAGGAGCATTAAGTGTAGAACCACTAGACTGAGGAACAGCTTCTACCCTGAGGCCGTTAGACTCATGAACATCTAAGCAGAATAATCACTGTGAAAAATCACATCATAAAGCTGCTGATCTGTTTCATGTTGCTGTGTTCATTCATGTTCATCTGCTCACATAGACTCATGTTCGTGCTGCTGTTTGGCATATTGTTTTTATTATTTTTATGCTATTTGTGCTTAGTGTATTTTAGTTTATGTTTTTCTTCGGTTATATCTTACATGTTATTACTGTTTTTCTTTTACATTTTATTGTTGGATGTAACTGGGACCCTGTGTACATAATTTTGTTCCACCTCATGTACCACATGTAATGCAAATGACAATAAAGAAACTCTGACTCGGAGTGGGGCAAATGAGAGTAGACAGTTTTATGACGTTGTCGTCGGTCCAGCGGGATCGAAGCGATGACCTTCTGATCACTGGCTTGCCTATCCTCTGCACCATCACTCCCCATTTTAAATAGTTTTTATTATAAATTTTATATTTATTTTAACAATCTACCAATGTTTCATGATGAAGCCTTCTGGATGGAAGGCGAAACATCTCAGCACAAAAACAAAAGAAACCGTCCAGATGACCTGACTGAACATTGTTGGGTACCTGCTTCAGCTGTGCTCTGCAGTCATTCTGATACTCAACAAAATTGCACCTTGAGGAAATGTTGCTCTTACAATGTAAAATACCAAAAAAATTAATTTATAACCATGTTTGTAAAGAAAAGTAAAAAATAAAAATAAAGCAGCCAGGTGTAATGGACCAAAACACTAGAGTTAAATTCAACCTAAATACCAGAAACAGAAATGCATTTATTTGGGTGTCTGATTTAATATATGTTGCACATTAGTTACTGTCAATAGAAACATCGATTAATATTGAAATGGATCAAAGAAAGCTGGGCTGTACATGTCTGCACCAGCACTTTGATATAATCTGTTTTTTCACAGATGCAAAATAGGTTTTTTGATCTTTACAGATTTTTTTTTCACAGATGCTTAATAGGCACACACATTTGAATTGTCTAAAATATCTATTTACTACCACGACTCTTATTAGAACATATACGACTGATACTTTTTAAAAAAAGTGTGCATTTTTGACATTCGCTAAAAGTCATAATTTCCCTGAATACAGAGTGTACCTACAGGTTTACACAAACTCACTATTATTTTAGCCCAAAAACTTTCTCCACAAAGCTGGAAGTGAAGGGTCTTGTTAACTTTAAACATGAAGAAACATGAAAATGTGTGTGTGGTACCATCAGAGTCTTCAGCCACTCACAATTTAAGAATTTGTTTAAGATCAGACTTGTTTTTGTTTTTTCAACAGTGACTGTTTAAGGCTAACTTTTCAGTCTGTTTTTCTCAGCCTCTTATTAACTTGGCAGTCAGGGAGTGTCAGACTCAGCTGTGTGGTTACCATAGCAACTATACTGAGCCACAGGCGTAAACATTTTTTTTTTATGTTTCTTTCTGCACGCTTCTTATCCAGTTTATACATCCAATTCTAAGGTATTTTTCGTTGTTTAGATTATTTCAAATATGCCAGAATTTTGGGCAGTACTAGAATCAGTATAGACATTTTCTAGTTATGCATTTTAAACAAGTTTGGCTTTTAATAAATGTGAAAAATCTCAGCTGAAGACTGATGGATCAGAGTTCAGCTACTGGTGAACAAGCAAACATTACAATATCAAAACTAAGTGTTGTGAGCAGCTCCTCGGCTGCCAGTTTCAGGAGGATCCACCACGGTGGGAGCAGCCCATCATGGTCAGCACAGACTATAGACAAGTGGCTGCTTTATGCAACAAATCAATTTGCATCAATTACTTCAAATAAAGTGGAGCACACTTTTTCGAATAAACTGCAGAAAGCAACAACAAACTGCCTCTTAAACTGATGCCACTATGCAAGAACAGGTGTTATCTTGTTCCATTTTGTGAGTTAACTGTGGCTGTAAAAAAAAAAACAATGTGCATCAGCGTCTGTTGCACTGTAGCCATATCTGTGCCTTAACCACAGGTCTGTCCCTGAAGGAAGAGTTAATTTCCCCATGCTGTGTGTGGTGTTCTTCTGTTACATGTCAGCTCCAGTAGTACCACTCAACTATGATCGCAGCCTTTAATGAGCCTGTTTATTTTACACTTGAGATGGGGTGAAATGAAACTTTAATGAGCCCTTTGGGGAAATGGGGGCTTTACAGCAGCAAGTGGCAGGATTCAGTCAAGGTAAACAAAATTTAATTACACAAGACAAATATGGATCCTGTAACGCCAGGACAAAAATGATGTAATCACGGAGAAAAAAAAAATTCAATATATACATGCAAGAGTTTGAAACATTGATGCAAACAGAGCACAAGAGAAACGTATTCTGTAGCTGCAGACAATAAAGTGGGCAAAGGCAATATATGTTTCTGTATATAGTCTCACCGGGGAAGCGTTCTTGTGTGATAAGAGATAAATGTACCGCCGAAGTCAGAGGGGATTCTAGTTTTCTGGGCCTAATAACTGGATGCCGGAAATAACCTCAAATCACCACCTCCATTCTCCATCTGACTGATTTTCATATTTCCTGTGAGACTGAAATGATCAACAACCACTCTGAGGTTTTCCTCTCTCCTGGCAGAGCTCGGGGCTGTTAATCATCCAGACTATGAAGCAGAATTACTGAATAAAATGTAGGATGTTCCAACTGTTAACATTATGTTTTATTAATGAGCAAAAACTATTAATTATTTAATACCTCCTGTTAATTGTGGCTGAAACTGATTTTCAGCTTTTTGAATATAGTTTCATATTAACTGAAAGGTGTCAATAATTAAATGTACTGTTGTGATATTTTTTAAACACTTGTGTTTCCAAGATAGTAAAACCTCATGTTTTAGAAGGTGCCATTTATCACCAGTTGACAAAGGTGAAAGGGTGATCATGTTTTAGCATGTGTCTATATTTGTCTGTGTTATTAACACAGTGCCGGCCCAAGCCTCCATGGGGCCCGAAGAGAAATTTGGTTTGGGGCCCTCTATTTTTGCTAATAATGTGGATTACTGCAATCAACAGTCAGATGATCCCACCTAACGTAAACTCATTGCAACTCTGGTAGCCCAGTGTTTACATGATCCTATGTGTATAGTGGTACTAAAAGTAACAAAGGGGAAAAGAAAGAAAAAACACCAGTGTGCAATGTATTTTACAGCAAAAGTTCCATCTGGTTTATTATCTTTGGTTCCAAAGAACTGAAACAGTAATATTCAAAATCATTTGTAGTGCAAGATCAATAACCAACAACAGATAAAATAACTTGGATGCATAAAAATAAATTAAATTGTGCAAAAACAAACAAAAGAAAATAAAAATATCAAGCAAACACTTAAATAATGTAAATGAACAATGAAACCACGTAAAATGGTTTAAATAAAGAAATTCAAAGGTGAATAATTAGTTCCTAAAACTATGTAAATGTTTGCAACAATTTGCAAACACTGAACTTAAAATATTAATTAGAATCATATAGAAATCATTACAAAAAAAATAAAATCTATTACACTTATGGGACCCCCTAGTGGCCCCGGGGCCCTAAGCAGCTGCTTACTTTGCTTATGCCTCAAGCCAGCGTTGTATTAACATAATAACTCATGAACCAATTGACACATTTTATTCCATGCCTGGAATATCTTGCAAAAAGTTCTGAAGCTCTCAACCTTGACCTCTCTGTGGTTTCAAACATCTGCTAAGTTCATGGCAAAAACCAATGCAGACATGTTCCTGCTTTTAGTATTTTATATCACTTATAATGTAGCTGTTGTAGTTTATTTTTTTAATATCATTTTCTTCCATTTATTATTTTCCAATTTATATGCTTTCTTTTATGATTGTCTACTGTTGTCATCAGTCTTTGTTTAAAACAGGTCTCTCTTGTAAATGAGTCTTTGAGGCTCAATGAGATTAACCTGTATAAATATAGGTTGAATGACTGAATGAAAATTAAACCTCCCAGAATATAATAATCTGATGTAGACAAACAACTGACAAGCCATTCAAGTCAACCCCTTTCAAGTTGGCTGCCACAGCTAAGTAACTTTATCAAACACAAAAATGGCTATTACTCTGTCTCTTTTTCAGATCTGATGTTGTAGCTCACAGTCATCACTAACACAAACTCTAAACACTAACTGATCACACAATATTTGTTTTAAATTTTGCAATAATTAATGGAGTCAAATGTGCATTTCTGCTGGCAAATTATCTCAAAAACCATTTGAAAGATAGAGCCAGTTTCATTTAAATAAGAAAATGCCATGGTGACAGAGATCTAGACATAATGTAATTCGACCTATGCAGTAATGTGCACATTGCTAGATGTTATTATTTCATTGAAAATAATAGTTGTAGTGTTTAATTTCTGAGGGAAATGGAAGAACCAGAATGCTGATCCTCAGCACGCTCTATAAAAGTGTCTGTGCAGCCTTGCTGCGATCAAATCTACTGCTGCGTTAACTACACAGTTCAAACCAGTGGAAGGTCCTATATATGCATGCATATACATATACATATACATATATACATATACATATACATATATACATATATATATACATATATACATATATATATATGTATATGTATATATATATAGACCTATACATATATATATATATATATATACATATACATATATATATATA
>NC_056500.1:30468242-30472964 GCF_014905685.2 Nematolebias whitei
TGCAGCACGGTGGCGCAACTGGTAGAGCTGCTTCCTCTCAGCGAGCAGGTCCCTGGTTCAAACCCCGGTCCAGGGGCCTTTCTGGGTGGAGTTTGCATGTTCTCTCCGTGCATGCGTGGGTTTTCTCCGGGTACTCCGGTTTCCTCCCACAGTCCAAAAACATGCATGTTAGGCTGATTGGTAACTCTAAATTGTCCCTAGGTGTGAGTGAGAGAGTGAATGGTTGTTTGTCTCATTTGTCTCTATATGGCCCTGTGATAGACTTGTGACCCGTCCAGGGTGTACCCCGCCCCTCGCACAGTGATTGCTGGACATGTGCACCAGCGATCCCCGTGACCCAAAATGGAATAAGTGGGTAAAGAAAATGGATGGATGGATGGATGGATATACATCTATATACATATATAAATATATATATATATATATATATAAATATATATATATATATATATATATATATATATATATATATATATATATGTGTATATATTGCACATGACTAACGTATAATACACAGGTTTTGTGACAGGTTATTGCACAGGTAGTAACATTGAGATTGAATTATGATGATAAGGTAAGATACTGTATCATACATGATACAGCATAGTATCAGCCCACATAGTGCAGCAGCAATAAACAATGAACATATTAGGTGTCACAGATGTGGCTTGGTGCAATGTTATTTCCAGTTGTTCAGTGTTATTAATCGATAGTCCAGTAATCTGACAGCTTGTGGATAGTGTCCTTTAGTCTTTTTGTATGTGATGGCAGATTCCTGTATCATCTGCCTGAGGGTATTAGATGGAAGTCCTTGTGCTGGGTGGGTGTGGCCCTTAATGATGCTGTGTGTTTTACACAGAGGTCGGCTGTGGTAGATGTCCTGGATAGTATGGAAATGGCGACCAGTGATATCCTCTGCTTTTTGCACCACCCTCTGTAGTGCTTTCCGGCTCTGACTGGTGCAGTTCGCACACCACCAGTGATGCAGCCTGTCAACAGGCTTATAACTTCCTTTTTTTATGCTTTGAGACATTTTCGTAAATGATTTTATGCATTTTATTGCATCCTGATGCATGCTCAATAGACCACACCAGTGGTCATTCCATATGTTGAGGGAGTATCAGAGAAACTGAGACGTTTATTTTCTAAACAAAACGTCCCAGTTGCTTTTAAACCCCAAAATACATTACGGCAAAGACTGGTTCATCCCAAAGATCCAGTCCCCCGGCACAAACAGAGTAATGTAGAGTAATTGAGCATGCATCAGGATAGAGTAATGTTGTGTATGCTGTTCAGTGTCAGGAGGGCTGTGATCAGTCTTACATCGGGGAAACTAAACAGCCACTGGCCAAAAGGATGGACCAGCACAGAAGATCAACATCATCAGGCCAGGACTCTGCGGTCTACACTCATCTCCAGGCCAGCGGTCACTCTTTCAGGGATGAAGATGTTCACATCCTGGACAGAGACGAACGATGGTTTGAGAGAGGAGTAAAGGAGGCCATCTTTGTGAAAAGAAATTGTCCATCATTAAACAGGGGTGGAGGCCTCCGTGTTCAACTGTCCCCCTCTTACAATGTTGTGATTGCTAGTATCACTCAACCCTCTGTGAGTAGTAAACAGCCATCAGTGTGCTAATGATCCATTGTTAGGCTGATGGTTCTTCTTGAGCATGTGAGCAGCTGGTTTTGGTTGTCAGCAGCAAAACTGGTTGATCCACTCTGAGAAGGTGCTATTTAAGAGACTGAGCTGAAAACAGCACCTCAGACTGAGGAAGTCTCTCGGATGAAAGATGAAACGTTTCTACATTTTTTGTTTGTTTTTCAAATGTCCAGAGGACCAGATTTAACTTTTTTTTTCATTTCATTGCAGTTTATAAACAAGTTGATGGTCCAATGTCCATAAAAACTATTGTGTTTTTATTATTATTATTATTATTATAAAAATAACTCCTGTTGTGTTAATAAGGCTTATTTGGACAAAAGAATATTATTATCAGTGGAACAAATTTTGAAATATTTAAGGATTACCTTCAAATTTAAGGATAAATTTGTAATTTCTTCTTTTATTTTTGGCTTTTTATTTATTTATATAAAAACATGTAAGTGTCTAAAAATTGGAAGGCTTTTTATATCACATTAACAGACATGAATTATGACTCAGTTTTGATAACAAAGTCCCGCTGCACCTCCTGAGGACGACATGCTGGTGAAACTGCTAATATTTGTTGCAATTTGTTTCAACGCCTTTCAGTCTTTTTTGTTGTTGTCTACCTGGATGACTGAGCCTAGAAAACTTTTTTTTTTTTACTTTCAAGTATGTTCACTGAAATCTATAAATGATGGAGCAATATACCTAAATTTGTGCACAAAAACTTTAATACACATGCAGAAAAAAAAAAAAAAACTTTCAGTGAGTTCTCTTTTCAGAAGCAGGACTGTGCAAAACGTGGTGGCACTTGAAATCCTCTATCTTTTGGTTTATTCAAAACTGTTTATTCTTGTTGGATTACAAATGAGAAGAGAGATGAGCCAGACTGTGTGGGCGGGTGATTTTTGTTGTTGTTTGTTTCCCCTGCGGTTATGAACAGTGTAATAAAAACATAAAAATTAAAACAAGAAAAGAAAACTCTGTCTAATAGAAACATGTGCACCATTTTCTGTTACAAAACTGCAGCCAGGGAGCTTTTCTCCGAAGTGCTTACTCAGTCTCTTTTTCATCAGTAAACCCACTTTCACTTCAACCACTCTGCTCTTTGATCTCAAACTCATCTCACTTTATCTGCACCAGTTTACCCTTTTCTATTTTCTTTCCTAGAATCATCTTTCCTCGCCCCTCTGACCCGCCCTACCCCACCTTTTATTGTATGTCTTTCTGCCCTCACTGCCCTGATGAGAATTTGCACATTAGCAAGCCTGGCTGGCAGCAGATGGAAGGCTGGCAGTAAAAAAAAAAAAAAAAAGAGAATCAGTAATAAGCACACGAGAGATGACTCAACGTTTGGTCCATTTGCTTGAACTGGATTTAAAACCAGACTTGGAAAAATGGAGCTTTATAACTTCTTTTTTATGTCAGAACCTTTAAAATAATCTAATTACAAGTACTCACTCTTGTTTAAATGTTTTAATTTAGGTTGTATGGTTACCCGCCAGAATAAAGTAGTTTATATGATAGAGGATGATATTCCCTGCCATTTGAACCAGATCACAAGTAGACCAGGTGTATAAGTGTACATGCAGTATAACACGTCTCATGTCAGGACAGCTTTCATCATCTGTTCTACCTCCTGGGGTGCAGATCCAGGAAATCCTGCAGCATCCAGCTAGGAGACAATGTACAGGGGTGGAGGGGGTGAAAAGAGAGAGGACCAGAAGTGTAATGTGCTTTACAGTCACAGGGCCACCCGTGTAAATAAGTCCAAATGAAATTTGAATAAAACACAAATTTTCTTACAAAGACTGATTTTGCACACTCACAACCAAAAATATTCTTCAAAAATCAAATGAAAGAAGTTGCAGTAAACAAATTGCAGTTTGGTTAATAGAAGGTTTGTAAGCTCAATCATCCAGGTAAACAACAAAAAAGGTTAAATCGTGTCATTTGGACCTGTTTCTTTAAGTGAGGATTTGGTACATAGTTCATATAGTTGGCAGCACGATGGATCAGTGGTTAGCACTGTTGCCTCACAGCAAGAAGGTCCTGGGTTCAATCTCTGATTGGACCTGGGGTCTTTCTGTGTGGAGTTTGCATGTTCTTCTTGTGTTTGCATGGGTTTTCTCCAGGTACTCCAGTTTCCTCCCACATGTTAGGCTGCCTTCAGGCCCAGGCCTCCCTTGCAAAAGAGATCTGTGATCTCAATGGGATTTGTCTGGTTAAATAAAGGTTAATAAATAAATATAAAAGTACCAGGTCATCCATATAAAAAAGTTTTGTGTACAATAAATGAACATTATATATCTTGCCTCTAACTGACATAAGTTTGGAAAGTTAGAGTTTAAACTTGGCAGGAGTGCAGAGCCTATCTGGGCCCAGCTATGACCAGTGTGGTTTACTGCTACCCTAAAACAAATCCTACCTCCAAAATTTCATTGAGGTTAACGTGAATGCTCATTGATAAACCTTTACATGACAGTTAGTTTTCTATTGAATGGGCATTTATATAAAACTCTATGATCTGGTTGAATGTATCAATAGCAACAGCAACAAAATGTTGTATATGACACCCTGGACTCTTACCGCAGCACCTTCAGTTGTGAGAACACCGAGGTGCTCCACAGAACAACACAGGAAGTCCTTCCTCCCTGTGGCTATCAAACTTTTCAACTCCTCCTCCTTTCTACACATAGGACAATAAAATTAATCCTGTACTACAATAAACTCTTTAATGTTTCTGGCTGCACCTGTTTATAACTTAATTGTTGGAATTTTTATATTCTGTTGTTTTTATATCTTCTGATTCTTGTGTATGTCCCTTTGTACTGAAACTGGCACAATAATTTCTTGCAGGATCAATAAAGTTCTGTCTTATCACTTCTAATGAAACTTGGCAGAAAATGTTAATATATATTTTTTAAAGATAAGATCAGATAAGATCAGATAGAACTTTACTGATCCCGCAGGAAATTGTTGTGCCAGAGTTTCAGTACAAAGGAACATACACAAGGAATAACACAAGATATAAAAAATAACAGAGAATATAAAAAATAACAGAGAATATAAAAA
>NC_056500.1:30472974-30477006 GCF_014905685.2 Nematolebias whitei
AACAGAGAATATAAAAAATAACAGAGAATATAAAAAATAACAGAGAACATAAAAATAACAGAGAATATAAAAAAATAACAGAGAATATAAAAAATAACAGAGAATATAAAAATAACAGAGAATATAAAAAATAACATAGAATATAAATAATACCAGTTAAGTTCTAAATGGTCAGGTGCAGACATGTGTGAAATCTCTAATGTGTGAAAAGTTGTAATGTGAAAACATTAAAGTGTTTATTGTGGTGCAGGATTATTTTTATTCTCCTGTGTGTAGGGGGGGGGGGGGGGGGTGAAAAGTTTGATAGACACAGGGAGGAAGGACTTCCTGTGTTGTTCTGTGGAGCACCTCGGTGGTCTCACAACTGAAGGTGCTGCTGTAAGAGTCCAGTGTGTCATGTGTGTGTGGGGTGGGGGGGGTGGGGGGGTGACATGTTGTTCAGGACCAGGAGCAGTTCCTCCAACATCCTCTGCTCAGACACCTCTGTCAGAGACTGCAGGTCCACTCCCAGAACTGAGCCAGCTCTCTTGATGAGTTTGTCAAGTCTGTTTGCATCTTTCTGGCATTTTTCTGGGTTAACCAAGTAATGCAGAATTGACATTAGTGTAAAAGTACGTTTACACAGCAGCATTTGCATGAACTCTTATGAAAATATAAAAACTGGAGCTGTTTTGAGAAGAAAGCTATACACTTTTCTCTAGGCTATGTTGGAAATAAATTAGCTCATTAGCCCTGTCGTATTTAAACTCTGGTTCCTCAAACTGAAGTTCTTCTAAAAGATATCTACAAGAGATAAGATAGTAATTTTTCAGAGAACCCCATTTTGAAATGGCTGAGCTATCACTTTAAAAAAGAATCAGTGTTTTACAGGATGTGAGGTACACAATGTTTGTATTTTTAAGGTTCAAAGTTCTTTATTTTCATTCACATCACGTGATACATGAGGTGGAACAAAAGTGTACACAGGGTTCCAGTTTCACCCAAAAATAGCAAAAATATAAAGTCTAAAAAGAAACAGTATACAAGAATCTAAGATATACGCTAAGAAATAATAATGTAAAATAACATGGTGTATTGACGTGTGTGTGTGTGTGTGTGGGGGGGGGGGGGTGTCAGTATTTTTGTTAAAGCTGCAGGATATAGCCCTAACATTATTGTTTCTCGTCTGAATAAATCACACTTAAAGCAAGCCAAAGAACAAACATTAGTGAGCATGACTCGTTAAAAACATAACGTGTTTATCTGCTTATTCAAGCTCGTCTTGCTGGAAGCGTGCACGTACATAGGATGTGTTTGGATGGTTAACAAGATCAGGTGCCAGAACACTGAAAATGTCTCATAAACAGCCTCAGCTGGCAGATAGGAGCCGACCCTGTGCCTCCATACGGTCCGGCTCTAACTGCTCAGCATGGACCCCGTCATGCCGCTCAATTCTGATCAAATCAGGACGGTGTGATTCAGTTTGGTCCATGTCTCCTAGGGCAATCATTCTGGACCAGCTTCATGCAGTGTGTGCGTATAAGAGATGCTCGAGCATCATTCTTTTAAATCGGACTTAATCAGTTTAGCTGTCTGCAGATGTTCCTCATATCCGCTTTGAGGAGGCAGACATTCTTCTCATGATCCCATCAGTGGCTCCTCCATTTTGATCTCATCACTCCTGCAGACACGTAGCAGGTGAACATGCACCATATGTACTAAAATAAATAGATGGGATCAAGCTCAGTTCTGTGTTTGGTTGGCTAGTGTGTGCGTGTGTGTGTGCATGTGTGTGTGTGCGTGTGTGTGTGTGTGTGTGGGTGTGTGTGTGTGGGTGTGTGTGTGTGGGTGTGTGTGTGTGTGTGGTTTGAGTGAATCAGAGTGTACTCTTGAGCTAAAAATAGCCATTCTAAAGTCAGGTACTTTTCTCTCTGTTTCAGATGTGACTGCAAAAGAATAAGGGCTGTTTTACAGATGGATTAAAAAGGCCAACACACACACATACACACACAGAGGTTGGGTACAATTTGACATTAAGCACAAAGGACATACATAAACTGCATCACAACTTCATGACCACAGTTCCCGTTGTTCTGTTCCCTCATTGCTCTTAAATCCTCTCTTATTTATCCTGAAAATTCATTTACAACCTTTGCTTCTGCTTTAAAACCTGCTGCTTCTGCTTGAGGCTGGGGGGCCATCTGCAACATACACTGCATGTGGTTCCACATTCCACGCGTATCTAGCCTGGATAGGTATTTTGTCCTTTAGGGAGCGGAGGCAGAACAGAATCGCTAACACAATTTATTAGACCGCTAGCTGGAGCAAGGCAGATTGATGACATCCTGCTCTATTTCAAAGTGACCTAAAGTTTAATAACAACAAAGTGTCAGTGATACAGATCTTTAGGATTCAGCCTTGCGTGTAAAATGTGCTATCTTTAGCTTATATCTCTGCACATATTGGAATCAAAGCTGATAATTGCCTTCACACACAGAATATATAAATGTCTAAAGATATTCCTTCTTGCATTTTATGCAAGAAAAAAAAAAAATCCTAGTTGTTCCCTCTCACACCGAACCCTGATGTCAAAGTAACAAAGCTGCCAGAAATATGTGGCATAAACCATCACAATATTATAAAAAAAGCTATTGTATATTTCTTTGACAACATGTTGTCTTTAAATTTCTCAAAGCCTCTGCTTATAAAAAAAGTACAGCATGCCAGGCTGATGTGAGCACACAGAGCAGAGCAGGTACCAGGAAGGAGAAAACAGCATGAGGGAACATTGCTGTCCCATGAGAGCTACAGAGCTGGGCTTGTAGAGGGCGGGTGGGGGTGGAGGGGGTGGAGGGGGAGGCTTGTCTCTCTGACAAACTCTTACCCCTTCTGGTCTGAACAACATACAAAACGAGTTGTAGCTAAACTGGAATGTGCAAACTCATTCTTAACAGACGTAGCATTTGATGAAGATATAAATTTGTCTGCAAAGGTTTTAGATAAGGCTATAGTGTGATCTGTCAGGACTCAAAATATATGTTTGGGATGACTCTCAGCTACCACCACACCAAATTTAGCTTCTTATTTAAGTGGTGGCACAAGGGTTAGAGAAGTTTGGTTTGTGATTGTAAGGTTGCTGGTTCAACTCCTCGGACCGACAACATCTAAGGTGAAAAAGTCACACTTGCCTCCACTGCCATTTGTCCCACTCTGGGCCCTTGAGCAAGGCCCTTAACTCCCATCAGCTGCTCCCCTGGGTGCCCTAGATAGCAGCTCCATGCTCCAAACAGAGGGCTGTGGTATCTCAGTGGTCTGTGGTTGTGTCAGGAAGGGCATCAAAAAAATCAAAATAAAAATTGCCACGTCTTCATGCGAGTTAGTTCACTGTGGTGACCTGTGAAGAAGGGAACTGCTGAAAGAATTTAAAAAACTTTAAAAACATTTTTTTTTTATTGTAAAACTGATCAAGTTATAGACATTTTTATGTTTGATAAAGTTGATTAGCTATGGTAGCCATCTTGAATCGATGACTTCAACAGTTTATCAGTTATAAATGCAAATCCACTGGTTACTTTCTGAGAGTTTCATTAGTGTTTCCAGTGGTTCATGGCATATTTTGCTAACAAAGAGACAAAGTTGACTCCAGAACCCAGTGCCAAAGTTTTAAACAAAAAACGTGCAGTTTTTCAGCACTCAGAGAATGAGGATGACTCGGCTAAAATCGCACAATGATAAAATACTGGTAATTTGAAATTATAATAAAACATTCATTCAACCTTTATTTATACAGGCTAATCTCACTGAGCCACGAGGACTCATTTACAAAAAAGACCTGTTCCAGACCGAACATATAAAGTACAGACACATGTAGACAGAATCTACATTTTTTGGTATCAGTCAAACCTCCATTGCACGACTACAACTGGTCCAGAACGCAGCAGCCCAATTTTTAACCAGTACAGGCAAAAGAGAGCACATTACACCAGTTTTGGCACCACTGCACTGGTTACCGGTTCACTTTCGAATCCAGTTCAAAATACTCATGTATGTCTA
>NC_056500.1:30477106-30480936 GCF_014905685.2 Nematolebias whitei
CAGTTTCCCCCCCCCCCCCCCCCCCATCTCTCTGATCTGCTACAACCATATGTCCCACCATGTTCCCTGAGGTCAGCGGACCAGTTGTTCCTCACAGTTCCAGGAACTCGTCTTAAGCGCAGAGGTGACAGGGCATTCTCTGTAGCAGGACCAAGACTTTGGAACGAGTTACCTCTGCTTGTCAGACAGGCCCCCTCCCTCTCGGTTTTCAAGTCCCGTTTAAAAACTCACTACTATTCAGTAGCATTCAACACCCGAGGATCTGTGTTTTGATCCTGTATGCTCCACACTGGTTTGTCGTCATTATCTGCATCGTTTTTATGTCTATATTTCTGATTTACCTCATTTTGTATTTTGCTTTGTGTGTTACCTGTTGTTCTGTCTGTACAGCACTTTGGTTGGCCTTGTAGCTGTTTTAAGTGCTTTATAAATAAAATGGTAAAAATGGTATGGTATGGAATCAAACGTACCCAGTGTATACTGTACTCGCAACATTTTATGTAGCTTTATTACTTTCCTAATTCTGATATAAAATTATTCATAATGTCCTAGGGCTCAAAGCAAATACGTTCAAATCATTACAAACAACAACTTGTAGCTGACTAAAGGTTAACTATACAGCATAAAATTATGTATGTTTTTGATACAAGTAACATTTCTTATATATCTATTTAAATATGCAATGCTCTAAAAGATAACAATTTTAATATAATAGTTTTTTTCTGTTAAACACAACATTTTTTTAAGCTAAGCTAACCCTCACAGACAAAAAAAAAACCCTCAGCAGTTTTAGTTTAGGAGTTTTATGCGTGTTGAAAACAATACGACCACTGGGATCACTTGAACGCACTGAAAACAATTCTAACAAATACTAAACAATTTCCCATGTGCAACATGTTTTGCATCTGTTTAATTTTACAGGTTTTCTTAGGTGAAAACACGACTTTCTACAAGTTTAAAACATTTTTCCCCTTAAATCCACACAAGAAATCTGTACAAATCTAAAATGCTAACTGTTGTTTTTGTTTGTTATGTTTTTCAGCTTTTTGTTTTGTTGCCATTTTTGGCAGAACACACTTGTAAATTATTATTTTTTGTCTCAATGAGTTTCTCCTGGTTAAAAAAAAAAAGGAAATTGAAAAACATATTGTCACATTTGAATTTAACATAGTACATGTAAAAACATCTGATTTCCATATGTGAAGTTTGTCTGGTTCTTCTGCAAGGGAATGTTCTGCTCAGCTTCTTGTGGAGCCTTTATGGCCAAAAGGTCTAGGGTCAAATTATTGCAACACTGTGCTGCCCAGAAAGGTGCCTGTGTTGCAACTGTTCTGGTGTGGCTGATGCAGAGTTGGTTTTTTTTTTTAAATGGCAAAAATAAACCCCATTGATAACCAACTTGCTGTTTTTTCTCAAATGTTAACTTTTACCTCCTCTGTCTTTTCTTTTGACACTTGACATTAAAGACATTAAATGACATTAAAGTTTGCTTCTCTTAACATCTTCAATACAAAATATTTTGTGCATTGGAAGCATCTCAGTGACGGAGGGTAAAGAGGAGGTGCAGCACCATTAGTCCCATCAACTTTGGTGGCAGCAAAGAACAAAGAAACAAGTCAAGCTAATAAAACCTTGCCATGAAGAGGACACTCTAACTGCAGCCCTCTTTGTTGTATGCGTCTAATTAAACATGTTTCTCTCGGGCTGGAAATTGAACGTCTGAAAATAGATGGGACCAGTGACACCAGCTAAGGAGAAATAATGTACTATTTTCTTGTGTGTCAGGTTGGTCTATAATCCCGCCAGGCCTCTGTTTGCAGCTTTAACATCTATTTGGCTGCAGATGTCAGACTTGGTTGGTTACAGGACGATATAACAGAGAGGGGGGGAACTATCTCAGTATGTCAGAAATGGAATAAAAATTTACAAAAACAAAAGAAAAAACAGTACTGTGCAAATTATATATTTTTGCTACTTTATTACAGAAACAGGATAGTAAGATTTCTGCTGCATATTTGTCATTGACTGTTGGTGCTCAGGGAAAAACAATCTGCTGATTGCAAAAAGATATGATCCTGTATTTATAATCCTGCTTTGCACCTAAAACCAAGTAGATTTCTGTTAACATTCAATATTCTGCTGATCAGACAGGGGCACTGCATGGCTTCAAGACCAATCTCCAAAGGATTTTATCTTTATTTCCTGATATTGCTTTAGGGGTACTTTAATAACCACTGTAAAGGCGTTTCTCTCTTGCTATTTAAATTTTGACAGATTCATACATCAAACCAAGATCAAATTAGAAAAAGTTCCACAGATTATTTTAGAGGATCAGGGTTTAGGGTAGCTATACAAAGCACGTGTTGTTGAGTGTCTAAAGAGCCCTGGAACAACAATATTGCATTAGTTAGTTTGAACAGAATACAAATATAATTTCCACTTCAGTAAATGATAGTCCATGGCCTTAAACCTTTTCGAAGCCATGATAAAGATTATTAAATTCACAGCATGTAGGTCTTTGGTCATTATGACATCCAGATGTACTGGAAAAACAGTATGTGTCAATGTGTAGGTGTAAAAATACACAACATATGTGTACATGTGCACTAAAAACACAATAAATAAATAAAAAAATTGTGCAAAAAAGGAGCATTTTTTTGGATGAGTGAATGAGTTGCTGTTAAAATTTTGTATGTTCATTATCTTGCTTTTGTACTTCTAAAATTGTAATAAAACATTTTATACTGTATAAAGACTAATTAAATGTCTGATTGACTATACTGTAAGATGATTTTTCCCCCTTCATATGTAATGTTTTAATGCTCTTTGAGGTGCAAAAATCCGTAGAAAGGCTCCAGTATTAAAGCAGACAGTAAAAGCACCGTTTTGTATTTTGACTTAAAAATCTGATAAAAGCATAAATCACATGAGAATTCACAGCTTCAAGCATCATTTTAACATCAGAATAAGCAGTACCTTTGCTTGTTCCCAGATATTTTTGATTCGTCTAAAATAGACATTTGATGATGGGGACTGTAAGGTCCATATATAGGATTGACATGTACAACAAAAACAGAATCTGTGTGGGTGCTGAAAATGTGATTTGGAGGACATGAATGTTGCATCTCACCATTTTTCCATCTCAACCCCCTGCTAATGCTTTCTCAGCAGGGAAGCTGTGTCGTCTCACCAGCTCACGCAGCCGCTGACGGACTCCGACGTGTCTCACTGGCATTTTGCTGAGATGTACAAGCCAAATCTTATTTTACCCCTTAGCTTAGCCATGCTGATATATTTTGTGTGCATTCATGCCAAGAAGAGTTGTCCTAACTTGTTTTGAGATGTAAGGAGGCGGTAGTAGAGTGATCCAGACTTTGAAATACAGATTGCTGAGGGTCATACTTCCAACTAAGGGTTATGATCTGTGCTAGCAAAGAAACGTCATCTAGCCAAGCATTTTCTGTACACTCATCTTTATCTGCAGTCAGCTGAGCAAGCAACAAAACTTTCAAATAAAAAACAACGTTTTGAGTTTTAACTATTTTTACAGACACATTAACCATATATATACAGGGGGAGTGGTGGCTCAGAGGTTAGAAGATGGGCCTGTGATCGGAAAGTCGCAGGTTCAGCACCCGGTACCATCAACATCAAAATGTGGGTGGAAAAGGTGAAACACCCACACCTGCCTCCACCCTCATTCACCCCACCCTTGGCCCCTGAGCAAGGCCCTTAACCCCCACCATCTGCTCCCTAAACAGGTCTCTCTTGAAAATGAGTTCTCGTGGCTCAATGAGACTACCTGTATAAATAAAGGGTAAATGAAAATG
>NC_056500.1:30481036-30495483 GCF_014905685.2 Nematolebias whitei
TATATATATATATATATATATATATATATATATATATATATATATAGGTTTATGTATTTCATTTAGTGCCACTATTCATCTTCATAAGCCCCACCCCATCACCCTGAATGATGACCCCACTATTACATTAAAAAATCATGCAGAATGAGGTCTTTGACAAGATCCTAGTGTATTAGGGTTAGTGTAGGCATCCCATAAGAGTGATGGTGTGTGATAAGTCCTTGATGGTTTTGAGCATGCAAAAAAATATGCATGTCATTAGCAGTGATGTTGTCAAGGTGTCTTTATTGTCATTCACATCACACATGGTACATGAGGTGGAATGAAACTATGTACACAGGGTCCCAGTTACAGTCAACAAAAATACAAATTGTAAAGAAAAACAGTATTAAGATCTAAGATATGAACTAAAAAATGCACTAAACTAAGACACTATGCACTAAAAGTACAAAACAACAGCAGCACGAACATGAGTCTGTGTGAGCAGATGAGGACTAATGAACACAGCAACATGAAATAAATCAGCAGCATGAGATCAGCATCATGGATAGTCAGCAGCACATATCAACAATCAAGTGGCATTACAGTGATTTTTTTTTCAGTGATTGTGTTGTGATTGTGATGTTGTGTCCTAGACATGGGGCTCGTGTATAACAGTGTGGCTTGGACTAGAACTGGCCACACTGACATTAAACTTAAGACTACATCTGTGATCAAGGTCATGGAAACAAACTGGGGAAGATATGAAATATGGTTGTAGCTTGTTGTGCTAGCGGCATGATTTTTAGCACGTAGCTGCATTGTGATAAGAGAACATTGCCATGGTGGAAAGCAAGAGAGAATCTCGGGAAAACCTTTTTGGCAAGTACTAAGAGCAAAGTAACAACATGAATGGTTTTCCAAATTTGTTCAAATTTAGCCATGTTCTAATAGGTTGTCTTGGTCATAGTACAGAGGGCATTGTTGTCTGGGGCCTTAACATCCGGGGCCTTAACATCACAAAGATTCTGCATAAAGTCAGATGCAAGATAAATAACTAGCTACACAGCATTTATGGGCAAATTTACATCATGCCTGTTAATGTAGAAGGAATTTATGATAGTTAATGGTGAATCCGCTTCTTGACCAAGTGTCCAATTTCCTAGAGGAACATATGAGTCATGAGGAAGGTGCTGGGGTAACACAAGTAAATGAGATTCAGCCTTTACTTTTCCAAAAATCTGAAACAAAGATAAAGAATCATAATATCTTTTGTTGTGAGCATTCAAATTTGGACACCTCCATTGTCTTGCACAATATGTGTGTGTCAACTGTTCTTTAGAGAAATTCACAAAAAATATGAAAAAAATATATGATAATGGAAAAACTAAGTCCTCAGAAATTATTGCCTGATTGACACGATTAAATTTGACAGCTTACTGGTGTTTCTTTTTTTACAGGAACACTGTGAGCCCCAGCTCAGTTGGTTTGAATGCAAAAAAAATAATCATCTCCCTCCTGCTTGGAATTTGATGGCACTATTTTGTTGCTCGGCCAATAACGGCAAGAAGAGAGAATCCCTGGGCAATGCATGGTGAGGGCATAAAAGAGAGGGATGCTTCTGTGGCTGAACACTCTCCAAGTCTTTCTTTGAACTCCCCTCACATAAATTCTTCACTTTCTTCCCACCTAATCATCCTGTGTGAGTGCATGCATTCACCATGTGTTTATGAGTGTGTGATCTAATGCTTCTCACTTCCAAGTCGCTCTCAATCCGAGGGGCAAACTGTGGAGAATGTTTCATGAGGAGAAAAGCAGCTAAGTCAGCTCAAGGTAATTAGACAAAGAGCAGACAGCCCATAAAGACCAGAGAGAATATTCATGACACGCTACTGCATTACCTCTTAGCATCTTCCACTCGTTTGACCAGAATCCTTCACATGCAACATTTTGTGACACAACAGCTTTTCCTAGACACACAGAAATACACATACACACAATGTGCAGCCTGTTTATAATTGATGAGCACAGCAGCAGGGAGAACGATGAGAGGGACTAGATGGCCGTCATATTTAAACTGGCATTCGGCCGACCTTTCACAGTTTTGCTGGCATGTCTAAGGGAACACTTTACATATGCAAACATGCTTGTGGGTGTGTTTACAATGCTCGAGTGGCAGGTGGCAGGGAGAACAAGACAAAAGCTAATGACAGAGATGATCATTCTTTAGAGGTACTTTGATTAAAAACATCAATGGTGATAATGAGAACGTTGAAAACACTGAGTCAAGACAAGTGAGCTGCATTTAATGAGGACAGATGCCAACGTTACCATGGATGAAACAGTTACAACTAATCATGCAAGAAGATGGGACCGTTGTTATTAAGTTTAGATGACGTGAATCTTTTCTTAGTCAAGTGCAGTTCTACACAAGCATTTAAACTGTACAGTGTAAGTGAATTTTTCAACACAACGAACACAGTGAAAGTTCATGGATGTGGTGAAGTAAGATATGCAGAGGGTTGGTGTGACAAAGGAGGATGATGGAATATGGAGAGATGGAGGCAAACCATCCCCAAGCTAACACCTTCAAATAGCAGCTAGAAGAAGATGATAAGAAACTGAAGAAAAAAACAAAGACAAGAGGACAAAGAAAAATTATCACTGAATATCAGGTATTGCCTCAAACTCTACCTTAAGATAATCCTTTAGTCTCCCTTTACACTAAATACATACCCTACATAACGTAAAAAAAATCTGCAAAGAAGAGTGAATGTCTCAGTAGAAACAGAGGACTCTCCCCATTGTGAGTGACAAATAATCCCACCATCACTTTGAGTGTTTCCAACACTGAAGGCAATAGTAGTTTTATCATTTTAGTAGCCGTGGATCAGTGTTCTGAGAGGATGGGTAGTTTGTCGCAGTATATTCATGGCGCAAGTGTCAAATACAACAATGTTTCTCTCATGCCTAATCATGTTCATGACAAGTTCATAGAAACAACTTATTGCAGACATGACAGCCGGGCATAGGTGTCGCATCAATTATATGTGAAGGGGACGTACATGTCCCCTCACCTTTAAAAAAATGTTCATTTGAACCCCCTCCCCCACACCACCACGACCACCACCATGAAATATTAGTTCACCCAGCGCTGTTTCTATTTCTTCGTGAACAAATCAGTTCCACCTGATTAATAGGAGAATACTCAAACCACTAAAAGTCCACTCCGGGTTGAATTGGATACTTACAACAACTCACCACAACGCATGCAGTGTTTCCCTGAGGTCACTTGGCGTGGCAGGGTGCTCATCTCTTCGCAAGTTTTTGTCGACGGGATGGAGACAGGAGTGGGTCACACCTCTGTGTTGCACACTACCTAAACACTACGCTAGTGCTGGCAGTTATTGACCGGGGTGGGGTGGGGGTTAGGATGCTTGAGAGAAGTAGAGCACTACATCTGTAGTATCTTATCTTAGGTTTAATTTGCATACATTAATAATGAAATGTCACACAAGCTGTGCAGCCTAAGGAGCCAAGCAGGGTGTTAGCTGGTTTCTTTCTTCACACTGTATATCTACACATATAAGTCTGGATTTTTCCCCATTAGGAGGTGAAACAACATGATCAGGCAGTACAGTTGTTGAGTTGCAGCCGAGAAAACTGTGAAGGGGTGACACATTGAGTTTGCTTCTGTCCCTGCTGCCCACATGGACACATTCATCAACACTTTTTTATTCCTATTTTTGCAACAGTGCAACCAGCTGACAGCTATCAAGTTGAAAGTTGTTGTTGACGTTAACTTTTATTCATGAGCTATCATTCATGCACACTGAGACTGAAAAGTTGGGATTGTATGACAGACTGTTAACAATATTGTCAAAATTAGTCACTTTGTGACTATTACAAGTTCACTGCAGCATAAATAGAACCTTAAATGCTTTCAGGAAGAAGAATCCATCCAGAGGAACTAATTCAACCTTGTTAGATTCATCTACCTGGACTATTGAGGATGCATATGCTTTCAGGAAGACACTATTACATCGATCAAGGCAATTATCTTGGATCTAATGTTACTTTGCTCTAAAAGCAAATTATTGCATATCAATGTGCATACCCAATTAGAAGAATGGTATTTAATCTCCTCAGGCTTGACTAATCTAATTACCTAGGAAGTGAGTGTAAAGGAAATTCACTTGACATATCTCAACTGTTAGTTTTGAAAATGACCTCCTTTTTCCACTGGCCCTGTAATGTCATCCTTTTCTTTTTTTTCTGATTCATCAGAATTAGCCTTCCTTGCCTCCATACAGTTGTTGTGCCAGTTAGACAAGACAAACAGACACTGCAATTTTGTATTTTATAAAATGCTTAAAAGACTGTATTCATCCAGTAGGTGTTTAGGTGCAGAGGAAAGCCACTGGATCAAAAAGGAACTGGACAAATGCAAACAATAGGATTCTTGAAAAAAAAAAAAACATCTAATTTGATGCAGCTATTGGACCCAGCTAGGCTGTGGCAGTATTCTATCTAAAATATGCCAAACACTGGAAGAAAACAAGGGCACCTCATTCTGCCAAACACAGATCCATCTTGACATTTTAAATGGTTGTCAATGGAAAATAACCAAATATATATGTAAAAAATAATCACCTATGGGCTTCACACTCCTTTAAAACAGATATCGAATCAAATCCACAGCTTTTATTTATTATAATGAAGAGAATTTCTGTAGACTTGCAAATCAGTGAAGATGTGGGTGTAAATCTGTGTGTTACTGTGTAAGTGTGGATTTTGTACAGTGTTAGAGTGTTGGGATGTGCACAGATTAAAATGAAGCTTAAGGACGTAACATAACATCATTGTTAGATAGTGGCTGCCAGCTAAAGCTCTGCAGACTGCAGGAAATCACTGAGAAACCTATTGAAATTAGAGCCATGGTCACAGTTTTGGTTTTATATTGCCTCTTTTGAATTTACCTTTGTGCCATGTTTGTGGTATGTTTAATAGTTTGGCCGTCTGCCTGTTTTTGAGTTTTTATGACTATTGTTTCCTCATCTACTCTGTATTCCACCCACAGACCAAAAGTTATGGGGATGTTATGTTAACTGGTATCTTTAAATTGCCCCTAGGTGTGGATGAGAGTGTGAGTGGTTGTCTGGCTTGTTTGTTTCGATGTGTCCCTCTGATGGACTGTGACCTGTCCAGGTTGTACCATGCCTCTTGCACAGTGGAGAGCTGGCTCCCCATGACCCAGAAAATGGTACGGTAAATGGAAATAAATATATAACACCTTTCTATCTTATCAAGATACTCAAATCTCTTTACACTACACTCTGTGCCCTCATTTACCCATTCATACAGCACTCTGCTATTTGTATACAAAGAATAATCAGAGCTTTATCACATTCATACACCGATGAGACACACAGCGAAGGCAATGAGGGGTTCAGTGTCTTGCCCAGGGACACTTCGGCATGTGACTGCTGGTGGAATCGAACCCCCAACTCTTGCATTGGAGGACGACTGCTCTAACCACTCAGCCACAGCCGCCCCCAAAAAAGAGAAACAAATAAAGAAAATGAAGGGATGGGCGTTTCCTCAGCTCCCCTGATCATTCATTCACTACACCTGTTGATCATTTTATAATCTCATACATTCTCATTGAATAATCATCCTTCCTAGCAAATAAGAGTTTGTTTGTTTTCCCTTAGTGTCAGTCAGATTTTTGTAAATCTTGTTTTGGCTCAGACCTGGTTTTTGTCACATCTGCTCAGTTTGATATCTGTTAAACTTTATTACAAACCTTTTTAGACAGCCAGCATGTTACCTGGTAACACTCCAGAGTCCTCACAAACCAACCACCTTCCAGCCATCATTTCAAGTCCAGAGCCACCCACCTTGTCTAACATGGCACACGGCAAAGTTTCAGATTTACAGATTACAGTAATTCTAATCCTGTCATGAGAAATTTATTCAGACAAATGATACAACTTTCTGAGATTTTGTATCAGTTTTTGAGATTTAAAAATACATACAGCTGCAAGTGAGCTCATGAAACCAAACTAATTTGAAATTTAAAAAAAAATCAAACTCTTGTCTTTTTTTAATCATTTTTTTGTTCCTCTTATTTTTTCTATTTCTCATCTGTCCAGGGTTTTGTGCTCCAATTTCTGTGCAAACATGTGTGTTGATTCCTCCGTCTGGTTCTCTACTTTACTTCTGTTCTCACGGCATGTCTCTCAGCTTCGTGTATCCCCCTGCTGGCTTTCAGGTCAGTGGTTGCCCTTAGCTACTGTCTATCAAAGCACACAGGCAGAAAGAATTCCTCTACACGTCTGCTGACAGCTTTCTTTTAATAACGCAGCTCAGAAGTGTTGAAAGGCGAACAGGAAGTCAAATCCTGCACAGGGTTCCAGCAAATCAAAGCTGTCATACCATTTCTTTGTGAACAAGAAGAACGTTTAATCTCTGTGGATATTTTTTTGTCTTAATATCGGCACAAGTAAAAATGGCACAAAGCTAATAAGGTTTCTGAATTATTACTTCCCAACAGTCTATTACCCTGCCTTTAAAAAGGCTAATTTTAATTCGAGTTTTATAATCCATCAATAGAAGAGGACAATTTGGTAAACAAAAACAAAGTGCAACACAGGAGACAAGTCATTTACATAATCAGAATTTAGTCACAGCGTTTCTCAGATGAGAAACAAAAAAGAGAGAGAGAAAGAGACGCACAATCAGAACTTAACAGAGCGAGACAAAGAATTATATTATGCAAAATGGGGCAAAGCCTTCCTGGTTGTAAACTGTGGTACTCTTATACTCACAAACAGCAAGAGAAATATAGTACAATGGGAATTACAATACCTGAAAATTACTAATTAAACATTTATTTTTTTGTCTTCAACTTGTAAGAGCATAAACGAGGAATGAACTATGTCGATTTATTTCTACAAGTGGAACAAGTCCATTTCTGTTATATAATTAAAGGCCTAGTATTACTTGAAAACGCACATATTGCCTGCTGCCTTTCATGGCAAAGTTTTAGGCTCATTCTTTGTTGAAAAATGACTTGTCCCTTGAAAACAACAGTATGTCACACTCAGTGTTTGTGTTGTAACAAACTATCAACTACCAGCTCAACATCTGGCCAACAGGCAGATCTATAGTAATTTTATATTGCCTAATATTAGTTAGCTGTGGCAGCCAACTTGAATTGGACTTTAATTGAAATTATTCAATTATAGATGTAGATCTAGTGATTACATTCTGAAAGTTTCATTATAATCTGTTCAGTGATTCATAATATAATTAGCTAAAAATCAAACACAGTTGACTGAATTGTTTGAAAATGCCAACCAGACAAATCAGCAGAAGTGAAAAGTTCATCACAATCAAATAAATTGTACACAGAGCTACAAATGTCTTCAACAAACAGATGACCGGTTCACATTGCAATAAGTGAAGCAACACCGCTCTCAAGGGTGTAGCTGGAGTTGGTTTCCATGGCAACTGGCACAAAATCAGCTTAAGTGACAAGTGGTAAAAACTAAAGTGAGCACTAACACAGAATCTCTCTATTCCCCCTGGGTCTTATTAAAAACCTCCATGTCCACATTCAAGCTTTCCTGTTTCCCTCTTCGTCTAATCTCACCTCTCAGATCTTTTTTCTCTGTTTCTGCACACTTATGTTCAATGAAGGCGGCACACAGTGAGTTTCAAGTGGGCATCGCTCCCATTCTGTCACTGTGGCAGTTTTTCATTTGCTCAGAACTGCTCTGACCCCTGCAAACAAGTTTCAAGCAAGGTTCAGAAAACAAACTACTAAAAACAAACATATTTAAAGAGCTAGCATTTAATGAGCTACAGGGACTGCCAAGTGAGAAAGATTGTTTTTAAATAAGTGAATTTTGAAACCTCTTACCTTAAAACGCCACTGGGAATAAGTGACAAAAACAGAACAATTATTTTACTGGAAAATTTAAAAGAGAGGAGGAAAAAAGTTCAGGTCTAATTTTACTAAATTAAAAAAATTCCACAGTGGCATTGTGTGTTTGTAGTGTTTGCCTCAGGTGGGGGAGTTCAAGTTTCTGGGTGTCTTGTTCACAAGTGATGGTAGGATGGAGTGGGAGATGGATCGACGGATTGGGGCCTCGTCCTCAGTAATGAAGACATTGCTTTGGTCTGTCATGGTGAAGAGAGAGCAGATTTGAAATTATAGCTCTCCACAACTCTCTACTGGTCTGTCTTTGTTCCAACCCTCACCTATGGTCATGAGGTTTGGATCATAATGAGATCCCAGATACAAACAGCCAAAATGAGCTTCCTTCACATGGTGGAAGGGTTTAGTCTTAGAGATAGGGTAAGGAGATCCGTCATCTTGGGGGCGCTCAGAATAGAGCCACTGCTCCTCCGCATTGAAAGGAGTCAGTCGAGGTGATTTGGGCATCTGATTAGGATGCCTCCTGGACGCCTCCCTTTAAAGGTTTTCCAGGCATGTCCCACTGCGAGGCCCCGGGGTGAGACACAGAAGTCGCTGGAGGGATTGTGTTTCTTCTCTGGCCTGGGAATGTGTCAGGGTCCCCCAGAATAGAGTTACATTCAAGCCTAAAGAATCCGACCCAAACTGGCCCAAGTCTTTAGCCATTTTGTCTGAGCCTGACACGACCATTTAACTGTAATTACAGGCACAAACCTGAAACAAAAAAAACAACTAATTTTTTTTATTAAGCTTTTACTGCTTTTGTAAGCAAATCAGTTTGCATAACAGATTATAAAGGAAGGAGTGAACAATGCCCCAAAGACTCATCTCTGCTTGATGCTCTCACCAAGTTTTATGCACGCTTTGAAGATCCAAACAGACCATCCAGCACCAGACTTACCTTACCATCGGATGAAGAGCATCTCAGCGTGACCTCAGCAGAAGTAAGGAGTACTTTCAGGAGGATTAATATGCACAAGGCAACTGGCCCAGACAACATCCCCGGGAAAGTGTTGAAAGAATGTGCTGATCAGTTCTGTGAGGTGCTGGCAGACATCTTTAACACCTCACTTACCCTGGAGACAGTTCCCACCTGCCTGAAGACTGCCACCATCATCCCAGTCCCAAAGAGTTTTACAGTGACTGGTCTGAATGACTATCAGCCAGTGGCCCTCACTCTGATAGTCACTAAATGCTTCGAAAAACTGGTCATGACCCACATCAAAACAACCATCAACATCAACGAGGACCCTCATCAGTATGCATACTGCAAGAACCGATCAACAAAGGATGCCATCTCCTCTGTGGTCCACACTGCGCTCAACCACCTGGAGCAGAAAGACTTTAATGTCCATATGCTCTTTGTGATCACCCAAACCCTGATGGACAAACTACTCACACTAGGACTAAGCCCCTACATTTTCAACTGGGTACTAGACTTAATAAAAAAACAGACCACAGACAGTGAGGATCCACAACTTCTCCTCCTCCACCATAACCCTCAGCACTGGCTCTCCTCAGGGATGTGTGTTGAGCCCTCTCCTGTTTACTCTGCTCACGTATGAATGTGCAGCTACCCATCCAGGCTGTCACATTGTAAAGATTGCAGATGATACAGCGGTGGTGGGATGCATCACAAACAATGATGAGTCCAGCTACAGACAAAAGGTGGAACACCTGGAGAGCTGGTGCAAAGAGAAGAACCTTCACATCAATGTGAAGAAGACAAAGGAGATGATTGTGGTCTTCAGAAGGAAAAAACACACCTATATCCCCCTGAACATAAGAGGATCAATGGGGGAAGTGGTCTCCAGCTATAAGTACTTGGGTGTCCACCTGAATGACAACCTCAAATGGGGCAACAACACTTCCAGCCTGATCACGAAAGTTCATCAGAGACTCTACTTCCTCAGGCAGCTGAGACGAGCTGGTCTGGGAAGCTCAGTCCTCACCTCATTCTACAGGTGTGCAGTGGAGAGCATCCTGTGCTCCTGCATCAACGTGTGGCATGGAGGCTGCACAGCTGCAGAAAGAAAAGCTTTACAGAGAGTGGTGAAGGCTGCACAGAAGTCTGTTGGAGTCAGTCTCTCCACCATCACAGACGTTTACACCTCCAGATGCAGGAAGAGCCACCTGCATCATGAAGGACCCCACTCACCCAGCACACACACTTTTTGCCCCACTCCCCTCAGGAAGGAGGTTGAAGAGCATTAAGTGTAGAACCACTAGTCTGAGGAACAGCTTCTACCCTGAGGCTGTTAGACTCATGAATCTCTAACCAGATTAATCACTGTGAAAAATCACATCATGTTGCTGCTGATCTGTTTCATGTTGATGTGTTCATGCGTGCTCATCTGCTCACACAGACTCATGTTCGTGCTGCTGTTCGACATAATGTTTTTATGCTATAAGTGCTTAGTGTATTTTAGTTGATGTTTTTCTTAGTTCATATCTTAGATGTTATCATTGTTTTTCTTTTACATTTTATTGTTGGATGTAACTGGGACCCTGTGTACATAATTTCGCTCCACCACATGTACCACATGAGGTGCGAACGACAATAAAGAATCGCTAACTCTGACTCAGACTCTGAGTTTGACATGATAGTTTTAAAAACATATTACAAAGAAAAGAAGATATAAGATTTCTTGTTTATTACCAAGTCACTAAATGAATATTAACATACAAAATGAATAGCCTAAAAAACAACTTTAAAGATAGGTTATTAACAAGTCAAGACAAGATTATTTATTGTCATTCTCATTCACATTTGGTACATGTGAAGGAACAAAATTATGTACACAGGGTCCCAGTTACATCTAACAAAAGCATAAATTGTAAAAGAAAAATATTAATAAGATCTAAGATATTATACAAATGAACAAAAATATTTTAGCGCAAAATTATTTTGAAAAATAGAGAACAAGTCTATTTTAATTGAACACGCTGTTCGCTTCAGCTTTTGTAGCTTCAGATGCTGCAACTTCCTTCACCGCAGATGGCAGCAAGGTGCGGAGCGGGACGAATGCGGCCAATGATCCAGTTGTCCATCTGAAGCTTAACGTAACTTTTTGTACATCTTTCAAGTGGCCAGTCTGACCTGAACGTGCACCTGACTTGACAAACATCAGCAGGTTTCACTGTGCTGGTTTTGTAGAGTGAGTTCTCCTGCTCCTAGCTTTTGTTTATATTATAATATTTTCCAGCTCCATTATGTCACTTATTGTGGTTCAGTTGCAAATCCTCAAATGTGTGATAAGAGCAAAGGGCGGGCGGGGCCACTTGCGCAATTAAAACCGCATCAAAAAACCGAGCCCGATCTGGCCCTCCCATCAAGCACATAATTTTGGTCCGACCCGGCCCGAATGTCAGGTCGGGTCAGGCACGGGCTCAGGCCAGAAATCGCAACTCTACCCCAGAACGAGCTAAAAACTGTCGCTGGAGTGAGGGATGTCTGAGTTTCTGGGTCCCTACTTTCTTAAAATCCCATCTGTTTTTTTATTTTTGTCACTCTTACACATTTAAGATCAACAAACAAATGGTAATATCAGACACTGATGGCCAGCATAAATACAAAAGGCAGTTTTTAAAGTATTATTTCATTTATTAAGAAAAAAGCTATCAAAATCAAACTGGCACTGTGTGTAAAAGCAATTGTCGCCTAACCTAATCACGGGTTGAACCACCCTTGGCAGCAACAACTGCCATCAAGCATTTGTGATATCTTTCACGCAGCTGTGAAGGAATTCTGCTGCTGTGCTGTGGATCATGGTCCTGCTACAGAACCCAAGAGAGCTTGAGATTTATTATGGCAATTTGTTCAGGTTCTGAACCAGGAAAGCAGCCCCAGACCATCACTCTACCACCACCGTGTTTGACTGTCTGTGAGACGTTCTTTTTCTGAAATGCAATGTTAATTTTATGTAGTGGAAGGTTCACCTCCCCACATTTTTGTCTAGATTAGACAGTTAAAAAGTTGTTCAGTCTTGTAAAGAAACCCCAACTTGCAGTCCCAAAATAGTTCAGTTCATTGTAATGTTTTGGAGTTAAAAACAACCCGTCCTATTTAGAAACTGGGCTTACTCAATGACAAAACTGGTTCTGCTCAGATGATGTGTTGTGTTGCTAAATGTTTCCAGCTGCACATATTTAAATCTTTAAAAATAAAACTAAACAACATAGATTTTAACAGTTTTACTTCAACAATGCCATGGCCAAAATATCATTACAACCATAGGAATAGTTTTACTAAACAATTCACCATAAAAAGGATTTTAAATATTTTAGCTTTGCTAGGGTTACTGTTTTTATTACAATTACTTATCAGGAACTGTTTTTTTTGTGTGTGTGTTAGTTTTGTTTAACGTCTTTTGGCATTTATTAGGTTTATTTGTACTGTGTGATTCCTGGGACGGTGGGACCTCATATATTCAGTCTCTTTTCATCTTCATGTCAGCAGTGTGTCATTGGCTTCTTTCCACAGTTTCCAGTATGCTCTTCCTTCCCTATTGTTTCTCCTCTGTGTTCCTGGTGACCTTCCCTTATTGTAAGATTTTGTTCCCAAAACAGCCTTTTGATTGTCTTTTTGTGGGGAGTCTGGGTTTTGTCCTGTCTTTTCTGTTTCCTCCTGTTTTTGTCACCCCTCCATGTTCCTCCTGTCTCACCTGTGTCCAATCCCAATCACCAGGAGTTTGTCATTCATCCTCATGAGTGTCTCTATTCAGCTTCCTTGTGTCTTGTCACTTGTCTCTGGAGTGTTCTTCCAGTGGCTGTTGTGATCTGTCTCCTTCCATGTTCTCCTTAAAGTAAGTTAGCTGCCCCGTCAGCGTCTTGTTTTGTTTATTTACAATAAACTTTAATTACTTACTTTACCTGGAGTTTCCCATGGCCTTCATGGATTCACCACACAGTCAAGGCAGATCCTGATACTTTTTATAAGAAAGAATGGTTTGTTTGGAGCACCTTGTGTTGAGTCTGCATTCAGGGTTCCAACCTCCTGCAAATGTTTAGTTTGTTCTCTTCATTCATAAGCAGAGCATTATTTATTTCAATGATATATTAAAGTTGTACTCTTTGTGTTCTCTTTGTTCTTATGTGGCTCCCCAAGTTTCATAAGTTTGCTGCCACGACAGCATTTTGTTTCCATTTTATAACAAGACTTTGTTATTTAAGCTCTTTGGGTCAGTTTGCCATCCTGCATTAGAAGACCTTCTGCCACAGTGACCTGACTGTTAAATGGCCTTTAAAAGCTGGTCCACTTAAGATTGCTGCGTGAGCTCAGGCTGCTGGACATTGTAAGCTCCCACTCACAAATGGTAATAAATGTTATTGAGTTATCACAGATTTTATATATCAGACTCATTTGTTGTTAGTTTCAATCCAATATGTTACCATGCACACACACACACACACACACACACACACACACACACACACACACACATGCGTGCCTAACACGTATATTAATTTGGACATAGCATTGATCATAGAACATGAAAACAGGACACGGTCCATCTGAGAGCTCCCTCAGGCTTAGCAGAAAGATTGAGATTAGGCCTCAGTCAGTTTGTTAAAACCTTCCATCAAGCAGAGCACTGCAGGTTCACTGAATCAGTTTTGATGGTTAATGACCCACTGTTGACCCAGGTAAACCCCTCCTCCCCCCATACCTAAATAGAAATTCCATTAGAACTGGCTTTTTGATACATTCTGTTTTATTGGGTTGTTGTTGTTGTTTTCTTGTTAATTAACTAAATAAGAGCAGATGAATGAGAGAAACAGTTTATGGTATTTCTCTTGACTCAAGAGAAAAAGCTGTCAGCCAGGACTCTGACTTTCTCTGAAAGATTTTACTGACAGGCAGAGCTGCAGATGTGAGAAAATAACTGCTGCCGTAGCCAGGGCCAGATTAACACTTCGCTGTACCCTGGGCAACAATCTTCAAGGGCCCCATCATCACGACCCCAGAGTCACCATAATCTGGCAAAATACAGAATAAATTACCATCATACGGCCCGTAGCTCTATAGCAGGTAGATACAATTAAACTAAACAGTTATTTTTATTGATCAGTTCAAAAAATGAACAAAAACAAACTGAAACAAAGGTAAGGATGACTATAATGCATAAAACTAATCATGGCATGTTTGCTTATTGTTCAAGTGTGTCTTTATTTAATGAGTACTGTATTACCATGGTCAAGAGTCTGAAAGTGACATGGTGTGACTGCTTGCAAAGCTCTTCATTCTCTTCACTCTTGATATTAACTGTTATTTTTTTCTAACTCTTATTAGGATAAAAAAGTGCAACAGTGAAGCAAAATATGCTATTTTAAATATTTTCCTGCTTAAACCTCCACCTCATTTACACACTAAAACACTCATAATGCTGATTCTTGTCTGCTCTTTATGTTTCCTGTCTGCAATCTAAATTTGGTGAAGGAGCTAATCAACAAGTATTCACACATGGAGGTAATACATCCAGTC
>NC_056500.1:30500483-30507311 GCF_014905685.2 Nematolebias whitei
TATATTATTTTGTCAAATGAAGTTGTTGAAGTTCCCTGATTTGGTGGATTATACCATTTTGTCATTCATGTATAGAGCTCATAATAATACATTGCCTTCTAATATCCAAATGCATTGTGTAAAAAGAGCTAGTAATTATAATCTTAAGGGGAAAGATGTTTTTGTTAAACCACAATTCAGAACCAGTTTGAAGGGAAGATCTACCCTAATTCAGGGTGTTGGACTGTGGAACGACTTGGAGTTAGATGTTAAGGAAGCTAAATCAATCTCGGTATTTAAGAAAATGGTAAAAATTCAATTGCTAAAAAAATATATATGAATGTATTTCATGAAAAATGTTGGATATTTGAAATATTACTTGAGTTATTTACTTGTTTCTGATAATTTTCTGAATATGTTTGTTTGAATGGTTTATTAGATAAATAAGGAGCAGATTCAATAAGATTTTTTCTTCATCTGCTACCTTTCATTTTATATTTATAATTGTTTTCTAATTACATATATGTTAATTGATATGAATTTTATTTTGTTATGAAATGAATAAATAAATTAAAAAAATAATAAAAATAAAAAAAACTACCAGTAGTTGAATTCTGACTTATCAGAATATTGGATATGTTTTACCTGACACTCAGAGTATGTTTTTTACCCTTTAATGGATATTTTGTAACTAATTATGTAGCTTCTGAAATTAATGGTTGGGGCTTCACAACAAAGATACATTCGTTCACACTACACACTTTTCTTTCTTATCTTTTTTAGAACTATTTAAAACAAGCTCCCCATTCAATTTTTTTTTAATCTGGAGTGTCTTGTGTACAGTCATTACTTCTAAGCAAATTGAAAGCTCATTTTCTGTAAGGCTACAAAATTCAAAGAATGCAATAGTGGGGCAGATTTTTTTTGCAGCAGAATGTGCATGGTATGTAAATTTAAAGGACTATATAATGTATATGAAATCTTTTTGAGTGTGTGTGACCATTGTGTGATTGTTTGCAATGCATAAATGGAACAAGAACAACTTGGGGAGAATATTGCTTTTGCGTGTCTCCCATATTCATTTAAATCCCTAAATGAGTCACAGCGTGGCCATAATAAGGAGAGCCATCTTGTTCATTCTTCTTCAAACAGTTCTCTTGTGTTCTTCATCAGCAACGGCTGCTGCCTGGAGACTAATTTAAACCTGGATTTGCACTGTTTCGAGCATTGGGACAGTCAAGCGAAAACACAGAGGACCTGTGAAACCTCAGCTGAAACAAAGTGTAACCTCAGAAGAGGTGTGTAAATGAATTGACACGAGACACTGCAGTTACCAATTATTTACATTTACTTTCATATCACTGTTTCCAGGCAGCTTGTAGCTGACTCCTCCCTGTATTTCTGTGCAAAGAAACACTTAAGTAAAACATAAAAAAAAACATCATGTTGTCCATTTATGATGAAACGCAGATTTCCACACAGCAAGCAAAATTAGTTTCACCAAAATTAAAATAGCTCGGAAAAACTAACTGGGTCAAATATGTTAGTGGAACATGTTATCACCGGAATCCCACTAAATTAAATTAGTCAGAGTCAAACTCCCTCTCAAAGGCCCATAACGTGGTTTTGAGTTAAATAATTTCTGAATATTTTCACTAAAGTAAAATGATACCCTGAAAGCTGACCTGGGGTGACTAGAACAGAAAAAGAAGCTACAGCAGACAATTTCTAACCGCAGAACCTAAAAGAATACAGCTCATACAACACAACCAGGACTGTGGCCTTTTACACGAGAGGTGAAGAAAACTTTAAGAACGAAGAAAACAAGTCCAAATTGCTTTCTAGTTGAGGTTTTATAGAACAATCTGTAACTGACTGCTTTTACGGCTCAAAATGAAATTGTAAGTGCACGAGTAATTTGCACGTCGTTCGTTTACATGAATGTATTGTATGTACGCAATCCAGGGGCAGCACGGTGGCGCAACTGGTAGAGCTGCTGCCTCTCAGCGAGCAGATCCTTGGATCAAACCCCGGTCCACGGGCCTTTCTGGGTGGAGTTTGCATGTTCTCTCCGTGCATGCGTGGGTTTTCTCCGGGTGCTCCGGTTTCCTCCCACAGACCAAAAACATGCATGTTAGGCTGATTGGTAACTCTAAATTGTCCCTAGGTGTGAGTGAGAGAGTGAATGGTTGTTTGTCTCTATGTGTCCCTGTGATGGACTTGCGACATGTCCAGGGTGTACCCCGCCCCTCGCACAGTGATTGCTGGACATGGGCACCAGCGACCCCCGTGACCCAAAATGGAATAAGCGGGTAAAGATAATGGATGGATGGATGGATGGATGGATGTACGCAATCCAATTTTACAGCAGCTATAAGGCGGGAACAAAGCATTTTTTTCAGAAATCATGTCAGGTTGTAACTTGAGGGCCTAGATGCAAACTTGAGACTAGATTTCTGAAAATTCCAATAATTTTTAAATAAAAGTCCCGAGCCCATGTAACATTTTAACAAAATCGGCAACAACAGTGAGGAGACCATGATACCGCACAATGGTTTTAGAAAGTAGCGAGCTAATTATAAAGGTGATTAAAAGGTAAAAAATCTTAAATTAGATCCACTAGCCACTCAAAGCAGGTACCATTCATCCTGCTTCCTCCCTAATAGAAGTCTTTTGGCAACAGTCGTCCATTATGTTTACCCACTTCTTCCTTTCTGGGTCACAGGAGTCGCCGGTGTCCAGCAGTCGCTGTACAAGAAGCAGGGTACGTTCTGGACAGGTCACAAGTCCATCACAGGGACACATAGAGACAAACATCCATTCACACCTGGGGACAATTTAGAGTTACCTATTAGACTAACATATGGAAGGAAACTGGAGCACCCTCAGAAAACCCACGCTTGTGCAGAGAGAACATATGAACCTCACTCAGAAAGGTCACTGGCTGGGATTTGAGCGCAACGGCTCTACCAACTGCACCACCTTGTCACTTTTAATGGCATGATAAATTTCAATTTTATACCGCTAATCTAACTTAAATAGAAGATTGAAATGATGGCCGAGCATTGCACCGGTAGCAAATCATATCTGTCTTCGGTTGTCCCTCCACCATGCATCTCCACCTCTCTGCCCCAGTCATTATGTCAACTCTATAAATAAATGCTTGTGCTGTCACACAGGCAAATGGAGCTGTCAGCTTAGAAATTTGTGGCAATGAACTGAGAGGAAGTAGGCAAGCAGAAGAAATAACAACAGCCCCCAAAACTCATATTTGCAAAAATCAAACCAAAAAAAAGGACCAGCTCAAACGTTCAGTCATTTTTCTATACATCAAAATGAGTAAGCCTGATCTCATGAAAACCTGCAACGAGAACATGCAAAATCACGTTATTTACCACTACTAGATGTTTTATAATTTAAAGTTTGTACTTGTACTTCTGACCCTCAGCGTTCATCGCGGTTTAAAATGACTCAAAAATAGAAAAAAGACAAAGTTCATAAAATCAGTTTTCACTAAGATGAAACAAAAATATTATGCAAATACTTGTCCAGTATGTTTATTTTAATGAAAAGACTAAAATCCTTGAAGGAATGCACATCATCCAACTCTATTTAGACTAAGACCATCTTACATTGAGAAATGAGTTGTTGCCGATTTGGTAAAAATTTTCTCAACTCTCACACATACATTTTTTTTTATTATTATTTTTATTTATTTATTGTTATTTTATTTACTGTTATTGTTATTAATCTTTATTTAACAAGGGCAAATCCATTGCAGCCTAACATGCATGTTTTTTGTTGGATTTATTTATTTTTTGGTCTGTGGGAGGAAACTCGTGCAAACACCAGGAGCACATGCAAACTCTGCACAAAAAGAGCCCAGAACCTAACCAGAGGTTGAACCCAGGACCTTCTTGCTGTGAGGGAACGATGCTAACCACTGCTCCATTGTGCTGCCCAATTCCGTAGTTCATTGAGCTCAACATTTTAAAAGTTGACAGAGTTAAAGCTCATTTTGTGTTGACTTATGTGGATTGGTTGTAGCCGCCATCTTGAATTAGACTCATTCCAAAAAATTACGAGTTATGGATGTACATCTCATTTATTTCTAACGGTTTCATTAAAATTTATTCAGTGGTTTATTAAATGCTTTGGTAACACATATTGTAATGCCAACAGTTGTTGCTGACATTTTAGGCAAACAAAGTAACAGAAACACATTGTGAATTAGTTTTACCCATAAACATTTGCACATTATCTGGAAAATTGACTGAAATTGATTGTGCCCATCTTGATTTGGGTTGGTTTTATTAGCTTTAGTGTTGAGATGCATTTGATCTTTTTTTTTCTGGACGTTTCATAAAAATAAGTGTAGTGGTTCTTGAAATATTTTACTAACAGACAAAATGAGTCAACTCCAAACAGTTAACGCTTTAATTTTAATTAAATATTACATGTACTTTTTTTTTTGTTGTTGTTGCTTAGAATATGTGTTGGGGATCAGTCTCAGCTGATACAACAATTATTGGGTCAATTTCCATAAATGTGACTGGGCTAAAGTCATTTTTCCTTAATTTAAAGTGTTTACTGTGGCAGCATTCTTTTTTTGTGTGTTGACTCCAGACGGCAATCAGTTGTAGACGTAAAACATTGTTTTTTTGAAAATTTCATTAAAACTCGTTCAGTGTTTCATGAGATTTGTGACTAGACAAATATGCAAACATGTGCACAAACATACAGTGGAAAAAACATTATTGTCCACATTCCCTTTTTGATAGAGGCCACAAAAAATGTCCTTGACTTGACAAAATAAGTGTTAAACATGACATGAATAAATCTAATCATCGTGAAGATATTACCATTCGTTCAAACATCCCCAACCAGCTTTTCTTTTAAGGTCATTTCAGTTTCCTCCTCTTTATGAATAAAGCATAATCAATCTCACAGTTAGTCGTTTGCATTTTTGTACTCGTTCAAACTTTTTGAAGCTTCCCGCAGCAACAAACTTCTGAAGCTCAGAGCCAAGTCATGAACATTTACAGGTTACTCTGCCTCCAGCATCACAGCAGCTGAATCGATACCTGCTCTGAAATGTGCTATTGCCTGATCCAGAAAAATAGTACAGCAATGTATGCTATTTATTTATTTAATTATTTATTGGTATTTACAGATCCTGCAGCGTTATGATGGAGATTGGCGTGATTTCCTTCATATTTTGTTTGAAGGAAAACAACAGTAGGAGAGACGAGTTGATCTTTCTGCTGTCACAATCATTATCACACCAGAACAGCCATATTGCCAAATAATGAAAATTTTATGCATTTACATAATGGGTTTTTGTTTGCCTCTGGCACATACATTACTTACAATTTGTATATAATTATATCAGAACACTGAACAGCTTTATCACATTTTGCCTCAGATTGAAGCGCCTGCAGGAAAGTAGCTCCATCATTGCAAGCTCTTCCCAACCAACACTCACGTATCCTTAGTTCACTGACCTGGCTCTTTGAAAGGTCAGTGATATACTGAGGGGGAAGTGGTGGTGGTGGGTGGGGGTGGTGTCAAATTCCCATTATCCAAAAACAAAATGGCTGCACTGCAACCAACTGGGATGTGGTAGTAGCTTGGAGTCGTTTAGAACACACACTCTGAGCGTGACATCTTACACGTCTTTCATCTTCACATTTATAATATCGCAAAGAATTCTGCACGTTATTTATTTCCCAAGTTTACCAAACAGATCTTTCACCTCTCAACATAAAATGATCTTAGTCTAAAACTTTGAATTGAGAGGCGGAGGTCTTTCATGCATATCTGGGCTTTAATCGCCTTATTTAACGGGCTGCCAGCATTAATCTGAGACAGCGATGACTGAGATAAAGACCATAACTACCAGCTCAGACGTTAACGCTCAGGGTGAATGATGCAAACGCAGCCACTGCAAAGACTGCAATCATATATAATAGCAGGAGTGCAAATTAAGCTCCAATAGCATGCTTTAGAAATATGGCAGGTTGTACTGAAGCTGTCATCTCTGTTTCAGTAGTAATTGTCTTTAGATAACATGTATGCATACATGTTGTAAAACATGTCATGGGCTCAAAGAGAAATTTGATTCCTTCTTATTGTCTACAGCTAAGGAAGAAGATTACTGCCATAAAAATTTTTTATCAAAAACATGCTGGCATTCATTTACTAACCTAGCTACCAAAGTGTGTGATTTTAACATGGCTGTGTCTTTTAAGGTTATGATGGTAATATTTGTCACAAATATCTGCAATAGTTGGCTTTTTTTTTTTTTTTTGTGTTGAGCTTAGTTTAAGTGTAGAAACATTGTGAAGTGTTTCAATGAACTTATCATCATCGCTCAATTATTTATTTTTTTTAAAGAAAAAGAAGAAAGAAGAATAAATAAATAATAAAAGAGAAATAGATAAAACGAGAGACCACCACGACAAAACAACATGCACAGCACAATGCCACCCACAATATCACCATGAAACATTCGACATCGCACAAGGAATCATCTAGCTTCCACCACTACCCAACCTAGCGTGCATCTGTCACAGCACCTGAATCCAAACACCCGCGCAAGCACGCCCACCACCACCAGATTTCTCCAAAAGAATGCCCAATAGTGGACGCGGGGGCCCACAGACCCGCCCCCCCAGGACACAATGGCAACATAGGGAGGACCGGAGCCACAGACACACAGCGGCCCACAGGCCCGGAGCCCCAGGAGTCTCCCAACAGGGAGAACCGCACCCCCCCAGAGAGGAGCAGAGGAAAGAACCGGGTGACCCCAGCCACCACAATGCAGAGCCTCCAGGAAGCTGCAGCGAC
>NC_056500.1:30507411-30523993 GCF_014905685.2 Nematolebias whitei
CCCAAGTAGATCCGGCCATGGACACCGAGCCCCAAGCCCCGAGGCCATACCACCCCCCGGCAGAGCCCCAACAGAGCCAGGGCACCCAGGCCCCGCCAGGCAGCAACCAGGGCGGACCGACTTGCACCCCACCACCCAGCCCAGACACCGAGAGCCACCAATGCACCGGCGGCAAGGGGATCCCCCGCCAAAGGGGGGCACGACCGGGGGGAGTGGGCCCCACACCAAACGTGGGGCCCAAATTGATCCAAGAGAGGGGGGACCACCAAAAACCCAACCTGAGCAACCAACAGGCACACACAGATAGCATGCACCATCTACCTGACAGCGACCACAGGCCGGCCCCAGCCCAAGGGGCAGAGCAGCAGGGAGCCGCAGCTGAGGAGAGCCGGCCCCCACATCAAGAGCCCCGCACCATAGGCCCGGAGACGCCCCAGCACGCCATCTATGCACCCCCCCACACACACAGCACCCCCACCGCAAATGCCACACAGGAAGACCAGCCAGTGCCCTGATGAGGCGAAGCCACGCCCCCAACCGCCGCCCTACACCACCAATGTCCAATGACTCCCAATTGGGCTCAATTGGGCTCAAAGAGAAATTTGATTCCTTCTTATCGTCTACAGCTAAGGAAGAAGCTTACTGCCATAAAAATTTTTTATCAAAAACATGCTGGCATTCATTTACTAACCTAGCTACCAAAGTGTGTGATTTTAACATGACTGTGTCTTTTAAGGTTATGATGGTAATATTTGTCACAAATATCTGCAATAGTTGGCTTCTATATTAATATGATTACAAATAGTCCCATGATTCCACCTAAACTATTCACCCTATCCCACAAGAAACTACTGTATTAAAAACCTTCATCTTAATTAGTGAGATGAACCGTAAAATGCGTTACGCTCTTTTTACTCAGTGGGTTCTTGTTCTCTCTGAAGCTTTCTTTAATTTTCTGCTTATTTTTACTCCCAGGCATAACATTTTTGAGGTATTTGTTTCTGGGCAGCATGTTTTTCTCTTTGTGCATCTTTAATTAGATACATTTTGGTAGTAGTAAATCATATGGCATAAAGAAAATTTTATTAAAAAAAAAAAAGAAAAGCAAACTATTTCCAGAGACACAACTTGAGGCTTTTTGGTTCAAAGTTCAAGGTTCTTTATTGTCATTTGCATCACATGTGATACATGAGGTGGAACAAAATTTTGTATACAAGGTCCCAGTTACACTCAAAAATAGCAAATATATAAAATATATAAAAAAAACAGTATACAAGAATCTAAGATATACTCTAAACAATAAGAATGTATTAAATTTTGATGAAACAAGAGGAAAAAAACAGCCCTTTAAAGGCTCATCTAAAGCAAGTTTTATGATTTTGTGACAATTTTACCACATAATGTTCAGCTTGAAGCTGTCTAAATGTTATTTGTTGATTTTGATTTTTCAAAAATATTCCTATTTCCACAGACTTCACAATTATTATACATCATAATGCTAGCATGTCAACTTAGATTATGTCAAAAGTAAGCTCCGAATGATAATTGAATTTTATAAAAAAAAAAAAATTCATGCAGTTGCTGCAATGACATGTAAACATTTCTTAATGCAATATTCTTCTTTTGTTTTTAATAAAACTGCTATTAATCCCATTTCTGTGTTGTAATGTCTTAATTTTGGAGACTTTATTACAATATTCAGATAATACATCAGTGGCAAGTTTGCATTCAAGTTTAAAGAAATAGCTCAGTTATGCAAATTATTTTAAATGGGCCAGTCAGTATTTCTGATTTAGATTTTAAATTTTTTAATAATGAGAAGGAAAGAGCTATTTTACAGGCAAGCAGGAGGACACCTTCTCCACATGGACCTTTTACTGCCGTAAAAATGAAAAAGAGAACCGTGTCATATCACATCTCATTCCACATTAACACGGAAGACGTCCAGTTTGGTAGCAGTTAACTGAAATTCAATTTACAGCTTCAGTGGAGTAGAAGAGAGCAGAAAAAAATGAATAAAAATAAAATAAAAATAATTAAAACAATAAAATAAAATAAAAATAATTAAAACAATAAAATAAAAATATGGTGTCAAAGACCAGAAAAGCAGCACATATCGGTAAGTTATCTGGAGCACAGCAATTGCTTTTTTTATTTTTTCAGGCTGGTGGCCTAAATAAAATATTTTTAACTTTATTTTCTTTGCTTTTGTTGTCATTTTAAAGCATATTTTCATCAGCCCGTAACATACAGCTGTTCAAGGCTACAAAAAGATGTGGGCGTCCCCAGTCTACCTGCTGCACTCAGTTTCTCACACCTTCCATGAATTTCTAGTTGTTATAGGAACCAGCAACTGTGCTCAGGTCAAGAAAGAAAGAAAATTAACAAAAAGAAAGAGAATAGAATAGAATAGAATAGAATAGAATAGAATAGAATAGAATAGAATAGAATAGAATAGAATAGAATCCTACCTGAGGTAACGTAGTGGTTCTATGGTCTCAGCCTCCGCTTCAGCTGAGCTGTGGTTCATCTTGTCCATCTGTTTTCACCCAGTACGACTCGGCAAACACACGAGAAAAGATGAGCTGTTCTCCAAGGAAAACACTTCCGTTCCTTCTCCCTGAGACTCTGATTTAATAAGAGCTCTGTCTCCCTCTTTAGCCTGGGAATAGACTGAGAAATTTAAATAAGCTCCCTCCTTCTGTATTCTTCTCTTCAGCTCGGTTGGTTCAGATGCTAAAAGGTAATTTCAAACACACACAATTCTGCTCAGATATCCCTGCCTCTCCTATCTGTCTTTCGCACTACTGTGTCCCTGTGTTGGTTCTGTGTATCAGCTGCTCACTCTGAGAAATCCAGCCAATTAAGAACCAGGAGGCATGATGCTTGCCAGCTGATTGGCTCCTGCTGCCACAATCACGGCTGTTCAGACATCTAGGGTGCAACGCTCAGCATCACCTCCCCCACAAACATAGACTCTCGGGCTCTCATGCACACGCTCAGGCAAAAGGATCTTTGCAAGTAGAATCTAAAATAAGAGAGTGAGGAAACACCTGATCGCTCAGTGCATGAAAAACACAACTTTCCTCACTTTAACTGGCATAATAACATAGACGCAATTTGCAGGTCCAACAAGTAACACGTGGCGTTACTAACATGTTACCACCGTGCAAAAAATACAAAATTATGATTTCTGTGCGCAGTCATGTTTGTACTCATGTGCAATTTGAACCTATTGTAATTTCCATTTGTCTTTTCTTTTTAGATAACGAGTATTAAGGTTGAAAATGTAACTGAGGTATTCAACAACAAAGTCCATGCTCAATAATCCAGGTATACAATCCAACATTCTTCAGTCAGGTCATCTGGACAGTTTCTTTTTTTGTGCTGAAACGTTTCGTTTAGGTGAAAGGAAGAGGGCCGGCAATGGAGGAGGGGGCGTACCAAAGAGACCATCTTATCAAGCAAAACTGGTTTGTTCCACTTTGGAGTAAGCTGTTGGGGGAAGAATCCGTTTTGTTGTGCGTTTCCTTGACTGATGAAGCCTTCTGGATTGAAGGCGAAACGTTTCAGCATAAAAAAAGAAACTGTCCAGATGACCTGACTGAAAAAATAATTAACTGAGGTATTATGATTATAAATGGTTTTGTTAGAATGATCCAAAGAAAACTCTTTAAAGCCAGAGCATCTGCCATTGTTTTGATAACTTGTTATCTGAATTAATGTATGTCTGATGTGTAATTTTGTGTTCTACATAAGAAAAAAAATCCTGGCTATGGATGGTGATCCAGATCACTACCAAAATATAATTGTTTCTTCATTGTGACAACCTCAACATTTTCTGAAATTTTCATGCAAGTCCATTAACAGTAGTCTTGTGCACAGAGACAAACCATTGTAACCAAACACATAACCTCCCTGGTGGAGGTAATGATAATAAAAATTAAATTGTCAGCAGAAATAGAGGAAACGTTTGGTTCTTTGTTGTAGCAGGAGTGAGAGAGGGTGGAAAGAAGGCAACACTTCTTCCTCACTTTACTAAACTTTAGCTTGTATTAAATGAGGGCAGGTCTGTTTATCGACCAGTGGCAGATTGGTTAATTTATTCACTCTTTTAACAATCAAACACAACTGAAATACAGGGAATTCTTTACCATTATACTTATACCAGATAGGAAGAAGAGCAACTTTTTCTTATTTTTTTATTTTTTTTACAGAAAAAATCTGAATCAAAGAATCAGAACTATAAGTCAAGTCAAGTCACATTTATTTATATAGCACATTTAAAACAGTAACTGTTATCAAAGTGCTTACCAAAAAGATCACAACATCGAATATGAATAACAAGAAATTACAGCAACATGAATAAAAGCATAAAAACATGAAATATAATGAGAAACAATGCAATACTAAATCAAATCACCCTGTATTAAATGTCAGGGAGTAAAAGCAAAAGCATTATATATATATATATATATATATATATATATATATATATATATATATATATATTTTTATGTTAAGAATGCTTAGTGTATATTTAGTTGATGTTTTTCTTAGTTCATATCTTAGATGTTATTACTGTTTTTCTTATACATTTTATTGTTGGATGTAACTGGGACCCTGTGTACATAATTTTGCTCCACCACATGAGGTGCGAATGACAATAAAGAAACTCTGACTCTGACTGAAATATATGTATATATATATATATATATATATATATGTAAAAATTCGATAGAACTATACACCTTTAAACACAAAAACAAAAATAAGTAACTAATAATTTGGAGGATAGTAGCTGAGATTGGATTCTTAATTATTTGTTGGAAATAATGATTTGACAAGATGAGATAAAGCATTAATTAATACTTGAATGATCTTAAGTAAAGTTGTGATTATCACCTATCTAAAATCAAAACAATGTTGTTGGACAGGAGTTTTTTTTGTTGTTTTTTTTTTTTTACTTGCGCAGGAATTTATATAAATTTTACTATTTTGATAAATAGTTCACTTTAGATTTTGGATGAAGGATGCTATTAATTCAACCAGATTGACTGTGATTATTTTTTAACACTGCAGATGAAGATAAGAGGTTTAACAAAATGCATTAGCTAAATATCCTGATTCATGCTCAATAATCCAGGTAGAAAAATCCAACAAAGTCAGGTCCTCTGGACAGTTTCTTTTTGTTGAAACGTTTCATCTTTCATCCAATAGACTTCATCAGCCCGAGGAGCTGCAAGAAACTCAGTCTTGTAAACAGAACAGGGGAGAGGGTGGATACAGAAACCATCTGAGCACCATGAAACTGGTTGACCCTCTATGAGAAGGTGCTATTTACAAGACTTTGATTTGTTTTGATCTGCCCTATTTGACTTTTTAAGTTTTTACTTTTTATATGTGGGTACATGTTAATGTGAGGTCCATATTATATTTTATTTTCAATTGCTCACTATTATCCATATTTAGACCTGCCTTTTTTTTGTTTGTTTGTTTGTTTTGGTTTCTGTTCCAGAATGAGAGCTGTAGATGGTGGTCCAGAGTCTGGTGTTGGTCCCCCTGTGTTGTGTGTGATGGAACCCTTCCACTCTTCATGTGCCCTGTATCACAGTTTTTAGGTGAATTCTCTGTTTGGGTATTTTTGGGAACCATCCTTTTGTTGTTAGTTGACAGACTACTGAAAAAATATCAGCTTTGTTGTTATCATCAATACTGCCTCCATTTTTTGACTTGGTTTTCAAATAGTATTCAATTTTATAGTGTACCTTAGAACACAGGTAGCCCCTGAAAGTTAAACTGGTGTCACAACCTAAAACTTATAAAAGTCAACAAAAATAACTAAAAACCCAAAGCTGCCACAAACTTGGTGTTGTCTGTATAAGACCCTATTGTAGAAGCAGAGACGCGTTTTCCCATTAAAATTTTTTCCTGTACACATTTATCTTTTTTTTTTTATCTGGTATGAATTGCATTCTACTGTAAGTTATTGAGAAGCAAATCAGCAGTTTGTCTTGGAGAGTGCTAACATCCTTTCTTTTTATTGCTAGAGTCTCATTTTAAGGTAGACTTATGGAGAATGAGTTGCAAGATTTGAGGGCCTTAGTCCAACTGCAGAGGACAGAACATGAGAGGATGCAGTTGTTACTGATCAGAGTGCTGCACCTTCTACCTCACCACACCCTCCAGTGTTAATGCCTCTTTAATGGAGAGATTGGTGTTTGTCCCACGGGATAAGAAATGTTCTACGTTCAGGGGAAGAAAAGATATAATGTTGGCTGAATAGCTGGAGGAGATGCAGGCTTGCATGAGAGCACACCATTTATCTGAGGCTGATCAAGCATTTTTTTAAATTTGATCACCTGGAAGGAGATGTGTGAGAGGAGATCAAGTTCCGTCCCCTGGCAGATAGGTAAGACTCAGCCAGGATAATTACCATAATATAAGAGCATTATAGTTGTTCAGACTACTATGTTGCTTTACAGGAGGCTTACTTTTTTGTGGTGTCAGCAAGAAGGGGAGATGCTCCAAGAGTTCTCTCTTGCATTAATTAGTATAATGGCTGCAGTAAAGCAGTAGGCGACTAGTGGAATGACCAGTGCTGATGTTTTGTTGTGTGACCAAACTGTAGAGCATGTGGTAGATGGTGCCTTGCGCCATGAAATACAGTAAAGTGGTTTGTGTGTGAAAAACTCATGGCTATTTTGCTTGCTGTTGGAGTCAAAGCAGTAAGGTGGGAGCAAGGGGACTCCCAGGAAGGTTTTGGGGACTGGAGTCAATCTGTCCTCTTTGTGTTAGATTTCCAGTATGGACTACATGCTGGTGAAGATTCTCAGTCATCCAGGACATCCATCCATCCATTATCTTTACCTGCTTATTCCATTTTTGGGTCACGGGGGTCGCTGGTGCCCATGTCCAGCAATCACTGTGCGAGGGGCGGGGGACACCCTGGACGGGTCGCAAGTCCGTCACAGGGACACATAGAGACAAACAACCATTCACTCTCTCACTCACACCTAGGGACAATTTAGAGTTACCAATCAGTCTAACATGCATGTTTTTGGTCTGTGGGAGGAAACCGGAGCACCCGGAGAAAACCCACGCATGCACGGAGAGAACATGCAAACTCCACCCAGAAAGGCCCCTGGACCGGGGTTTGAACCAAGGACCTGCTCGCTGAGAGGCAGCAGCTCTACCAGTTGCGCCACCGTGCTGCCCATCCAGGACATGATAAATTCAAAAAACGTTCAATACAAAAACAACTGGACTTTATTTGTAATAGAAGACGTTTCGCTCCTCATCCAAGGAATTTGAATTGAGAAAGCTACTCGGATGAGGAGCGAAACATCCTCTGTTACAAATAAAGTCCAGTTGTTTTTGTATTGAACGTTTTTTGAACATATGGACTACAGTGTCCTCCATTAGAAGCTAATTCATAACTGACTTCTGAGGTAAATGAGATGAAGGAAATGTTGAAATCCTGCAAGATCTACTTAATAAGCTTTCTCAAAATTTCCTGTCCTTGCAAAGTTCTCAGAAAAGTATCCGTTCTTTAACTCCATCTCTGTAGTGTGCCAACAGCCAGGTCACTATGTCAGGGAATGTGATGGGGTTTGAGTTTTTCACCCTCAAGCCACTAAGCCTTCTCAGCAACTGGGTGGGCAATCTTATAACATCCATTATTCAGAAAACTAGCTCCCACCAAGCTGTTGAGCCACAGTTTGGGGGGAGCAGCCACTGGCTCAGGGTTGGTTTCAGCAGACTGGGAGGAAGCTTCTAAACTTATGTCATCTTGTCTCAATTAAGAAGTGAAGATCAGAGTCAGAGTCAGAGTCAGAGTCAGAGTTTCTTTATTGTCATTCGCACCTCATGTGGTACATGTGGTGGAGTGAAATTATGTACACAATGTCCCAGTTACATCCAACAATAAAATGTATAAGAAAAACAGAAGATGGGTGGAGTATTGGTCTCCTGCTTGGTGGATACTGGATCCATGGTGTCTTCTTTTTCCAACAACATTTTGAGCTGTGGGGTATAGATAGACTGCAATCTTGTCACTGGTTGCAGCTTAGGGCAGCCAATGGGTTGGCGATTCCCTATACTGGCTATCTTGAGCTTGATGTGGAGCTCTGTGGTAAGGTGATGATACAATGTGGTGTGTTGATGCCTAAAGACCCCCCTGGTGGTAGTTCATCGGATATTGCTGCCATCTTGGGGAAGAACATCATCTGCAGGTGTTACAAAGAGTGATTTGATCAACATGGTCTATACTTGTTTGACTTGCCTTGGTATCTGGGTTCCATAATCTATTGTCCAGGGATTACAGAAGCATCATCCGGCCAGTGTGACATCTCTGCAAAGCGTTTCAGGGGTAGCTAGGGTATATGGTAAGAAAGATTGTTGCATTCCTGCTGGCACAATGAAAATAGTTACAGCCTCTTGTCCAAAAAGTTATCTGGTATTAATGTGCTGCTTGAGCTTTTATAATTTGGCTGTCCAGCTGGGTTTATGACATCCCCTTCTTTGGTGCAGGTGGACAAAAGTATAATCCATCTATTGTTCATCAGTATGAGTTGCACTGATGTGCTTCTCTATCCCAGAACCAAGGGTGGCATTTTGGTTGAGGTCAGTGCAATATATTTGGCTTCTGGTTTTACAGAGGTATTACCTGGTGTTGTCACAGTGGCATCTCAGTCTGTTTCAGAATCTGTAGTACAGTAGTTCCTTGTTTATTGCGGGGGATCCGTACCCTTCCCACACTCTTGCAATATTTTAAACAATGTTTCTAAACTCTAAATGCTCTAAGAGCACAGAACATCATGATTTCAGCTCTCTGAAACACCTGGACAATGGCTGAGATGGTGTGTGTGGGGGGGGGGGGGGGGGGGGGGGGCTCTGGACTATGCTATGACCTTCCCTTAAAATTCAATGTCTTCACTGGCCTATATGTACATGTATCACATCTATTTATGTGTTATGCTGTTGTAGGTTTTTTTTATGCCTCACATCGTGCCCTGTCTAGGACAAGGTGTGAGAGATCTTTTTTTAATACCGTCTCTCCTCATGTTTTTTCCCTTTTCTCATCTAAGCAAAAATATTATTCTGAATAAGAATAAGAGGACTGCGCTTTTTATAGTAGCAGCTTTGTGCACTCCATCCATCTTTCGGACGACTGTACGTACATGTTCTCGTTGTAGCTCGATGCGATGATAATAAAGCTTATTCTGATTCTGATTCTCTGACTCATCTCTATCACGGATGCATTCTACGTTCTTGGCCATGCCTACTTCTCCACAGCAGAATGGAGATCACAGGGGAGGGAGGAGGAGGGAGAAGGAGTTGCAGGAAGACTTTCTCCTGCAGTGTGGGCTACACAAAGTTGCAGCAGGGGCTAAATAATTTAAAATAATTAATTTTAAATAAAATTCCATGTTGATTGTGAGGTTCATCCATCAATCAGTAAATTGTGTGTCATGTCCAATCTTATTTTGAAAAGTCGCGATAGAGCGAGTCCGCAAAAAATGAACCGCAAAGTAGCAAGGACTACTGTAAACCAGTTGAAGGCCCTGGATTTGTCCAGATTGACAGCTGCAGACCTAGAGAAAGTAATATTGCTTATTTCAAAGTACACCTCAGTCTTCTCTGCTCACGATGGTGATTTGGGCTGTACAAACCAGATTACTCATGAAATATGCCTCACTGACCCTGCTTCTATTCGTCAGCACTTCAGGCATATTCATCCATCTGAGTATGAGGCAGTGAAAGAGCATATTAATCAGTTGCTCAAAACACAGTTAATTAGGGAGAGTAGCAGCCCATTTGCCTCTCCTATTGTGATGATTAGAAAAAAAATGGTGGTCTCCGAATATGTGTTCACTACAGGTAGCTTAATAGTAAAACATGGAGGGATGCTTTCCTTCTCCCTTGCATTGAAGAGTCTCTCAATGCATTTGACAGGTACCTGTTGATTTTCGAATATGAACTTGACAAGTGGTTACAATCAAGTCCCAGTTGTCAAGGAAGACAAATCTAAAATGACATAACGGTCTGTTTACGTTCCTACCCTCACCTATGGCCACAAATTCTGGGTAGTGACTGAAAGAATAATATCATAGATACAGGTGGTTGAAATAAGTTTCCTCAGCAAAGTAGCTGGACTCTCCCTTAGAAATAGGTAGAAAAGTTCAGTTGTCGGGGAAAGAATTGGAGTAGAATTGCTGCTCCTCTTCATCAAGAAGAACCAGTTGAGGTGGTTTGGACATCTGGTAAGGAAGCTTCCTGGGCAACTCCGTAGGGAGGTGTTTTGGGCATGTCTGACTAGGAGGAGACACCAGGGAAGACCGAGGACACACTGGAGAGTCTACATCTCTCTGTTGGCCTAGGAATACCTTGGGGTCCTCCCAGCAGAGCTGGAAGAGGTGGCTGTGGAAAAAGATGTCTGGGTCTCCCTGCTCAAACTGCTGCCCCTGCGACCCGACTTCGGAACAAGCAGAAGATAATAGCTGGATGGATTACACATCTTGTTGCAGACTCTGCCTGTGTCTCAAAAGCAGGACTGGCATTCCTGTTTGCCGCAACTCCTTGATTCATGTAATGCCACCCCTAATCAGGCTTCAGGTGAATCTCCCTTCTTCCTAATGTTTGGTCAGGAGCCAAGGCTTCCAGTTGACTTCCTGTTAGAGTTCAGGACCCTGTAGGTGATGGTATCCATGAGTGTATTCAGGAGTACTAGACAAGGCTGCAGATAGCCTTTGAGAGTACCCAGAAATGGTTAAGTGTGACTGCTGAGCATAGGAAGAACTACCATGACAAGAATGTTAATGTGCAATGCCAATAAAGTTTATTCTGATTCTGATTAAGGATGTTACCAGTGAAAAAGGTCAGTTGGTGATGCTACAATAGATAGGTCTGAGAGGCTACCACAAGATCCATGATTTGTAGGGATCTTTGGTTTATAAAGTATTGAAGGAACCAAAAGGGGGAGGCTCTGTGTACACTGTTGCATCAGTAGATTATCAAACTAAGGTAAATAAAATGTCTATCATGCCATGTTGAAATCTCCAGGTATGCCTGGTTCTTTAAATAAGACAGTGGTGACTTGCCATTCCTCACCTGATTGATCACTAGCAGAGGACGAGGTGTCTATGGAAGTCGATTTCTTGTTTTTGAGATAGGAGTTTCCTCAGTTCGTCCCAAGGCATGTTGCAGTAGCAACACCAGCTGTCAGTGGAGCCAAGTCCTACATTGCCTGTTGCTGCTGCTGCCAGAGTATTAATGAGTTAGTAGGAGATAAGATTTATCTCCAGTTTTAGCTTCTCTCCATTGGCTCCCTATCAAATTCAGAACAGAAGTCAAAATCTTACTTCTAACATACAAAGCTCTCTACAACTTAACTCCATCTTATATTACTGATTTTATTGTTCCATATTTTCCTAACAGAGCACTTTGCTCTCAGACTACAGGTTTACTTGTGATTTCTAGAGTTTCCAAAAGCAGAATGGGAGACAGAGCTTTCAGGTATCAAGTTCAAGTTCAAGTATCTTTATTGTCATTTGCATCATATGTGGTATGTGGTACATGAGGTGGAACAAAATTGTGTATTCAGTGTCCCAATTACACCCAAAAACAGCATAAATATTAAGTATATAAAGAAACAGTATATAAGGATCTAAGATATTTACTACAACATACGGTAAATGAACACTAAACAATACACTAAAAGATCTAAGATATACGCTGAACATTAATAATGTAAAATAATACGGTATATGAAACAGCAGCCCAAACATGAGTCTGTAGTGAGTAGATGGGTATGAATGAATAAATGCAGAAGCATGAGATAGTCAGCAGCATGAGATCAGCAGCATGGATAATGAGCAGCACAGATGTCACATATCACCAATTAATGTGGCATTACAGAGATTTTCTTCCTTTTTGTTTCCTTACAGTGATTATCCTGGTTAGGGATTTATGAGTCTAATAGCTTCAGAGTACAAGCTGTTCCTCAGTCTAGAGGTTCTACACTTAATGCTCCTCAACACCCTTCCTGACGGGAGCGGGGCAAAAAGTGTATGTGCTGGGTGAGTGGGGTCCTTCATGATGCAGGTGGCCCTCTTCCTGCATCTAGAGGTGTAGATGTCAGTGATGGTGGGGAGGCTGACTCCAACAGACTTCTGTGCAGTCTTCACCACTCTCTGCCAAGCTTTCCTTTCTTCAGCTGTGCAGTCCCATGCCACCCATTGATGATGGAACACAGGATGCTCTCCACTGCAGACCTGTAGATGGAAGTGAAGACTGAGCTTCCTAGTCCAGCTTGCCTCAATTGCCTGAGAAAGTAGAGTTGCTGGTGTGCTTTTATGATTAGACTAGTAGTGTTATTGCAACAGCTGAGGGTGTCATTCAGGTGCACACCCAAGTACTTGTAACTGGAGACCACCTCCACCACAGATCCTCCCATGTTCAGTGGGAGGTAGGCGTGTTTGCTCCTTCTGAATTCCACAACCATCTACTTTGTCTTCTTCATTGTGATGTGAAGGTTGTTCTTCCTGTACCAGCTCTGCAGGTGTTTCACCACCTATATGTAGCTGGACTCATTATTGTTTGTGATGCCTCCCACCACCGCTATATCGTATGTGTAGTGGACTAGGCCTACGTCGAAACTAAGTCTAAGGTCAAAACTCTTGACCTTTAGAACCTTGTGGGACAGAAGCTGTCATTTCATGTATTTGAATCCATAAATACAGGTTCACCCATCCTGAGACTTTCTTTCTTGAAGATTCAAGTGAAAAGAACACTCTCTTTTTATTATCATTACTATCTTACAAATGTTGATAATCAAAGTGTCTTAGTTCAAACCATTTTAGATGTTGCAGTGAACTAATCAATTTTATTAACTGAGTAATGATTTTTATTCTCATGTTAAAAGCTGTTGCAGAGTAATTATGCATTTTTCTGATTTCTGCTTTTGAATGAGCAAGTGTGTGCGTTTACAAGGTTACAGTCAAACGAAAAACAAGTTGTTATGTTAAAACTGTCATGTTTTAGAATCCTCTCAGACGTAAGTAGAGATGTTTTGCACCTGTTTCCTGAAAACACGCCAAAACAAAACCCTCTCGGTCTGTGAGAACATTTCTGATCTGTCTCATAACAAATTCTCGCTGTCTCTAACCTCTTACGTCACAAAAACACACCCCTTCTGGTCGTTTCTGACCAATGAAAAATCCCAAAAAGTGAACCGGGAAAGAGTCTTTAAAATGTCAGTACTTCCTGGTCTACACGGAGTTACAGACTCACGGAGTTACAGAGTTGGAGAGTTGTCAGACTTCTAGAGTTCTGGAGTTCTGATGGAGTGCTGTTGGAGTTCCTGACATGACAACAAAGCTCTTCCGAGTTCCATGGGATTATAACATTTTCCACTGAGGTGAATGTGTGTCGAACAGAGCCTCGCCACTACTTCTGACGAGCTACAGCCATTCTAAGGAGACGCTGGACCGGTAGCGTTAACGGAACACCATATCTGCTGATTATCATCAGAAAGGTAATGGGTCAAGTTTCCTACCAAGCGTACCGAGGCGAGCTGGGCTTCTGATGGAGAGTGTCGGTTCTGGTGAACATTCCTCCCCTCCCATTCAATCTTACTCCCTTTAACTTCTTTCATCTTTAATTTTCTATCAAGTAGAAATTCTTCCAGATATTTAGAAATGTCTGTGTAAAATGCTCACCCACATTCATGTGGGCAAAAGATCATAGTTGTACAGTTTTCATAAATGTCTTTGGTGCAGCAACGGAAAAATCATGGCCGTATGATTTTTCCTGATTGATTGCTTATATTGTTATTTTCATAATTTGCCAAATTAATGTAAATGTTTGATGTTAAATTTGATTCTGTAAATAAATGACCGCATTCATTTTGATGGGTCAAATATAAATGACGTCTCACTTTGCATTTCCTTAAATTCAATGCACGTTTTATTCAGTCCAGAAAAATGAGGAACCCACGTTAAATGATGAATATATCCCAGCATCTGTTCATCTACATATGCATACACATATACATATATACATGCATATATATGCATACACATATACATATATACATGCATATATATGCATGCATATAAACATATATACATACATATATATGTATACATTTATACATCCATATATATGCATTAATATATACATATATATGCATACATATATACATATATATATACATATATATGCATACATATATACATATATATGCATACATATATACATATATATGCATACATATATACATATATACATACATATTTATGCATACATATATACATATCATATATATACATATATACATACATATATATACATATATACATACATACATACATATATACATATATACATACATATATACATAAAAACATATATACATACATATATATATATATATATATATACATACATGTATACATATATATATATATATAAATATATATATACATATATACATATATATGCATACATATATACATATATAAATACATTTATATGCATACATATATACATATATATAAATACATATATATGCATACGTATATACATATAGAAAAACATATAAATGAATACATACATACATATATAAATACATATATATGCATACATATAAACATATATATATATAAATACCTATATATGCATACATATATACATATATACATGCATATATATGCATACATATATACATATATGCAAACATATATATGTATACATATATACATCCATATATATGCATACATATATACATATATATGCATACATATATTCATATATATACATATTTATGCATACATATATAGATATATATACATATATACATACATATATATACATACATATATTCATACATATATACATATACATATATACATATATATATGCATACATATATCCGTAAATATGCATACATATATACATATATACATACATATATATGTATACATATATACATCCATATATATGCATACATATATACATATATATACATACATATTTATGCATACATATATACATACATACATAAATATATGTATACATACGTATATACATATACATACATACATATATACATAGATATATACATACATATATACATATATATACATAAATATATATACATATATACATACATACATACATATATACATACATAAATACATAAAAACATACATACATACATATATGTATATATATACATACATATATACATATATACATACATATATATATATATATATATACATATATATATACATACATCTATGGATACATATATATATGCATACAACTATACATATATATGCATACATATATACATATATACATGCATATATATGCATACATATATACATATATACATACATATATATGTATACATATCTACATCCATATATATGCATACATATATACATATATATACATACATATTTATGCATACATATATACATACATACATAAATATATGTATACATACATATATACATATACATACATACATATATACATACATATATATACATATATATACATACATATATGCATACATATATACATATATATATACATACATATACATATATATATAAATACCTATATATGCATACATATATACATATATACATGCATATATATGCATACATATATACATTTATACATACATATATGTATACATATATACATCCATATATATGCATACATATAAACATATATATACATATATACATACATACATACATATATACATACATATATACATAAAAACATATATACATACATATATATATATATATACATACATATATACATATATACATACATATATATACATATATACATACATCTATGGATACATATATATATGCATACATCTATACATATATATGCATACATATATACATATATAAATACATTTATATGCATACATATATACATATATATAAATACATTTATATGCATACATATATACATATATATGCATACATATATAAATAAAGAAATACATATAAATGAATACATACATACATATATAAATACATATATATGCATAAATATAAACATATATATATAAATACCTATATATGCATACATATATACATATATACATGCATATATATGCATACATATATACATTTATACATACATATATGTATACATATATACATCCATATATATGCATACATATATACATATTAATGCATACATATATACATATATATGCATACATATATATATACATATATATGCATACATAAATACATATATATAAACATACATATTTATGCATTTATATATACATACATATATAAATATATGTATACATACATATATACATATATATACATACATATATATACATATATATACATACATATATGCATACATATATACATACATATATACCTATATATATACATACATATCTATGGATACATATATATATGCATACATATATACATATATATAAATACATTTATATGCATACATATATTTATATATATAAATACATATATATGCATACATATATACATATAGAAATACA
>NC_056500.1:30528993-30554563 GCF_014905685.2 Nematolebias whitei
TATATATATATATATATATATATACACACATAGTATATCATCAGGGACTCTTCTTCAAGTGGCTGAGACGAGCTGGACTAGGAAGCTCAGTCCTCACCTCCTTCTACAGGTGTGCAGTGGAGAGCATCCTGTGCTCCAGCATCTACTCAACATGTGGCATGGAGGCTGCACAGCTGCAGAAAGAAAAGCTTTGCAGAGAGAGGTGAAGGCTGCACAGAAGTCTGTTGGAGTCAGCCTCCCCACCATCACATACATCTACACCTCTAGATGTAGGAAGAGAGCCACCTGCATCATGAAGGACCTCACTCACCCAGCACGCACACACACTTTTTCCCCACTCCCCTCAGGAAGGAGGTTGAGGAGCATTAAGTGTAGAACCAGTAGACTGAGGAACAGCTTCTACCCTGAAACTGCTCGATTCCCTAATCAGGATTATCACTGTGAAACAAAAAAATCACTGTAATACCACTTGATTGTTGATATGTGCTGCTATTATCCATGTTGCTGATCTCATGCTGCTGATTTATTTCATGTTGCTGTGTTCATTCATAGGGTGCATTCACACCAGCCCTGTTTAGTTCGCTTTAATCGAACTCTAGCTCGTTTTCCTAGAAAGTCCAGCTTGTTTAGGGAGGTGTGAACGCGCCATCAAACTCTGTCACGGAACAAAAAGGCGAACTCTGGCCCGGGTTAAAACCTAGGTCTCGGTCCGGTAGAAGCAAACTCCAGCGCGGTTTGAGTACAGTGTGAATGTAAACAGATCGAGCCCCACTCTGCAGGACAAACAAACACGCATTTCTCTGACCTTATATGGAGCCGTCAGCTGCCTTGTGTGGAAAAACAATATTCTCCATGGTCTTGTGCCTCATCTTCTGCTCATGCTGAGTCCATTTTTGAAAAATGACAAAATATAACTGCTAAAACTTGATGCCACTTCATTTTATTTTTATTTACAGAAGAAGAAGAAGTGTCTTCAGAGGGTTTTGTGTCGTTTCTTTCAGTAGTTCTTGGTGCAGCGCCCCCACAGGCGAGCGGGGGAACAGGTTGGTTCAACAGGTTGGCTCCACTGCACAGTGCAGTGTGAATGCAAACTCACCAGCTCAAATGTAAACAAAATGTCATGAATATTGGTCCCCAACCGAACCGAGTCTACCGGACTATCAGGTGTGAAAACGACCATACTCATCTGCTCACACAGACTGATGTCCATGCTGCTGTTGTTTGGAGTATTGTTTTTGTACTACTAGTGCTTAGCATATTCTTATTTCATATCTTAGATTTTATTAGTTTTTCTTTACAATTTATAATTTTGTTGGATGTAACTGGGACTCTATGTAGTTTATTTCCACCACATATGATGCAAATGACAAATAAACTTTGACTTTTGACTTTGAAATATAATACTTTTAAGATTTCAGTCTCCAAAATTAAGTAAAATATTTCATGTTTTTTTTAATTAAAAGCATTGATTTTTTAATTTATTTATTTTTTGCTTTTTCCTTATTATGTTATTATTTTTAAGGATTCCATCATTTTTTTTTTAAGTTTAATGGAATTCAAGTTTTGTTTTTTCTAAAATGTTCATTATACAATATATTTGTGGAATTATGCTGTGAAACTCAAACTTGAATAGATTGCTTATTTCTAAATAAAGCAGGGCACTCTCACACTGATTATCTTTACACAGAAAGGATCTGACTCCCATTTCTCCTTCTAGGTTTGTCGTGTTTTGCTACAGGAATATTTTCCTCAAGTAAATAACAACAGAAAACAAGTATTTGGCTTTCTTTCCACTGGTTGGATTGCTTTTGTGGGACTTGTGTGGAAATAAAACAAGGCATTACAGTCTAGACTTGTTTGTGAGTTTCAGGAGCTGGAACAGACTTAACGGTAAACGAATTTCAGATCAAATATATGAAAGTCATGAGAGATCTAAGATCTATGAGAAGCTCTGACAAACTTATATTTTATTATTTGCAGTCTGTTGCCATCTAGAGCTTAATGCAAGCAATTGCACCCAATAAGTTCAATCTAAAATCAATAACTGTATTTTGACATATCACATGCTGCACAGAATCAGTATCCACCAGAAAATGGTCAATCCAAGTCTCTCTTGTAAATGAGTTCCTGAGGCTTACTGGGATTAAACTGTATAAATAAAGGTTGAAAAAAACAAAAACAGGATTAAACATGTTTGAAGTATCAGTTTATAAAGAGAACAGAATAAACGCCGAACGGCATCTTTAGGCAGTTTAGTATGCAGGTGCATCTCAAAACATTTGAACATCATAAAAAGGTTCATTTTTTCTGGTCAGTCATTTCAGAAAGTGAAGCTCAAATATTACATAGATTAATTCAACATTTATTTACACAGGTTAATCCCACTGAGCCTCGGGGACTCGTTTACAAGAGACCTGAATTAATGAGCACAGGATTCATGATACACAGGGTGAAACACTTCTTGAAACATTTGACTCAGATTCTGTGATTTAATTCAAGTTCTTCGGAGCCTGTTAATCACCCATTCATTTACATCAGGTGTGTTGGAGCAGGAAAACGAGTAAAACATCCAGGATGGTGTTCATCAAGGACCAGAGTTGGGAACCATTGATTTAAACAGTACTCCACTGCACTGTTTAGTGTTCATGTTCCACTAAAACAACTGCCAATAAACAGACAAACCAAACATGAAAGAGGGGTTCAAATTAGTTTTATTATTGATAGAGCAGAAAATATTCCCCAAAAAAACTTTTTTTTACATTGTTACACTCTTTTTTTAAATTTTGCACTGCACTGCATTAGGCAGCACATCAACCCCAAGAAACGGAATGGTGACACTGTTGTCAAACAGCAGCAGCAGGAAGTAGTCAGGACAGCACAGGGTTACACTTAGCAGGGCACAAAATGATGGGCTCATTCCAGATTGCTCGTTTTTTCACCTCCGTAAGACGTGTGGGCTGCTACTTTTTGCTCGTCAGGAATGTTCAGACAATCTTGAATTGGCAAGCGATCGAACTTCAACTTTGGATGCTTGTGTTTCTATCAGCAACTTGCGTACTGCACAAATTTGTATGAAACCCCCGAGTGTCGAGTAACCCCAGCATGAGATAAACTTCAACTAATGCCATGTCACAATGCAGTGCACTATCTTTGATTAATGACCCAAAAAAACCCCTCAAATCTGTGAGATCACATTAAGGATGCTGAAATCTGGAGTGAGGAGACTGAGCAGCAAGACGTAAAGTTTACAATCAGATAATAATAATAGACACAGAATTTATGGAGGGGAGACAACTAATTAGTATGGTAGGATTGGGTTTTAAACCTAGAACTTGTGAAACAGCACAAAGAATAAAATAAACAACAATATTTTTGGTGTCTGACATGGTGACATTTCAAGAAGGGCACATCAATGTAAAGCCATTGCTGAAAGGTACAACATATGCAACTGGATCACCTCGGTGACTGGAATAAAATAAAACTGATAAATAATTGCTTGCGTAAATCCAACAAGAACTAAATCTGTTTTGTGCAGGAGACTGTAGTTTGTATAATATTCTGATTAAAATGCACTACAGCTTATGTGAAGGACAGACAAGTCACCTGATTGAGCTGAAAGACATACACCTTAAAATACTTAAAAAGTTCATGTAATTTGTTGCTTTAGGGCTTTTTTTCCTCCTTATTTTGCATAACTACATTCTGAAAGCTGCCCAGCTTCACTAAGAACAGTTGAAGGGTGTGTGGGAGCCAACTGACATATAAAAACAACAAATTTTAACTTTTATCCATTCAAACATAGGGCGTATGTCTTTACTAACCCTATTAATAAATTCAGCTTATCTATAGAAGAAAAATGCACCACAACCTATGACTAAAAGCAAAAAAAAAGTAAATTATTTGACAATCCTTACACCCACTCAGTTTAGAATAAATTCATATTCATATCCAGAGAGGGTTGAAAACAAACAAACAAACAAAAACAACAACTAGAAACCTTCTAACAGAAGGGATTCCATTTGGGCTCCACCTAGTTCTTTGGGAGATTTAATTTTTACAATATTCAATAAGAATAGTCCTCCAAACATAAGCTCCATGATTTTACATAAGTCTGTGAAACCTTAATATTTATTTGTCCTCTTCATCTTAGGCAAAAGTATTTAAAAGTAGGCCACAACATGGAACCCAGCAGATGTAAAACCACCTAACAGTAACATTAGCCTTTAAATTCAGACCTCGACAAGAGGTCACTTCCTAAGTGTCAGCGAGAGCAATAGTCCAAACACAGTATGTGACTTACAAAGAGAAAACAAAATTCTACCATTCAGCCATACAAAGTAATCCAACACACATCATCTGCTCTAATATGCACACTGAAGGTTGCTGAGAAGAGGCGGCCTGTGTGCAGATAGAGATCTTTTTTTTTTTTTTACAGTCCTTTTTAAAATGTCATTAATTTTTGCAAAGCTGAAGCAGTTAATATTTTATGGACGTCCCTTGAAGCTCTACAGTCCTTGTGCTGAGGTCCTCCATTAAGTTCAGTTAGGCCGACACAGGCCGGGGTCTGAGTGGCTCAGACTGGAGAGGGCAGGAGGTGAGACAAATATACTATAGAGATCAGTTTTTATCCCTGCCTGTTCCAGAAGAAGGAAAGCTTGGGCATTTGTGTGGCAACTTCCTCTTGGTGCAATTGAAAGGTTCAAGCAATAAACAAAAAGGGAGCGGCAACATTGCTGCAGATGTGTGGAAATAACACACACCAATACCAACCTTCTGAAAAGGTAGCCATAATTTATTCAACATTGTATCTCTGGAGCTGTAGTACAGCTTCAGTTTAGAAAAGATTCAAATGAGGACGTCTGTGGGGAAAAAAACATCATAAGTAGGTGTAAGAAAAACACAAATCTTATTCTGCCCAGTGACCATTGTTGACAGAGGCAAAGTTCATAGAAAAGATCTGAATGATAATGAGAATGGTTGTTACTGATATTAAGAAAGCTAAGAGTTGTGACGTCAATAGGGAGTAAGATTGCATTATTTCCATGTGTTTGCAGCTTGGGAAATAGAACGGGAGGGAATCATGTCCAGCAGATATTCTCGCTGACGCTCAACAGCCGAAGTGGTCTTGTGACCAGACAAGCTGGGGTTCACATAGGCCATAGTCACTCCTGTCACAGCACAAACACATACAATGTCAGCGTTTATTACATATTCTGGAAATCATATCAAACAAGTGAAAAACAAAATGAGCACAAGTTAGAAACATTTTCTTTCATTCAAAGCTAGGATTATATTCCTAAACATACAAACATAAAAAAAAAACAAGACAAAAGTTGAGAAAATATATAATTAAGTCAAGAAGGGCAACCCACATGTAAGAAAAACTAGTCTGGTGGGAAGCAGAAAGTGAGAAAATGTAAAGTGTATTCTGTGCATAACTGTGTCTGTGGTTTATTTACCTGCATTTCCACCACTCTGCTTCCTCCAGGCTGCCAGGTTGCCCTGGTTACCGCTGCTGCCTGCACTGACCTTTGCCCCGTGTTGCAGAGAAAGAGCTGCAGCATGCTTCCCTGATCTACTGCCTAATGCAGCTGCTGTTGCTGCATTCTGCAGCTGAGAGGAGGTGAAGGTGTGGGCTATACCACGAGCGCTCACTGCAGACTGGATGCTGTGGGACAACTGGCTCTGTGCAGAGACACGAGGCGAAGAAGTGTTTGTGCAGGTGAAAATCGACATCAAGATAATGTTGAAGTAAAAACGGTTGTAAATGATAATGGCAGCATCTATATAACTGCATTCTGTGCTAACCTGTTTAATAGTGGAGTGGTGCACAGATCTGTGCTGCAAGTCAGCTCTGACCTGCTTGTACTGCTGTGACACCAACACGTCACTTTTAGACATCGAGGGAGAGGAGGATGAGGTGGTTTTAGAGCCAGAGGAAGAGGCTGCCTGCTGGAGGATGCGCTGCTCAATCTCCTGCTCTTGTTGGAGTGCCTTAACGAAGGCTGCCTTAAGACGACTGGTGTGCTCAGCCTTCAGGACCTTTTTCTGATTGGATGACATGCACTGGTCACAAAGGAGGGAGCCAGCTTTCTCCTTTCTCCAGCGGGAGGTAAAGTCCGTCTTGCACTGGGCGCAGGTGAATGGCTCTTTCGGAATTGAGCTGGCCATTGAGGCAGCCGGACCAATATTTCCTACATTAGAGACAACGTCATAAAATGAGTTTTATACTCTTACATCCCACAGTTTGTTTCAAAAGTCCATTATTCCCAAGCTACTTGCTTATGTGCAAATATTGACCAACCTCTGCCATGCATCTCCAGAAGTTTTTGCACCACCTCTTCCAACCCCAACAAGTAGATGAACTCATTATTAGCCGCAGAAGGCAGGAAGTTGAACTCAGGTCCAGGCGGTTTAGGTGGAGGAATCTCTAACAGTGTCTTCTCCAGCTGTTTACGCAGCGCTAGTTTGGCAGCTGCCTGTCTGCTGGCTGGAGAATCGTTGACACTGGAGTTTGGTGAGACTGAAGAGCCTTTAAGGCTCGTTGAAGAAGTCTAAACACACATTAGAAGCAGCATATGAGGCCCACATTCAGGAGACACAACAAAAGCAGAGAAGTTATCCAAATGGAAAATCCTTGTACATAATGTCCTCACCTGAGGGATGTTGACCATGACATTGCTATTGTTCACATTAGCCACACGAATGAGCCCCTGCTGTATGATCCTCTGGCCTTGGACCTGGACATTGGGCACAGAAGCCCTGGGAGCCAGCAACAGTGGAGGAGGACCTGACCCGCTGTGCTGCTGATGCTGACGTAGACTTGCAATCTGCTGGGGAGTCACGGCAATAGGCTGACAGGTGCAAATGTACACACAAACATAAAGAGATTATAAAATATGTATGCATTTACGTATTTTTAAAAAATACATATGATAATAAAGTGCAATTGCTACATGAAAAAGATTAAAACACTGGCTGCCCCAAACACTAACCTGGGCTCCTCTGACCAGAGGTGGCATAACAATCTGAGAGTTGTGTTTTGACGAGACGTGCTGCCCACCCCGCACCAAGGGTGGGGGGATCACTGTGCCTGAGCTACGACCCGTCACCTGTCAACACAACATTCCTTACATTATTAAACAAAGCAATAGTTATGACATCCCAACACCAGAACTTGTAGGTGCTAAAAACAGTAAGGTGAGGAAAAGTACACTAAGTGGCCTGACATACTTCATCTGAAGCAATGAAACCAGCTCTCGTTGTCGTAGCTGCGTGACGAAGACTGCATCACTTCATTCAGAGAGCGGCTTTGCCTGCCCCTTCTCGAGACAAGGCCTGGGCCAAATCTTTTCTCACAAGCGTATGAGCCTCGTATCATGTGACTGATCAGAAGTTTGTGGCGTGTTTGTCAATGAGGAAATGAGCTCCGACCTTCAGCTGTACGACTCTCCAAACACACTAAATTAGTCCAAAGGTCAAAAACTCCTGGATGGACCTCGTGTAGACATCGTGTATGGAGGAGTCTGTCAGCTGAAAGTGTGGCGCTTTGTTCATGACAGATTTGTGACCAAATGGTGGATGCAGGGACAGAGTGGAGACTCTGGCGAGAAGCAACCCACACAGTGATGTTCACTGCAGCGGGAGGGGTTCCCCAGGGGCGGTGTCTTGTAGACTATGGAAGGTGTGTGTGAAAATGAACATCACGCAACCACGTGACTGCGAGTCGACTGTTCGGTTTCGGATGGAGTATGCCAGGCTCTTAAGTCATTACCTGAAGGGGTCCTTTACTTGATGTCATGTTACCTCTCACTAGAGGGGGTGGAGTAGCCACAGAGCCAGATGGCTGAACATTGAACAAAAAGGGCAATGTCTTAGTTTGCACATCAGTTATTGCATATAGTTTCCAAAAAATACAATATCTCTTACACAACAACTGTAGGACTCAGACATTTATATTTCAATGGCATCTGGTCACCAACACATTTTGCATGTTTGTTTTTACAGATTTGTTTAAAAAAAAGGGACTGCTGTAATAATGGAAGAATACATTTTTTAGGTTACTGTAATGTGGAACTCGTGAAATTTCAGCCTCTGCTATAATTTGTTTAAATAAATAAATTAAAAATAACTGAATCCTCATTTTTACCTTCTGAGCTGAGCTCTCTTTCTGAATCTGGCTCTGTCGTAGTTTTTTGAGGAGGACAAGTTTTGCCTCTTGGAGTCTTAGTTCTTCCTTCAGCTGTTTTATGATGCGCTCCCTTTCCTCGGGTAAACTTTTCTGCAGAGAGGAAAAAATAGACAAAGTCTGCTTAGGAGACTTATAATCACTTCTACAGTTTTTATTTTATTACAAATGAAAAAGCAAACCAACAGATTTCGATAAAAGGAGCTATTAAAAAGTATGTTCAGAAAACAGTGTGAATTCTAAATTATGATTTCACATTCAACGTTACATTTTGGCTTTTTTTTTTAATTTGATATTTTCAGAAAGAGTCACATATTTGAAGAAAAAAAGTGTAAAACTGTTGAACTGCTGAAATTAATTTTTCCTACCATGAGTTTATCTGTGTCCGTCTTGGTGAAGCAGTGGCCGTTCATGAGGGGGCTAGAGGGCTCGTTGTCGGATAGCACAATCACGTCATCTGGTGAAGGAGGCTGTGGCTCTTTTTTAATGTCACTAAGGAAAAAATTATAAAAGATATTCATTCACCAGAGATTCTGCATTCTATCGTATATATCACTATCACTATCTACAATAGTGAAAATACATTTAACTTGTAGTTTTGTTTTGTCTTCTTCCAGTAGATGGCAGCATATCATAATGGTTCTGTCATTCCTGCTGTTGTAAGAGTATGTGCTGTGACACCAATAAGCAGGCAGGAACCAAGAGATCAATAAAGAGGTAATGGCGGCAGGAAAGAATGTAACACCCATTATCTCCAGCAAAAGGTAACCTCAACAGACCACGTACTTTCTCACTTTCAACATTAAAAACCATCTAAAACCAACTACACTGCTGCTAACTTTGAAGTTTAAGGCTGAATACTTATGCTTTGCTGTCCATCAACATTTCATGACGGCTAAGAAGAACAAAGGTGACGAGCTGCAACGACATAGTCAACCTGAAGAGGGGTGAAGAAGAAGTAGCAGGGGGTGGCCTCAGTAATACCACAGCACAATGACGTGAATGAAAAACACATCGGCCTCTATCTGGACATCCAGTACTGCCTGAGAAGTCTGAGCACTGAGAAAACGTAGCTTAGGATAGAGCATGTTTGGGGTTGTGAAACCCCAGTATGAAAGATTTGAGTCAAACCAGGGAGTAAAGCATACATACATTCAATCAAGTTATATAACTGTTTAGCCATCATCGAGAAAGAAGCTTCAGGGCTTCAAGTCAGACCCAGTTCATCACCCAAATGAGGCCTCGTCCTCCTCTACCTCTGTGGCGAGGCCTGTGGCCTAGCTCGATCAGCAAAGCCTGGGCCTTAGCTCTCCCCTCCCTCCCCGCTGCCGACATCAGAGTCACAAGCGGAGCAGAGTCGAGGTCCGCAGGAGACTCCGGAGAGGGTGACAGAGAGGGGGGGAGGGGAAGTGTGGCCAAGAGCCAACCTATTGTGTACACTCACTCTCACTCAGTCATCACTTCACCCATCCCTCCCCCATCCTAACTTGTTCATCTTTTATACCCCAGATCACTGAGTCAGTTCTTCAATTTTCTTGTCTTTTCAAACTCCCTAAAGTCGAGCCTCTGCTATCATCTCTTCTGAACATCTGTCCCAACTGTTATCCTCAACAGACCATAATCTTAGTTCAATAAGGTCAACCATAGACGAACATCTGTGTTGTACAAACGTTTCAGAATAACAAAAACATGAAACCATTTACTTATTCAATAGAAAATTTTTACTCAATGTTGACAAAAATATAAATCCATTAACTATTTTATTTCTTCCTGTAAAGAACTGTGTTGATGCGTTTTAGTTAGCTACAGAAAGAAAAAGCCTGCTACACTCTATAATCTGTGATTCAGAGAAACGTGTTCTTAAGCAAAGCTGAAGTCTGAAAAGAGCAGTTTTCATTCACGGCTTCCTTTATGTTCTTGCACATACAGCGTGATGCTAAAATAAATAATACCACAGAGGATTCAAAAGATTTGTCATTTCACATAAAACCTCCATGGCAAACACAGCACCTTGACTGATTTGGCCTTGCCAGCATGGCGCAGACTACCGGTAGCTTATGGTGGTTGCTACCAATTATTGGGAACAGCTTACACAAGCATCACAACAAATGCCAGCTTAGTTATGTAAGGTCCAGTGTTTCTGTATGCCTCGGCTTCCCCCCAGTCTTCATGGCTTCACTCTGACCCCACCATAGGATTGCTGAATCAGTCGGTTTAGGTGCAGATAGATCCTCCATTCAGAATGCTATGCAATATAGCTCAGAGCTAATATCAGATGGTCTCTTTAAGTTAATAAAATAGCTGGGCTTTAAACAAGCTACTGACCCAACAAATATTTGTTTAAACACTGACAAACACATATACATATACATATATATATATATATATATATATATATGTATATATATATATATATATACACACACACATATATATATATACACACACACATATATATATATACACACACACACATACATATATATATACACACACACACATATATATACATATATATATATATATATATATATATATATAAACGAGGAGACTTCTCATCTTTGTGATCCCTTTGTTTACTAGCAAACATTGATTATTCAGTTTAATCACTATTATTATTTCTGGCATGGGTAAATTTGGCTTTGCAATCAGTTTCAATCACAGTTTTATATCTCCGGCTTCTACGGACTAAGTCCACCTCATAAACAATAAACTAATTACCTTGCAGAGAGGAAGCACACAAACACATTCTGAGGGTTAAGTCAGTGCCAAAGGTGACACTGGTGTGTAATTATGAGGCTCCAGATGCAGAGGCAACACACTCGCTGCTCAATCACTTTCCTGTCCCACTTTAACTACTATCACATCAGTGTGTGATTTATTGCTCTACCAAATACAAGTCACATGACATAAGGCATTTCTCTGACATCAGGCATTTCTCTATGTGGTCATGTGACACACCCACCACTCCTCCAGGCCCCTCCTTCCTCCAATTGCTCCTTCCAACATGGAAACCATGGCAACGGCCAGTTGGAACCAGTTTGTGACACATAGCCTTCATTTTGTGAGAAGTGCGAGGCAGAGTTCAGGTGCTGCTGCAGGAGAAAATGGAGCCCGGGCCGTAGGAGCCTCAAAGTTTTCAGAATGGGGGCAGGCTGCTGGCAACTACATGACTTCCTGTGTGACTCCTGTCAGACCCCTTGCTAGTGCACATTTAATCAGAAACTTCAAACTTTAAGAGACACAGGTCTAGACAAAACAACTTGCTTTGCATATATGAATAAAATAAAATCTGAGACCAAGAGTTCCATAAATTGGAATGCAGAACATCTCCTAAAGCTGAAACAAAAAGGCGATGGTAAAGTAATCTCTTTGGATTTATGTAAGGAAATCTGTGGTTTCTTATACACAAAGAAACACTTGTTGATGGAGAAGCTGTGGCTGAGTGGTTAGAGCAGTCGTCCTCCAATGGGAGAGTTGGGGGGTTGATTTCACCAGAAGTCAACTGTTAAAGCATCCCTGTGCAAGACACTGAACCCCTCAAATGCCTCAGATGTGTGTCTAATCGGTGTATGAATATGATCTAAAGAACTGATTAGTCTCTATAGAATGATTTGTTCAATTAGCTTTGTAGAGCTGTACAGTAGTAGAGTACTGTATGAATGTGTGTGGATCGGTAGATGAGGGCACAGACTGCAGTGTAAAGCGTTTTGAGTATCTTGATTAGATAGAAAGGCGCTATATAAGCACAGTCCATTTACCATTTGTTGAGTTTACTGTGGCCAAAACAGACTGATGAAGCAATCAAGACTTAGTGCTCAAGAATATACTGCTTCTTCAGTGTAAAGTGTTTATTCTGTTCCATTCAGTAGTGTCCACAGACTAAAAATAAAGACAGTTACATGTAAACTTAACATACTTTTTGTTTTTCATGGCAACTAAATTTAAAGCCCCTACATGAACTTCACTAATGTTGAGAAAATTAAATTTGCAAAAAAACAGCAGATAACATAGTAAATCAATTGTTTTCTCGCCTCACCTTTTGGATGTGCTCATGTCAACAGGTTCATCTCCAGCTTGCAACTCCACCTTGATGGTAGCTTTTACTTCCCCAGTCTTTAGGATGTTGGCTGCTACCTTAGCAGCCTGCTCACTCTTCAGCTTGATTCCCTCAGCCCCAGATCCCACGAGGGCCAGCGGGGTCCCAGCTGCATCACCTCTCTCCAGCTTTACCCGTTTACAGTCCATGTCCCCTAAGGAACCAGCAAGCACTGCATGGTCCCTCTCCAGAGCTCGCTTCTGGCTGCGCGTTTGACGCACGGCCTCTTCCGACATGGCTGCTCTCAACCTGGAGAAAGAGACAAACCATTACAAATTGATGAAAACTTATTCACAAAACACAGAGGAGTAAACCAAAAAATGAATTTGATTGGGTAAAAAGTATCTGATTAGGTAGCAGTAAAGTTTACAAAGTGAATTGTCACTGTAGAAGTAACATCACTGCCACGGTTTATTGAGAGGAGCAAAAATGGGTACTTTCACAAAACAGTTTAGCAAAATGGCCACAAAACCTCCGTCTTTAAGCTGCCTCTGTCTGTTCACAATTCACCAATCAAGCTGGCCATGTTCCACATGAAGGTGTTTCCATAAATGTAGCATGGTTCGCAACACCAAAGAGGCCTTCAGTGAAACTTGGTTGAGTTGATGTGAAGCACTACTACACATTAAATGTGACAGATATCTTGCTCAGGCCATTTTGAAAACATAATAAATTAACTCAGTTTAGCAATTCCCCTTGTGGTGAACAATTCTGTAACAAACCTTTGTTGTTGTTTAATCCAGCAGCCAAGTGGTCACGCAGACATTATCTTGGCACTACATCACATCACATTCATTGAGCCTCAGTGCCAGTTAAAACTTTTCACAAGTTGACTGTAATGACTCTGTTACTACCTAGCATGGTGATACCAAGGAGCATCTCAGTCTGAAAAGTCATATCACATTTCATCCGAGTTTTAAGTCACAGAGTTAGGGGTAAGAGGATTGATCCAAGGAATAATAATGGAAGCATGTGCAGTGCAAATCTTGGAACTCCACATGTCTTCACCTACAGAACAGAAGTCCAGTTGCTTTGTTTATTATTTCATTTGAATTTATCATCACTTGGATGACTAATCTAGAGCAAAAAATACTGGTAGTAATGTTAGTGTTTGACCGTATTAATACTAGTGTGATGGGATTGAAACTTGAGTTTATTTCTACCTTCAGTTCTTGTTCCAAAAAATATAACCATGCGCTGGAGGAGCCATCAACAGGCAACATTAAAAATAAACACTGAACCAAACAACTATGTCAGATAATTAATTTTAATAATTATCTTTATTGGTTCTGATTGGAGGGCAGCACAGTGGCGCAACTGATAGAGCTGCTGCCTCTCAGCGAGCAGGTCCCTGGTTCAAACCCCGGTCCAGGGGCCTTTCTGGGTGGAGTTTGCATGTTCTCTCCGTGCATGCATGGGTTTTCTCCAGGTACTCCGGTTTCCTCCCACAGACCAAAAACATGCATGTTAGGCTGATTGGTAACTCTAAATTGTCCCTAGGTGTGAATGAGAGAGTGAATGGTTGTTTGTCTCTATGTGTCCCTGTGATGGACTTGCGACCCATCCAGGGTGTACCCCGCCCCTCGCACAGTGATTGCTGGACATGGGCACCGGCGACCCCCGTGACCCAAAATGGAATAAGCGGGTAAAGATAATGGATGGATGGTTCTGATTGCACAATTTCAGAATTGATACAACTAACTTTTGTAGCATCCATATTTACTTCCTTAAACACAGCATGCTGCGTGTGATGTCACGTCTTCTTCTGTGCATGTAGGTCCCTTAACGGTTCACAATGGAGTCTGATTGATCATTTTACAGTTACTAATGTGCATGTGTAAAATCGAACACCACATGCTTCAATAGTATCATGGCCATTTCCGGTCAGCTTTGAACTCTATTGCTTTGGTCCCTCACATCTGCTTTTTTAATTGACTTTTATATATAAACATATTCATTAATACATTTCCTTAGTATTTTACATTGTGATAGTCAGAGTTTCTTTATTTGTCATTTGCACCACATGTGGTACATGTGGTGGAGTGAGATTTTGTACACAGGGTTCCAGTTACTTCCAACAATACAATGTAAGAAAAACAGTAATAAGATCTAAGATATGAACCAAGAAAATCATTAACTAAAAATACGCTAAGCACTTATAGCATAAAAACAATACGCCAAACAGCAGCATGAACATGAGTCTGTGTGAGCAGATGAGTACGAATGAACACAGCAGCATGGAATAGATCAGCAGCTTCATGATGTGATTTTTTTTCACAGTGATTATCCTAGTTAGATATTTATGAGTCTAACAGCCTCAGGGTAGAAGCTGTTCCTCAGTCTAGTGGTTCTACACTTAATGCTCCTCAACCTCCTTCCTGAGGGGAGCGGGGCAAAAAGTGTGTGTGCTGGGTGAGTGGGGTCCTTCATGATGCAGGTGGCCCTCTTCCTGCATCTAGAGGAGTAGATGTCTGGGATGGTGGGGTGGCTGGACACCAACAAACTTCTGTGCAGCCTTCACCACTCTTTGCAAAGCTTTTCTTTCTGCAGTGACATGCAATGTTGCCAGGTGTTGGAATGACTACAGAGCACAGTTGCAACAGAGGCGGATATGAATACTATTTAGACCAAGTATATTTCAATTAATCAGAAGAAGGCATTAAAGCCCGACAGATATATCAGCAGGACCGATGTTTTAGGCTGATATGGGTGGTTGGATACTCACCGGTATATGTGATAACGGTCCCATTATGCTGTAATATAAGCACTTCTAATTAGAGCCCCGACCAATATATCAGTCCTACTGATATATATTTTAGGCCAATATAGCCATTTGGGGACCTATTGATATCTGTGATAATGGTCCCATAATGCACCGATATAAGCACTTCTAATTTTCACCCCTAAAATGCTGGGAACAAGCTGTCATTGTAGAATGTATCCAGCAGAGGGCGAATGAAGACGACTTTCAAGTCATGGTTGTTCGTTTTAAGTTTCACTTTTACTTTTAACGTTCAGCACAGATGAAGCAGGGAGCAGTACCATTTGGCATATTTTGCAGAACAGAGCATGGTAAGTTTATTTTAACTGAGTTGTAAAATTAAAACAAATACATCCATCCATTATCTTTTACCCGCTTCTTCCATTTTGGGTCACGGGGGTTGCTGGTGCCCATAACCGGTAATCACTGTGCAAGAGGCGGGGGTACACCCTGGACAGGTCGCAAGTCCATCAAAGGGCCACATAGAGACAAACGAGACAAACAACCATTCACGCTCTCACTCACACCTAGGGACAATTTAGAGTTACCAATCAGCCTAACATGCATGTTTTTGGTCTGTGGGAGGAAACCGGAGTACCCGGGAAAACCCATGCAGGCATGGAGAGAACATACAAACTCCACCCAGAAAGGCCCCCGGACCGGGATTTGAACCGGGGTCCTGCTTGCTGAGAGGCAGCAGCTCTACCAGTTGCGCCACCGTGCTGCTTTAAAACAAATCAACAATAATAAATTATTTTCAATCCTCCAACTCCCTTGTCATTAGCTACATACCTCTCAAGTTAGCAGGCTAACGTTAATGTTCATTTGCACTGCCTTCATGACATTAACCCCGTTGTCAGTAGTTATAGCAACCTGTCCCGTCGGATTGAGCTTCCAGTTTGTGAGGACATCGAGTGTTAGTATTAGTAACATTATCTCTGTTGTCCTCAATGAAATGTATTGTTTGTCTGAAATCTTTACTTCTCTGCAAAGAAAAATAAACGCTGCTGTGGGCAATACTAATTAGACCATCACCATACGTGACTGACTGTTTAAACAATGAACAAAGAAGGGCCTTTCTTTGTTTAATTTATATTTTTGTAACACACTTAACTTTATAGTTAATAGTAGAGGATAGAACATGTGAACACACATTAGGAAGTTTTTATGAACCGTGTGCCACTTGTAAACCTACTGTGGGACTAATTAAAGCGTGGATCTGATTTACTTAGCATCATGGTTGCTAACAGCTATACAAAACAAACAAGCCCCACTCCAGTCTGTTTTCTTAGATTATTGGGGGTGGACAAAGCAAAAATAATAATAATAAAAAATCAGCCATTTTATTGGTTATCGGCGGTCGCCTACCCCTCCCTATATTGGTATCGGCGATAGCCAAAATTTCCATATCGGTCGGGATCTAGTATGCATGATACTATCAAATCACTGCAAAACACTGACTTTGAGTATACGCATTAGTAACAGTAAAAAGGTAATCTGAGGTCACATTTAAGTTATGGTGGCACGGTGGCTCGGTTGGTAGAGCTGTTGCCTCTCAGCAAGAAGGTTGTCAAATCAAATCCTGGACGAAGACCTTTCTGGATGGAGTTTGCATGTTCTCTCTGTGAATGCGTGGGTTTTGTCTAGGTACTTCAGTTTCCTCCCAAAAACCAAAAACGTATGTTAAGCTAAATGTTAAGCTAAATTTTTCTTAGGTGTGAGAGCGTGAATGGTTGTGTGTTTCTATGTGTCCCTGTTATGGACTAGCGACCTGTCCAAGGTGTACCCCGCCTTTCGCAGTGATAGCTAGACATGGGCACCAGTAATCCCCGCGACCCAGAAAGGAAGAAGCAGATAAAGATAATGGATGGACGGATGGATGGATATGGACAACTACACAAAAATCAGATCTGAGCGAAACAATGGAGTTGACCATTAAGACCTGCAGTGTGAATGTAGCCTACTAGCTGGTTTATAACTCTAGCCTCAAGTCTCGCTTATGTGGGTACGTGATGAAAATTGTGTAGCGTCCATCTTTTACCACCTGCTGTGCTGACACCCTGTTATGTGCATTACCCCCAGTCAGATCTGTGTCTTGCAGGCTATGTGGCACACATTGTGAAAAAAAAAAAACTATCCTGCTATGACTGCTGGTCCTTATATGCTTAGCTATGTGCATGACGTGCTACAGTGAGAGTGCTGTGGTAGGACAGAGGGATGAATTATGATGATTTATCCCCCACTTCTTCTGCTTGACTATGAATGCTCCATGAGACAAAGGCATCTGAAACTATTTAATGAGAAATCTGCTCGCTTACGTCTTAATGAAGTAAAAACCAAGTTTAAGTTTTAAGTATCAGACCTAAGCTTTGTAATGATACTGACTTTAGTGACTGTCTTTGGCTATGAAAAAACAGTGTCCAAACAGTGACTACACAACAGCTAAACCTAAGCTGCTAATTGGACTCTTGAATCAAAAGGCTCTTAAGAAGTATCAACAAAAGGTATTCAAGTCTATCAAGTACTCCTGCTGCAATTTTGAGGGGTTTATTATATAAATAAAAATGAATTAACTGCTAAACCTTGTTCTGTACTTTTGTTACAGTATGTAGAAAATGAAGTTGGATAGGCTCTAAATAATTTAAGTGCTGAAATGAGTTTGCATTTTTTTTTTAAATCAATGACTACTGATTTATTTTAAAGAAAAGTAAAATACTTGTCAGAAAGAATAATAGGCAACAGATTACAGACTATTGTCTTTAGGCTGTACTTTTAAAAATGCAGTTTTATTTAGATTGCAGCATGCATTTTATTTACTTGATAAACTCTTTGCTATTATGATTACCGTACTTGGTAGGGGTATCCTGATCCTAGGTTGTTGTTTTTTTCAGATCGAGTATAAGTGCAAGTATTTCAGGTCGAGTTCCTTGTCATTACAGAATACTGATACTGAGTAGTTAATGAGTTAGTTATTAAACATTGCACAATGATATGTATCAGGAGACCACTATTCCCTAAACTTTAAACTATAAATTATCAAGAAAATAAAGAAAGGCAATATACTGTATTTATTGCAATTTTCCTAGCCAGATGAAATAATAGGCATTAGACTTCTGTTTTGGTTCTTGAAAATGCTTTACTTCACATTCAAGAAATTTCTCAGTTTGACAGCCACTACAGCTCAACTATGGTACATACAAATACAACCCTGAGGTGTATAATAAACAACCCTTGTTCCTCTGTCTGTGCCCCAAAAGATGACCTAAATCTCACAAGAAGGCAACAGCACAAGATAAGAGACCTACTTTGATTTCAGGGAAAAACTTATTACAGAGCAGGAACACAATGGTACTGCACACTGTGCTCAACAATCATACCAAACAAACAAATGTGAGCCATGCATGTATGATTGAACAGGCACTCATGTCTTCACTTGAATTAATGTTTGATGCAATTTTATATCAAACTTTCATGCGTATAAACACTTTGTGCAAGGATGAGTACATATGCACAACTCATAAACCCATTTTGAAGGATTTATGAGAGTCAAACCTCTTTCCCGAAAAACCAGTTTTAACTGGTCCAAGTTGGACAGAAAACCAGGGTTTAATCCATGGAGAAGCAACAGAAACAATCCACACATGAGCAAGGCAGGAAGAGCATATTATGTCTTCAGACATTTCAAAATGCAGCTACTCCCTGTAACAGTGACATGACTTATTTCTATGGTTGTTAAGTGTCAACACATAACATAAAAACCTGCCATTTATTGTAAGTGATTACTGCCAGAAACACTTTTAGTTTTGTTGGGCATCTTGAAATGTTTTGTTTTCTGTTGGACTTCAAAGAATGAAAGACCATAATTGACTAAAGAAATCTAAAGTACATAAAACATACAGAGTTGCTAAGTAATAAACGAGAGAGAGAAAAAAAAATATATATATTTTTTTTTATATATAAATTTATATATATATATATATTTATCTGAAAAGAACAGAATTACAACCAAACGAGTACATTTTGTTCATTCTGCTCAAGTTTAATGTTGGGTAAATTGTGTTTTAACTATTTTTAGACATGCCATTCGTTCCAATCTGCTATTTGACAATTATTTGGAAAAAAAATTGAGGCTAAGAAATTATGACAGATTGTGCAATTTGTAATTATCTCAGGTTTGGTTGCAAATCATGCTAGAAAGATTAAAAAAGTTAAAGGTGACTAAAGTGAAACGTAAATTAAAATTTGGACACCATTACAAATGTTACCTCATTATTAATAAGCTTAACAATTTAACTCCTTCATCTTTGGGGGCTGACATTTGGCAGGTCATTAAGCTTATATGTCTGCGGGCAATGTCCAAAACAAAGACACTTTGGTGTAGCTAACATTTAGGTCTGCTTGGAAGTTTGTTGAGCTGAAAAACACCCTGCGTTGATCCACAGCAAGGACAGATGTGCCCTGTTGTACCATCCCTGGACACAAAGACCATCTATCTGCCGGAGATGACAGCTTGTGTGTGGGTGGGTATATTGCACACAGTACTTTCAAAGTCATACTTAACCAGCAGAATTGTATTAATGGCAGCACAATGCTCCTGAAACAACAATGTGATAGTGCACAATGTCAGATCCCAAATGACTTTTAACCTTGGTGTGGTCCGATCTTTATGTTACCTGAATTACAGTGGCTGCCAGTTTCAAGTTTTGAGGCACGAGGTTGCCTTTGATCCCAGAGGAGATTCACTGTGAATCCAGTGTTTACATTACTGGATGCACTGGTGTTAAACATGGACAGTTATGTAAAAAAAAAAAAAAATTGTCAGTGCATATGTTGCGACATTTTATATACACATTTGCAACCTGTGGCCTTTGAGGCCCACTACCCAGCAAGTTTTAGTAGTTTCTGTGTTCTACCGTTGAATGGTTGAATTAGAATGTCTTTGAGTTCTGCAGAAGCCAACTATTCATTCAAATTACATGTGCTGAAGCCCAAAAAAAAATCATCTGAAACATGCAGAGAGGGATGTTTGTATTACATCTCATTCTTGCAACATTTGAAGTCTCTGAACTCCAAGTAAAGCACCACCTCTGGTTGAATCAGACATCATGCAGTCCAAAGAGGAGACAGAAATGGAAACCAGGGACAAAGAATATGCGTCAACACCCCAACACTCCTATGTCTAGGTTCATTCGTACTCATCTGCTCACACAGATCCATGTTCGTGCTGCTGTTCGGCGTATTGTTTTTGTACTACTAGTGCTTAGTGTATTTTTAGTTAACGTTTTTCTTGGTTCATATCTTGGATCTTATTACTGTTTTTCTTTTACATTTTATACTTTTGTTGGATGTAACTGGGACCCTGTGTACATAATTTTGTTCCACCACATGTACCACATGTGGTGCGAATGACAAATAAAGAAAATCTGACTCTGAAACAATCAAATTGCAATCAAAGTTAGAGAGAGTCAAAGAGTATTTATTGTCATTCGCACCTCATGTGGTACATGTGGTGGAGCGAAATTATGTACACAGGGTCCCAGTTACATCCAACAATAAAATGTATAAGAAAAACAGTAATAACATCTAAGATGTGAACTAAGAAAAACATCAACTAAATATACACTAAGCACTCATAACATAAAAACATTGAACATCAGCACAAACATGAACATGAGTCTGTGTGAGCGGATGTGCACGCATGAACACATCAACATTGAAACAGATCAGCAGCAACATGAAACAGATCAGCAGCAACATGATGTGATTTTTCACAGTGATTATTCTAGTTAGAGATTCATGAGTCTAACAGCCTCAGGGTAGAAGCTGTTCCTCAGTCTAGTGCTTCTACACTTAATGCTCCTCAACCTCCTTCCTGAGGAGAGTGGGGCAAAAAGTGTGTGTGCGCTGGGTGAGTGAGGTCCTTCATGATGCAGGTGGCCCTCTTCCTGCATCTAGAGGTGTAGATGTCTGTGATGGTGGGGAGACTGACTCCGACAGTCTTCTGTGCAGCCTTCACCACTCTCTGCAAAGCTTTTCTTTCTGCAGCTGTGCAGCCTCCATGCCACACGTTGATGCTGGAGCACAGGATGCTCTCCACTGCACACCTGTAGAAGGAGGTGAGGACTGAGCTTCCACTGATGTGAAGTCCACAAAGAGCATACGGACATAGGAGACCTTCTGCTCCAGGTGGGTGAGAGCAGTGTAGACCACAGAGGAGAAGGCGTTCTCTGTTGATTGGTTATCATGTTATGCGTACTGGTGGGGGTCCTCGTTGATGCTGATGGTTGTTTTGATGTGGGTCACGTTTTTCAAAGCATTTAGCGACTATCAGGGTGAGGGCTACTGGCCGATAGTCATTCAGACCAGTCACTGTAGAGCTCTTTGGGATTGGGATGATGGTGGCAGTCTTCAGGCAGGTGGGAACTGTCTCCAGGGTAAGTGAGGTGTTAAAGATGTCTGCCAGCACCTCACAGAGCTGATCAGCACATTCCTTCAACACTTTTCCGGGGATGTTGTCTGGGCCAGTTGCCTTGTGCGGATTAATCCTCCTGAAGGTACTCCTTACTTCTGCTGAGGTCACGCTGAGATGCTCTTCATCCGGTGGTGAGGTGAGTGTGGTGCTGGGTGGTCTGTTCGGGTCTTCAAAGCGTGCATAGAACTTGTTGAGGGCATCAGGCAGAGATGGGTCTTTGGGGCATTGTTCACTCCTTCCTTTATAATCTGTTATGCACTTAATGCCCCTCCACATGCTCCGAGGGTCTTGTGAGATGAATTGACCCTCAATCCTCTGGCATATGTGCCCTTGGCCCTCTTAATACCAGCAACCAGCTGTTTTCTTGTCCTACTCAGCTCCTCTGAGTTTCCAGACCTGAAGGCAGTGTTCCTGGCTTCCAGCAGGGTGTGCACCTCTGCATTCAGCCAAGGTTTTCTGTTTGGGTAGCTTTTAACATTTCTGATAGTGGAGACGGTTTCAGTACATGTACTAATGTAACCCAGCAATGCATATACATATTAGAAAACAATTTTTAAGGTCTGATTTTTCTATTGACAAGATTGTAACTGCCACCCACACTTGAACGTTTAGGACATTTCAACAACTATTAATGGTTTTGTTCATTTCTCCTTGTTACATCAGCATACATCTTCTGAAACACTTAAGAGGAGAGAACCGATGTGTGCTTGTCAGTAGGGCCCCGATTTCCTTAATTTTGGGACATCGGAAATCAGCCGATACTTGCATGAGAAACCGATTTTACTGATTTTTGTTTTAACAACAATTGTCTAAACTTCATTTATATTTCAGAGCACTACCTCATGGCCATTTAAAACAAGTTTGTATTGTTCAATGATATTGTTCAAAGGTATGTTTTTCAATAAAATAAGACTGGAAAATTGAAGGTGCATTGTGACCTTATAACATCTGACAGTGTTGCTTATAAAACAAAATCGGTATCGGCCAAAATCAGAATCGGCAGGTCAGACTTTTTAGAAATCGGTGATCGGCCAGAAAACTGCAATTGGTGCACCCCTACTTGTCAAGGTCAAAGTGTCTTTATTGTCATTCTGATCACATGTGGTACATGAGGTGGAACGAAACATTAAAAAGTGAGAAAAATGACAAAACTATCAACCAAGTCAATTTACAACTCTTATTATTATTAGATCATCCTCATCTCAGATAAGTTAAATTACAAAAACAGTGTTTTCCCTAAATAACTTGCCATGGCAGGGCGCTCATCTCATCCGTGATTTTTGTTGATGTGGCGTGAGACGGACGGAGACACATCCTGAGCTGCACAGCGCGCTGCTTATACCGACTGTTTTTGAGTGTGGGTGGGGGCAGGGGGGTTCAGTGTGAGGTTTCAGCATGTGGGTGGAGGCTGCCTGTAGCTTTTTAGCTAGCGCACCTGCATTACAAGCCACTAGCGTAGCGTTACGTCAGTGCCGACGGGGTGGGCTCGGTTCTGTTGATGGGGCGGGGGCGCCCTGCTTGTATAATGGTAGGAGAAACACTGGGTGAATTTCCACTGTGACTTGCTTCCCTGCTCAGTGGGTGGGATCAATATTGCAAAGTGGGCAGGCATCATAGCTGTACTTTGACTTCAATATTTATTTATTTTTTAGGTTATCCCGGCACTGGTTAAAGGTTCGGGTCATCATCAAGTCATCATCTCCGATATCTCGCGGTCAATCTGCTTGTCTCTTGTAGCACTGTCCAGCTCATACTGAAGCCGCTGATCCGCCAGTAAAGACAAAGACCTTGGCATTGGTCCATAGCACTATCTTTGGGGCTTCCATACTGAACTAGAAAATAGAAAACTTGAAAAAAACAAACTAACTGGGCAGGTCATCCAGTGACGTAGCTCCGCTGGCCATTCAACGACTGCTGCCTGCTTAGATCAAACTCATCACCTTGGAGCAGTTTGCTTGGAACCATGAATAAGATGGTACCATAAACCAGGCTAAGTGGGGATGGGCACCAGCAGTGGGCAGGCCCTTAACTAGTACTGTGTGGTGCACAACCGATGAGTGTAGACAGTGGTAAAATGTCATTTTTTGCCACTGTCCAGTCTTGGAACAACTTACCGTGTCTTAATTTAACCTGACTCAGTCGTACATGGTCTTAGTAGTTTTTTGTATAACTAAGCTGTTGCCTTGATGTAGGTGGGTCATCATAGCATGGTTGCCTAAATCTTACCAATGAGTAAAAATTAAAGTCACAAAACACTAACCATTCTCTACAACCATTTTCAAAAATGCCATGTCTGAGTTGATCCCATTCCACTGGTTGGAGCCTTTTAATAGTGTCCATTTGGTCTAGCTCTGTCTGAATTCTGTTGACAGCAAGGGATGGTCTGCACCTCTTACTACCACAGTGTTGCTATTTTAATGGATGTTAAACTGTATATAAAAAAACAAGTGCATATATTTTAAAAGTGCATAGACACTAATGCTGCATTTTAGAAATGGCGGGTTTGACACTTGTGATTTTTTTTACGTTTTAAAAATATATACAATATTTCCATTAAAATGGCAATGCATAACCAACATTGTGGCACTCTGAGGAGGTGCAGATGTGTCCATGCTTGTTGGCTGACGAAAGAATTCAAAGTAAGCTAGACCAAATTAATTTGATTTACAGGCTCCAACCAGCAGAGGGTAGGTGGCCTCGACTCTGCCACAGCATTTTTGGGAACTGTGGCAAAGGATGGGGAGTGTTTTGTGACTGTATTTCACTTATTTGCACATTGCAGTGTTGTGTTGTGTTTGCCTTGGATAGACATTAATATTGTAGAAATTTCGGGTGGATGTGCTGACTACCCTACCCACATACATGCAGCACTCAAGTTATATCAAAAACCACCTAGACCGCATAGACCCAAGTAGAGTAAAAGTAAGTCTGGACAATGGAAAAAAGGGCTAAACAGTCTGTGGGTGATTTCATGTGGAATAAGCAAAGACCTGCTATTTTTGACAAAAACACCCCATCCAATTAGTGGCCAAAAAACTGTAGAGAAAGGAATGTAACATACTTGACATATTGCTCTTTGTGGGGCTAACCATTTATGAAGCACACAGGTTTGCTTTCTTGACTGAAAAAAAAAAAAAAAAAAAACTAAATAAAAACAGAAGAAATCATAAACTTTGTGGATTAGGGACAGATGTGTTAATGATGTGACAGTTCATATGTCAGCATCATGTCAAAAAATAAATAAAAGTACTAATCACTCTTGAGAAGACGTTGATATCATTGGTCAAGGGTCACATTTATTTATTAAAAAAAATGCGGTTCAAGTGAGTTCAACTGCACAAACAACTTTGTCCATGACAGTCAGAAGATCTGAAAATGACATGCAATTCAACACTTACTTTCTTTCCTTTATACGTTAAATAATAAAATGGTTTATATTAAAAGCATGTAGGAAAAAAGTTTCTAACAAAGTTTTATTTACGTTAGAGCATTTCTCTTAGAACAGCATTATACATTGTGATTTTCTTAAACTTTGAAATAAGACAGCAGTTTGTTCTTTTGGGTAAATTGTTTGTTTTACACAAGAAATTTATAAGTAACTATGATGAAAGACATGCTGGTAAATATGCTGAGTTTGATTAAAAGGTTTCTATTAAATTTGTGCTTTTATTGAAAAACATAAGGCATCACGGTTGCTCAGTTTGTAGAGCTGTTGCCTTGCCTGTCAGCGAGACGGTCGCCAGTTCAAATTCCAGCCGAGGACCTTTCTGGGTGGAGTTTGCATGTTCTCTCCGTGCATGCGTGGGTTTTCTCTGGGTACTCAGGTTTCCTCCCACAGACCAACAACATGCATGTTAGGCTGATTGGTAACTAAATTGTACCTAGGTGTGAGTGAGAGAGTGAATGCTTGTTTGTCTCGTTTGTCTCTATGTGGCCCTGTGACGGACTTGCCATCTGTCCAGGGTGTACCCCGCCTCTCGCACAGTGATAGCTGGATAAGGATGATGGATGGATGGATGGATGGATGGATGGATGGATGGATGGATGGAT
>NC_056500.1:30554663-30561920 GCF_014905685.2 Nematolebias whitei
GGATGGATGGATGGATGGATGGATGGATGGATGGATGGAATTAAAAACCATTCTAAACCTGGCAGTGTCAGGATTGTCAGTAACAACTACGGTACTCCCTTTGGATTATTTTAACCTCTAAACTTCTTTTTCAAAACAGCTTTTTGCTTGATTTTTTTTTCCTGACCACTTTCATAACCCATGCAATATATTAAAACAAAGTCAGTTATTTTTGTAGAGCATAAACATTGTATTAGGTTGTTTTGTCAATATTCAACAGGTATTTTTACTAAAATATCAGATATATTTTAAGCATTTTCTTATGCATACTGTTCCTCATCCTAAAGCATGCCTATACATCTAGACTTGGTGCACCCCAAATACAGTATTATTAGCCTTTCAGCAAGTTGTTTATTTTTTATTAAAATTGTGTGAGAAAGGCAGCTGTATATCTCACACACTAAAATTTAATACTCTGTACGTCCTTATGAACAATAAAAAGCAGGTGGCACCGTGGCAAAGAGCACTGGTGTGCTTTCATGTACATTTAATCCTATTAAATTTGGTATAAATACTAATAGGATTAAAAATAAATACTTATAACAAAAACAGTTAAATATTCGGACAAAAATGTATACGTTACCACATACACAGATACTACTAATAAATGCAATAAAAATGCCAAGAGAATGAAAACAGATGGGAAGACCAGCATGTACAGTAATTTGTTATCTGTGTATTTTTAATTAAAGACTGGATAAGAACATTTTGAAAAAGCACTAAGGGTGGTGAGATCTCCATGAGAAAATAACGAAAGTAGATGCTGTTATGTACTTGAACTCAACAGAACATGACAAGTTTTTTTTGCTTTGCAAATCAATACAGCTAATGAGTCTGTATTTCTCTAAAAGGGACATTCAGTCCAAATAAAATGTAACGTCCATGAGCACAGGGCAGCAGGACAAGATGTGCTTGTTTGAAAGGAAATGGAAATCTGTGACCTAAACTGACATTCCAGGTTTTACTCTCAAGACGCTCTCCTATTGTGTCCAGCAGCTAACAGAGAATGGATCAATAGCAAAGGCTTGCCCTCCCTCAGGTAGTCTGCTTGCCGCTCATCTCCAGCACTGTAATGATCCCCCCACTGGGACTGAACACAGCCAGTGAACACATTAACAGCCATTTTAAAAAACAGAAGCTTCTCAACTTTGTCCTAAGGGTTCAATACAAAAGGAAATAACAATTATTCTGTCCAATAAAGACAGTAGAAATATGAATTATTACTACCCAACATTGGACAATAAACCAACAACTCATTTTTGGATAGCTAAGAAGCAGTGGGCCTTAGTTTATTGATTTAATCCCTCAAACTGCCACTGTGTTTCAGGCAGTTTCGTCTGTGTGAAGATTTTAAATGTAAGTCAACAGCTTACAAGTCACCACTATTAATGATTATCTGTACAGACAGCTGTATGGCTTACAAGATGGATGCCATGATCTGATGGCAATCAGAGATTTTGATTTTTTTTTTCAGATATAATCTTAAAAAAAAATAAAGATTAGACTACTATTTCTGCACCAGGCTAAGAATGAGGGCAGGGAACCAGCTGAGGAGGGTGCCATGGTTGGGGGAGGGCGAAATGTGCAGCGAGCATGTGGTTAGCTGAGCCATAATCTAACTGTACCCAAATGAAAAATACTCTTCCTTGTCTTCTCGTTCTCACTCACAAGCTCACTCTTCATCTTACCCCTCCCTGCCTCATGCAGAGACACAAAAACACACACTCCCTCAGTTGTTTTGTGGTACGTAGGCTCGACCAGCCCAGAACTCTCTCTAAAGTGTGTGCGTGCCCCTACTGGTTGTGTCCTGAACGCCAAGGGTTAAGCCCCTGCCATTTTAACGCCACTGACAGATCAGGCCATTAGGGTGTTACCTAACAAAATGGAAGCCTTTAACCCTGAATCTGCCAGACAGCCTCTTTGTGTGTGCGTGCGTGTGTGTGTGCGTGTGTGTGTGCGTGTGTGTGTGTGTGTGTGTGTGTGTGTGTGTGTGTGTGTGTGAGAATGAGAGAGAGACTTACACGGAGTGTATTTATGTGTGCGCATGTCTCCACCTGGATTCTCCCCCAGCAACATGACGACATAGAACCAACAAGACCAGGAAGTGGAAAACAGATGACTTCTGCATATGATCATATAAAAATGTAGGCACACATAGACTTATCTAAACACAACAGTCTGTTAATTTGCATTACCCAGACACACTTGCAATTGTTAATACCTCATCAGATAAGAGAACTGCCATCACAGCTAAATCTAATCTGGATTCTAAACATCTTCCAGTCATACATCTGTATTATTATACTTAACAGTTTTAAGCTTTAATAAAACACAGTCTACTGACCATCAAATAACATCTAGTCCTGATCATAACATGCATCAACATCTTCAATCAACTTTAAGTAGTTATCTTAAGCCTACAATTGTAAAAAATAAAATACAAAAATGGATACACTTTGAACCACAAATGTTTACAACTATAATAATAATAAAAATGAAACAGCTAAATGTCTTCTAAAAATTCAGCTCATGGTTAATCTCCAATTCTAGCCAAATTGCTTCCAAATGGGTTACTCTGTAATCCTGTAAAACCAGAAGCACATACACGTACAAACTGGGAAGCCAGGACACATGCAGACTGCTATCAAATTACATTCATAGAAACAAATGGTAGCAGGAAGTGACAGGGGGGGGGGGGGGGGGGTTAGGATTGGAAAATAACTTTTAATAAGACATCTAAGCATTGTTCCACATCAGTTGACAGATGGCTCATATTTTTGATGTAGGACAATAGAAAGCAGATCTTAATCAGATATCAATAATCTAGGTTAGACCACAAAGTACAGTCTTCCATAAAATACAGAATTGAAAACAAGGCTATCACTTTCAAACAGTACTTAAAATGAGAAAATTAACCTAAAATGCAAACGTTTGAACACAAAAACTACAACTATATAATTGGATATGAAATGGTACTAGTTGAAACCAAGTAGTACAATACTTTATTAAAATCATACTGCATTTTACAATGTCATAAGAAACTATGTGCCAATAAAAAATCAAATAACTACCGGTAATTACATTGATAGGGAACGAGAGGGAGCAAACAAGAATGCAAAACAATCAATCCTTCATTTTTTGTTTGTCATCTTAAGTACAGTATCGTGTTTGGCTGATCAAAATCGACAAATATTTACAGCAAATATTTAGAAGTTATTAGAAAATCTACGGCAGGTCCATATAAAAATTGACAAGCTCAGTCAATATATAATGTCACTGCTGCTGCATAGATTAATTACACAAATGCAATGCATTTGTTTTCTTCTTTATTTTTGCACTTCTAAAATGATCCAGTGAGGTTCATGTTTACTTCTCATTTCACCACTTCTATGAGCAGATAAAAACAATGCAAATGGATGGATGAACAGACAGATGGATAAAAGGGTGAGATGATTTGTTATTTAAAGAGAAACACCCAGTTTAGTCACAGAAATGTTGCAGAAACCACATTCTTAACAACAGGGCTCAAAACATCAAAGTTCAAGCTCAATAATCCAGGAAAAAATCCAACAAAGTTAAGTAAGGTCCTCTGGACGGTGTCTTTAGAAGAGAAAGAAGAAAGAAACAATCAAGAGGACCGGACTTAACTTTGTTGGATTTTCTACCTGGATTATTGAGCATGAACTTTGATGTTTTGAACCACTTTGGCCATGACTGCCTCAGACGAGTCGGCAGGGAAGAGCACAGACTCCAGAAACCATCTTATCACCATCAAACTGGTTGACCCACTATGTGAATGTGCTATTAAGACTGAGTTTGTTGTGGATCCTTGGACTAATGGTCTTTCAGATGAAAGACGAATGAAAAGGTCCAGAGGACCTGCCTTAACTTTGTTGAATATGAATCAATGTAGCATGTAGAACACAATCTGGGTTTGATGCTGCTTTATATTAAACTTTGCCTCAATGTTTTTATAATGCCCATGATCAATAATAAATGTTAATTTTGGTCTGGGCTCACTCAAAAATGTACCTTTCAAACATCAAAAACATGTTCTGTGGGGAGAAGGATCTGGTCTTATTTACAGCAATGTCCCCCTAACTATGTCACGTTTGATAGAGCCTCCAATGTCGTGATATAGTTCAGAGAAATATCCAGATATCTTGAACAAATGTCTATTTGAAGAATTTGAATGATCTGCAGTGTTTCTCCCACCATTATCCAAAGAGGGTGCACTGCCCTGTGAACAGAACCGAGCGACCTGCCTACCAAAATCCACCCCACACCCGCTGAAAAGTTATGCTACTTCTGGAAGGGGAGTGGTAATTGTAGCCATAAATTGTGAATGTGAATTGACATCAATAACCCTCCAACCCCATTTCTCCCCAACACTGGTCAGGTAGCAAACACCACTTAGAATCTTCTTTAAAAGCATTTTGAAGTATTCTCTTTTATCACAGTTTAATTATCAAATGTAATTGATAAATCATATACTGCTTAATTTTGAATACACTAAAAATGATGTTGTCTTTTTTCTCCTAACGCCTAACGTTTAGCGTTTTGTAAATGCTGAGAAGCCAAATAAATAAATTTGATTTTTATTTGTATTACGGACAAATCAAGAACAGAGCAGAAAATAACCCAATAGCTACATCAACAATGAACAATTCAGCAAAAGACCATTTATATTAGAGATGGGGCCAATCCGTTCCAGTATCTGTATTGGCCTTCGATACCAGCATAATTTTTCCGATCCAACCTGCCGATCTTTCCGATCCATGATGCACTTCTGTGTCTGACGACGTGCGCTGCAAGTTGGCTTAAAACTATGGAATGGATTTCCTGAACAGAGGCATGTTTCATGAAACCCAGAGTAAGAAAACCCGCCTCACATTCAGGAAATCCATTTCATAGTTTGCAGCCAGCTAAAATGTAAGTAAATACTCTTTTGAGGGCTGAGCACTGAGCAGCACTGTTGCTAACGGCTAACCAACTTTTCATTAGGGGTGCACTGATTTATCGTTCCCGATTTCCTGAATTTTGGGAAATCGGAAATCTGCCAATACTTGTATGAGAAACCAATTTTACCAATTTTTTATTGTTTTAACAACAATTGTCTGAACTTCATTCATATTTCAGAGCACTACCTCATGGCCAGTTAAAACAAGTTTGTATTGTTCTAGGATATTGTTCAAGGGTATGTTTTTCAATAAAATAATATTGGAAAATTGAAGGTGCATTGTGACCTTATAACACCTGACAGTGTCGCTTATAAAACAAAATCGGTATCAGACAAAATTGGAATTGGCAGGTCAGACTTTAGAAATCGGTGATCGGCCAGAAAACTGCAATCGGTGCAGCCCTACTTTTCATCGTAACATGTCCGCTGTGTGGAAGTATTTCAGACTAAACACCGCAAGACAGCAACGTGCAATGTCTGCAGAGCTACTGTACAGAGAGGGGGAAGCTCGGTCGAGACCTGCAATACAACAAACTTAATAAACATTTGACAAAGCACCACATTAAAGTGCACAAGGATTGTTTAGCCAGGCACCGCGGTAAAGTTAGTTTTACGTTGGACGTTTGAGCTCCGTGGCTTCAGCAGTGTGTTCCTCTTGTTCAATCCGGAGCAGACAGTCTGATTTCAGTCAGCCGCGCTCTGTAGCTATGTTTACATGTGCAGAATTCTTTGACCAGATTGAAATGTGTTCTGTTTGAATAATTCAAATGTGTTGTTTACATGGGCACAATCTGTTCATGACGAACGTTTACATGCAGCGGGCTTTGTTCTGAACAGCAGTACTGACATGCGCAGAGTGGTAAACTCTCCTTAAAAAAACCACCGAAGAAGACGTTCTACTTCCGGGGTGAACGTAAACAAACTAGAGCACCCAAAATGGACCCACGACAGGTTTTAATGATGGTAGAGACGTTACTACACTCCCTGACTGAGCTACAGGTAATACAGATCATTTTGAGCTCTTTCAAAGTTTCTAGTAGAAATGTTGTGTCGCTCACCGACCAGTTTTGCTCCCCTGACATGCTAATATTATTAGCGTTAACCAGGCAAATGGCAAAGTTGCACATGCGCAGTCAGGTCAGTTTTTCACAATCAGATAAAAACGAACAGATCAAGGGTTACGGATCGGCGTAAACCACCCGTTTCATTCTGATCACAAATTATATCGGATCGCACCAAATACACAAAAAATAACCCGAACGGAGTATTTACATGACACACTTTTATTCCGACCGGCCATTTGATCCGGTTACTTATGTCCATGTAAACATACCCACTGAGTGCAGCTGACCGAAATCAGACTGTCTGCTTTACAGCTTGATTGAATACTTGGAGCCAAAATATAGTTTACCCTCCAGGAGATATTTATCAGCTCAAGATGAGAGTTCTGTGATGGAATTAAATTCAAAGCAGTCTGCTCAGATAAATAGTCATAAATTATTACAAACCGGATTCCAAAAAAGTTGGGACACAAAACAAATTGTGAATAAAAACTGAATGCAATGATGTGGAATGCAAATGTCAATATTTCATTCGTAATATAACATAATGACAGATCAAAAGTTTAATCTGAGTAAATGTAACATTTTAAAGGAAAAATATGTTGATTCAAAATTTCACAGTGTCAACAAATCCCAAAAAAGTTGGGACAGGTAGCAATAAGTGGCTGGAAAAAGGAAATTGAGCATATAACAAACAGCTGGAAGACCAATTAACACTAATTAGGTCAATTGACAACATGATTGGGTATAAAAAGATCTTCTCAGAGTGTCAGTGTCTCTCAGAAGCCAAGATGGTAAGAGGATCACCAATTCCACCATTGTTGCGCAGAAAGACAGTGCAGCAATACCAGAATGGTGTTACCCAGCGTAAAATAGCAAAGACTTTTAAGTTATCATCATCAACCGTGCAAATCATCATCAAAAGATTCAGAGAATCTGGAACAATCGCTGTGCGTAAGGGTCAAGGCCGTAAAACTCTACTGGATGCTCTTGATCTCCGGGCCCTTAAACGTCACTGCACCTCAAACAGGAATGCCACTGTCAAGGAAATAACAGAATGGGCTCAGGAATACTTCCAGAAAGCATTGTCAGTGAACACAATCCACCGTGCCATCTGCCGTTGCCAGCTGAAACTCTACAGTGCAAAGAGGAAGCCATTTCTAAGCAAGCTCCACAAGCTCAGATCTACAGTGCAAA